>NC_081821.1:13800000-14112500 GCF_030704535.1 Vitis vinifera | reverse complement strand
TTTTAACAAAGCTTCAAAAGTTAAGGTTTTCTTACCTGGAAGGAAGAAATCCACAAGAACTCCAATAATCACTTGTTTACGAGATTGAAAATCTGGTTTTTAGAACAAAGATTTTGATTTTAGGGCCACTCGAACTGAGAAGACGAAACCTTTAGATTGAAAATCTGGTTTTTAGAACAAAGATTTTGATTTTAGGGCCACTCGAACTGAGAAGACGAAACCTTTCTTCCGAGAGAGAAAAACCCTAAACCCATAAACTAAAACCAAAAAAATTTGAAAAACAAGCCAAATTTTTAACAAAGCTTCAAAAAATTAGGGTTTTCTTACCTGGAATGAAGGAATCCACAAGAACTCCAATAATCACTTGTTTACGAGATTGCAAATCTGGTTTTTAGAGCAAAGATTTTGCTTTCAAGGCCGTTCGAACTAAGAAGACGAAGTCTTTCTTCCGAGAGAGAAAAACCCTAAAAATCTAGGAAGGATAAATTATATATACAGAGGAGATTTTGGGTATTTTATAATATTTAAGGGCAAATTGGTAATTCTAATTCCGGGGCGGGGCGGGTAGTTACAAACCCATACCCGCCCCGAACCCGATTCGGGTTTCACACAGCTTTCCCATACCCGTCCCATACCCGATTAATTTATCCCATACCCGTCCCAATAGGGGCGGGGCGGGGCGGGTTACCCGATTGACCCGCGAAATTGCCATTCCTACGTACTCCTTTTCGTTTGTTCACCCACATATCTTTTCTTCAATATAAGAGATCTTTAAATGTGTTGGCCTTTAGAAGGACTTTGGCTCATATTTCTAGAACATATCCTTGTATTAGCTCTTCATGGACCCAATGGGTGAAAAATAATAATAGACCAAATTATAGCCAAGAATTGAAAAGGGTTTTGGCATGGCCAAGTTCTCATTGTTGAAATCACTCTTGGTCATTTTTTGTCTTCATCGGAAATCATGTAGCTCATGATGTCTTGGCAAGTTTAATTTATTTCTAATTTATTTGTACATTTTTTTTAGAAATCTAAAAGATATATGTTTTTATGTAATGTAAGAAAATGCTGAAGTTTTAGATGAGGAGTTAAACCTTCTATGGCCGGGTTTTCTTGGGATGGTATTCCATATGCTACTAGCATTTCACATAAATTTCATTAGTAGTAAGTGTTGCATACAACATACTTACTATTGTAAGCGAAAATCACAAGATCATGTTATGACAATATGGGACTAGATCTTCAGTTAATCCAAAATAATATTGCACGTGTGTTACATGACAATTAGGAAAACTACTATGGGCTCGAAATGAATCAAACTAATGATTTCAGATTTCTTATTGATGTTTAAAGGGATCCATGAGCATTTGATGAGTAAGATTATTCATCTATTAATTATTAGTTTCATTTGTTGTACAATGATGTTTTCACGACCATACATAGGCATTCCTTATTTATGATCCCTTTTTGTTGTACTTCTTTTTGTTTGCTCGTCCATGTATCTCAACTTCAATATAGAAGATCATTAAATGTGTTGGCCTTTAGGAGGACTTTGGCACATATTTTTGCAAGATATCCATGTATTAGTTATGTATGGACCCAATGGGTGAAAAATAATAATAAACCAAATTATAGCCACGAATTGAAAAGGGTTTTTGCATGACCAAGTTCTCATTATTCAAATCACCCCTTGTCATTTTTTATCTTCATGGGAAATCCTATAGCTCATGATATCTTGGCAAGTTTAATTTATTTCTATATTATATATATATATATATATATATATATATATATATATATATTTCAAAATCTAAAAGAAATATGTGTTTATGTAATAGAAGGAAATGCTCAAGTTTAAGAGGAAGAGTTAAACCTTCTTTGGCCTGGTTTTCTTGGGATGGTATTCCATATGCTAGTTTTTCACATAAATTTGATTAATAGTAAGTGTTGCATACAACATACTAACTATAGCAGGCGAAAATCACAAGATCATGTGATGACAATATGAGACTAGATCTTCAGTTTATCTTCAATAATATTGCATGTGTTTTACACTACATTTAGGACAACTGCTATGGGCTCGAAATGAATAAAACTAATGATTTCAGATTGCTTATTGATGTTTTAAGGGATCCACGAGAATTTCATGAATTAGATTACTCATATATTAATTTTTATTTAATGTTTTAATTTACAGTAATTATTAATTGTTGGTTTCATTTGTTGTATAGTGATGTTTTTCGACCATACATAAGCATTCCTCATTTATGATCCCTTCGCACTATTTTGCCTTTCGTTTGCTCGCCCACATATCTCTACTTAAATATAGCAGATCATTAAATGTGTTGGCCTTGAGGAGGACTTTGGCACATATTTATGCAAGATATCCATGTATTAGTTCTGTATGGACCCAATGGATGAAAAATAATGATAGACCAAATTATAGCCAAGAATTGAAAAAGGCTTTAGCATGGCCAAGTTCTCATTATTCAAATCACCCTTGGTCATTTTTTGTGTTCATGGAAAATCTTGTAGCTCATGATGTCTTGACAAGTTTAATTTATTTCTATTATATATATATATATATATTATAAATCTAAAAGAAATATGTGTTTATGTAATGTAAGGAAAGGCTCAAGTTTGGGACGGAGAGTTAAACCTTCTTTGGCCTGGTTTTCAAGGGATGGTATTCCATATGCTACTAGTTTTTTACATAAATTTGATTAATAGTAAGTGTTGCATACAACATACTGACTATAGCAGGTGAAAATCACAAGATCATGTGATGACAATATGGGACTAGATTTTCAGTTTATCCAAAATAATATTGCCCCTCTCATACACGACATTTAGGACAACTCCTATGGGCTCGAAATGAATCAAACTAATGATTTCAAAGTGCTTATTGATGTTTTAAGGGATCCACGAGCATTTGATGAGTAAGATTATTCATATATTAATTTTCATTTAATTTTTTAATTTATTTTCATTATTAATTGTTGGTTTCATTTGTTGTACATGCATGTTTTCACGACCATACATAAGCATTCCTTATTTACTATCCTTTCTTGCCGTACTGTTTTTCGTTTGCTCGCCCACGTATCTTTGCTTCAATATAGAAGATCATTAAATGTGTTGGCCTTTAGGTGGACTTTGGCTCATATTTCTGCAAGATATCCATGTATTAGTTCTGCATGGTCCCGATGGGTGAAAAATAATAACAAGCCAATTATAGCCAAGAATTGAAAAGGGCTTTGGCATGGCCATGTTCTCATTATTCAAATCACCCTTGATCATTTTTTGTCTTCTTGGGAAATCATGTAGCTCATGATGTCTTGACAAGTTTAATTTATTTCTATTTTATTTATACATTTTTTTTTATAAATCTAAAAGAAATATGTGTTTATGTAATGTAAGGAAATGCTCAAGTTTAAGACAAAGAGTTAAACCTTCTTTTGCCTCGTTTTCTTAGGATGGTATTCCATATGTTACTAGCATTTTGTATAAATTTGATTAATAGCAAGTGTTGCATACAACATACTGACTATAGCAGGCGAAAATCACAGGATCATGTGATGACAATATGGGACTAGATCTTAATTTTATCCAAAATAATATGGCACGTGTGTTACACGACATTTTCCACAACTACTATGAGCTCAAAAAGAATCAAACTAATGATTTTCGATTGCTTATTGATGTTTTGAGGGATCCACCAGCATTTCATAAGTTGGAATATTCATATATTAATTTTTATTTAATGTTTTAATTTATATTAATTATTAATTGTTGGTTTCATTTATGGTACATCGATTTTTTCACGACCATATATAAGCATTCCTTATTTATGACCCCTTCTTGTCGTACTGCTTTTCGTTTGCTCGCTCACGTATCTCTTCTTCAATATGGTAGATCATTAAATGTGTTGGCCTTTAGGAAGACCTTAGCACATATTTCTGCAAGATAACCATGTATTAGCTCTTCATGCACCCAATGGGTGAAAAATAATAATAGGCCAAATTATAGCCAAGAATTGAAAAGGGTTTTGGCATGGCCAAGTTCTCATTATTCAAATTACCCTTGGTCATTTTTTTTCATCGTGGGGAATCTTGTAGCTCATGATGTTTTGGCAAGTTTAATTTATTTTTATTTTATTTATACATTATTTTTCTTTTATAAGTCTAAAAGATATATGTGTTTATGTAATGTAAGGAAATGCTCAAGCTTTAGACGAAGACTTAAACCTTCTTTGGCCTGGTTTTCTTTGGATGGTAATCCATATGCTACTAGCATTTCCCATAAATTTGATTAATAGTAAGTGTTGCATACAACATACTAACTATAGCTGGCGAAAATCACAACATCATGTGATGACAATATGGGAGTAAATCTTCAATTTATCCAAAATAATATTGCATGTGTGTTACACGACATTTAAGAAAACTAATATGGCTTCGAAATGAATCAAACTAATGATTTCAGATTGCTTATTGATGTTTTAAGGGATCCACGAGCATTTCATGAATAAGATTATTCATATAATAATTTTTATTTAATGTTTTAATTTATATTAATTATTAATTATTGGTTTAATTTGTTGTAGAGTGATGTTTTCACGACCATACATAAGCATTCCTTATTTATGATCCCTTCTTACTGTTTTTCTTTTCGTTTGCTTGCCCACGTATCTCTACTTAAATATAGCAAATAATTAAATGTGGTGGCCTTGAGGAGGATTTTGGCACTTATTTCTGCAAGATATCCATGTATTAGTTCTGCATTGACCCAATGGGTGAAAAATAATAATAGACCAAATTATAGCAAATAATTGAAAAGGGCCTTGGCATGGCCAAGTTGTCATTATTCAAATCACCCTTGGTCATTTTTTTTGTTCATAGGAAATCTTGTCGCTCATGATGTCTTGACAAGTTTAATTTATTTCTATTTTATGTATATATATTTTATAAATCTAAAATAAATATGTGTTTATGTAATGGAAGGAAATGCTCAAGTTTAAGACGAAGCGTTAAACCTTCTTTGGCCTGGTTTTCATGGGATGGTATTCCATATGCTACTAGTTTTTTAAATAAATTTGATTAATAGTAAGTGTTGCATACAACATACTGATTATAGCAAGTGAAAATCACAACATCATGTGATGACAATATGGGACTAGATTTTCAATTGATCCAAAATAATATTGCCTCTCCCATACACGACATTTAGGACAACTGTTGTGGGCTCGAAATTAATCAAACCAATGATTTCAGAGTGCTTATTGATGTTTTAAAGGATCCGCGAGCATTTGATGAGTAAGATTATTCATACATTAATTTTTCATTTAATTTTTTAATTTATTTTAATTATTAATTATTAGTTTCATTTGTTGTACATGGATGTTTTCACGACCATACATAAGCATTCCTTATTTATGATCCTTTCTTGTCGTACTGCTTTTCGTTTGCTCACCCATGTATCTTTGCTTCAATATAGAAGATCATTAAATGTGTTGGCCTTTAGGTGGACTTTGGCTCATATTTCTGCAAGATATCCATGTATTAGTTTTGCATGGACCCAATGGGTGAAAAATAATAACAGACCAAATTATAGCCAAGAATTGAAAAGGGCTTTGGCATGGCCATGTTGTCATTATTCAAATCACCCTTGATCATTTTTTGTCTTCTTGGGAAATCATGTAGCTCTTAATGTCTTGGCAAGTTTAATTTATTTCTATTTTATTTATACATTTTTTTTTTATAAATTTAAAAGTTTTATGTTTTTATGTAATGGAAGGAAATGCTCAAGTTTTAGATAAAGAGTTAAACCTTCTTTGGCCGATTTTTCTTGGGATGGTATTCCATATGCTACTAGCATTTCACATAAATTTGATTAATAGTAAGTGTTGCATACAACATACTGACTATAGCAAGCGAAAATCGCAAGATCATGTGATGATAATATGGGACTAGATCTTCAGTTTATCCAAAATAATATTGCACATGTGTTACACGACATTTAGGACAACTGCTATGGGCTCAAAATTAATCAAACTAATGATTTCCAATTGCTTATTGATGTTTTAATGGATCCAGGAGCATTTCATGAGTAAGATTATTCATATATTAATTTTTATTTAATGTTTTAATTTATATTAATTATTAATTTTTGGTTTCATTTGTTGTACAGTGTTGTTTTAACGACCATACATAAGCATTCCTTATTTATGATCCCTTCTTGTCATTCTGCTTTCCGTTCGCTCGCCCACATATCTCTGCTTCAATATAGTAGATCATTAAATGTGTTGGCCTTTAGGAGGACTTTGGCACACATTTTTGCAAGATATCCATGTATTACTTTTGCATGGACCTAATGTATGAAAAATAATAATAGACCAAATTATAGCCAAGAATGTAAAAGGGATTTGACTTGGCCAAGTTATCATTATTCACATGACCGTTGGTTTTTTTTTTTTGTCATCATGGGAAATACTCTAGCTCATGATGTCTTGGCAAGTTTAATTTATTTCTATGTTATTTATACATTTTTTTTATAAATCTAAAAGAAATATGTGTTTAAGTAATGTAAGGAAATGCTCAAGTTTAAGACAAAGAGTTAAACCTTCTTTGGCCTAGTTTTCTTAGGATGGTATTCTATATGCTGCTAGCATTTCGCATAAATTTGATTAATAGTAAGTATTGTGTACAACATACTAACTATAGCAAGAAAAAATCACAAGATCATGTGATGACAATATGGGACTAGATCTTCAATTTATCCAAAATAATATTGCACATGTGTTACACGACATTTTCAACAACTACTATGAGCTCGGAAAGAATCAGACTAATGATTTTCGATTACTTATTGATGTTTTAAGGGATCCACCAGCATGTCATAAGTAAGAATATTCATATATTAATTTTTATTTAATGTTTTAATTTATATTAATTATTAATTATTGGTTTCATTTCTAGTACATCAATTTTTTCACGACCATACATAAGCATTCCTTATTTATGACTCCTTCTTGCTGTACTGATTTTCGTTTGCTCGCCCACGTATCTCTGCTTCAATATAGCAGATCATTAAATGTGTTGGCCTTTCAGAGGACCTTAGCACATATTTCTGCAAATTAACCATGTATTAGCTCTTCGTGGACCCAATGGGTGAAAAATAATAATAGGCCAAATTATAGCCAAGAATTGAAAAGGGTTTTGGCATAACCAAGTTCTCATTATTCAAATTACCCTAGGTCATTTTTTTTCTTCATGGGGAATCTTGTAGCTCATGATGTTTTGGCAAGTTTAATTTATTTCTATTTTATTTATACATTATTTTTCTTTTATAAGTCTAAAAGATATATGTGTTTATGTAATGTAAGGAAATGCTCAAGCTTTAGACGAAGAGTTAAACCTTCTTTGGCCTGGTTTTCTTGGGATGGTAATCCATATGCTACTAGCATTTCACATAAATTTCATTAATAGTAAGTGTTGCATACAACATACCAACTATAGCAGGCGAAAATCATAAGATCATGTGATGATAATATGGGACTAGGTCTTTATTTATCCAAAATAATATTGCACATGTGTTACACGACATTTTGAACAACTGCTATGGGCTCGAAATGAATCAAACAAATGATTTCAGATTTTTTATTGATGTTTTAAGGGATCCCCGAGCATTTCATGGGTAAGATTATTCATAAATTAATTTTTATTTAATGTCTTAATTTATATTAATTATTAATTGTTGGTTTCATTTGTTGTACAGTGATATTTTCACGACCATACATAAGCATTCCTTATTTATAACCCCTTTTTAACATACTGCTTTTCGTTTGCTCGCCCACATATCTCTATTTCAATATAGCAGATCATTAAATGTGTTGGCCTTTAGGAGGACTTTGGCTCATATTTCTGCAAGGTATCCATGTATTAGATCTTCATGGACCCCATGGGTGAAAATGAATAATAGACCTAATTAAAGGGTTTTGGCATGGCAAAATTCATAAGATCATGTGATGATAATATGGGACTAGGTCTTTATTTATCCAAAATAATATTGCACATGTGTTACACGACATTTTGAACAACTGCTATGGGCTCGAAATGAATCAAACAAATGATTTCAGATTTTTTATTGATGTTTTAAGGGATCCCCGAGCATTTCATGGGTAAGATTATTCATAAATTAATTTTTATTTAATGTTTTAATTTATACTAATTATTAATTATTGGTTTCATTTGGCTTACAATCTTCTTTTCACGACCATACATAAGCATTCCTTATTTATGACACCTTCTTGTCGTACCGCTTTTCGTTTGCTCGCCCACGTATCTCAACTTCAATATAGCAAATCAGTAAATGTGTTGGCCTTTAGGAGGACTTTGGCTCATATTTCTGCAAGGTATCCATGTATTAGATCTTCATGGACCCCATGGGTGAAAATTAATAATAGACCTAATTATAGCCAAGAATTGAAAAGGGTTTTGGCATGGAAAAATTCTCATTATTCAAATTACCCTTGGTCATTTTTTTTCTTCATGGGGAATCTTGTAGCTCATGATGTCAAGGCAAGTTTATTTTATTTTTTATTTTTTATACATTTTTTTTTAAAATCTAAAAGTTTTATGTGTTAATGCAATGGAGGGAAATGCTCAAGTTTAAGACGAAGAGATAAACCATCTTTGACCAGGATTTCTTGGGATGACATTCCATATACTACTAGCATTTCCCATAAGTTTGATTAATAGTAAGTGTTGCATACAACATACTAGCTATAACAGGCATAAATCACAAGATCATGTGATGACAATATGAGACTAGATCTTCAGTTTATCCAAAATAATATTGCACGTGTGTTACACGACATTTAAGACAATTGATATGGCTTCGAAATGAATCAAACTAATGATTGCAGATTGCTTATTGATGTCTTAAGGGATCCACGTGCCTTTCATGAGTAAGATTATTCATATATTAATTTTTATTTAATGTTTTAATTTATACTAATTATTAATTATTGGTTTCATTTGGCTTACAATCTTGTTTTCAGGACCATACATAAGCATTCCTTATTTATGACACCTTCTTGTCGTACCGCTTTTCGTTTGCTCGCCCACATATCTCAACTTCAATATAGCAGATCATTAAATGTGTTGGCCCTTGCAAGGTATCCATGTATTAGATCTTCATGGACCCCATGGGTGAAAATTAATAATAGACCTCATTATAGCCAAGAATTGAAAAGGGATTTGGCATGACAAAATTCTCATTATTCAAATTACCCTTGGTCATCTTTTTTCTTCATGGGGAATCTTGTAGCTCATGATGTCAAGGCAAGTTTATTTTATTTTTTATTTTTTATACATTTTTTTTTTAAATCTAAAAGTTTTATGTGTTAATGCAATGGAGGAAAATGCTCAAGTTTAAGATGAAGAGATGAACCATCTTTGACCAGGATTTCTTGGGATGGCATTCCATATACTACTAGCATTTCACATAAGTTTGATTAATAGTAAGTGTTGCATACAACATACTAGCTATAACAGGCATAAATCACAAGATCATGTGATGACAATATGAGACTAGATCTTCAATTTATCCAAAATAATATTGCACATGTGTTACACGACATTTAAGACAATTGATATGGCTTCGAAATGAATCAAACTAATGATTGCAGATTGCTTATTGATGTCTTAAGGGATCCACGTGCCTTTCATGAGTAAGATTATTCATATATTAATTTTTATTTAATTTTTTAATTTATACTAATTATTAATTATTGGTTTCATTTGGCTTACAATCTTGTTTTCAGGACCATACATAAGCATTCCTTATTTATGACACCTTCTTGTCGTACCGCTTTTCGTTTGCTCGCCCACGTATCTCAACTTCAATATAGCAGGTCATTAAATGTGTTGGCCTTTAGGAGGACTTTGGCTCATATTTCTGCAAGGTATCCATGTATTAGATCTTCATGGACCCCATGGGTGAAAATTAATAATAGACCTCATTATAGCCAAGAATTGAAAAGGGTTTTGGCATGGCAAAATTCTCCTTATTCAAATTACCCTTGGTCATCTTTTTTCTTCATGGGGAATCTTGTAGCTCATGATGTCAAGGCAAGTTTATTTTATTTTTTATTTTTTATACATTTTTTTTTAAAATCTAAAAGTTTTATGTGTTAATGCAATGGAGGAAAATGCTCAAGTTTAAGATGAAGAGATAAACCATCTTTGACCAGGATTTCTTGGGATGGCATTCCATATACTACTAGCATTTCACATAAGTTTGATTAATAGTAAGTGTTGCATACAACATACTAGCTATAACAGGCATAAATCACAAGATCATGTGATGACAATATGAGACTAGATCTTCAGTTTATCCAAAATAATATTGCACGTGTGTTACACGACATTTAAGGCAATTGATATGGCTTCGAAATGAATCAAACTAATGATTGCAGATTGCTTATTGATGTCTTAAGGGATCCACGTGCCTTTCATGAGTAAGATTATTCATATATTAATTTTTATTTAATGTTTTAATTTATACTAATTATTAATTATTGGTTTCATTTGGCTTACAATCTTCTTTTCACGACCATACATAAGCATTCCTTATTTATGACACCTTCTTGTCGTACCGCTTTTCGTTTGCTCGCCCACGTATCTCAACTTCAATATAGCAAATCAGTAAATGTGTTGGCCTTTAGGAGGACTTTGGCTCATATTTCTGCAAGGTATCCATGTATTAGATCTTCATGGACCCCATGGGTGAAAATTAATAATAGACCTAATTATAGCCAAGAATTGAAAAGGGTTTTGGCATGGAAAAATTCTCATTATTCAAATTACCCTTGGTCATTTTTTTTCTTCATGGGGAATCTTGTAGCTCATGATGTTAAGGCAAGTTTTTTTTTTTTTTTTTTTTATACATTTTTTTTTTAAATCTAAAAGTTTTATGTGTTAATGCAATGGAGGGAAATGCTCAAGTTTAAGACGAAGAGATAAACCATCTTTGACCAGGATTTCTTGGGATGACATTCCATATACTACTAGCATTTCGCATAAGTTTGATTAATAGTAAGTATTGCATACAACATACTAACTATAACAGGCATAAATCACAAGATCATGTGATGACAATATGGGACTAGATCTTTAGTTTATCCAAAATAATATTGAACGTTTGTTACACGACATTTAAGACAACTGATATGGCTTCAAAATGAATCAAACTAAGGATTGCAGATTGCTTATTGATGTCTTAAGGGATCCACGAGCCTTTCATGAGTAAGATTATTCATATATTAATTTTTATTTAATGTTTTAATTTATACTAATTATTAATTATTGGTTTCATTTGGCTTACAATCTTGTTTTCAGGACCATACATAAGCATTCCTTATTTATGACACCTTCTTGTCGTACCGCTTTTCGTTTGCTCGCCCACGTATCTCAACTTCAATATAGCAGATCATTAAATGTGTTGGCCTTTAGGAGGATTTTGGCACATATTTCTACAAGATATCCATGTATTAGCTCTTCATGGACCCAATGGGTGAAAAATAAGAATAAACCAAAATATAACTAAGAATTGAGAAGGGTTTTGGCATGGCCAAGTTCTCATTATTTAAATTAGCCTTGGTCATTTTTTGTCTTCATGGGAAATCTTGTAGCTCATGGTGTGTTGGCAAGTTTAATTTATTTCTATTTTATTTGTGCATTATTTTTCTTTTATAAATCTCAAAGATATGTGTGTTTATGTACTGTAAGGAAATGCTCAAGCTTTAAACGAAGAGTTAAACCTTCTTTGGCCTGGTTTTCTTGGGTTGGTATCTCATATTCTACTAGCATTTCACATAAATTTGATTAATAGTAAGTGTTACATACAAGATGCTTAATATAGCATACGAAAATCACAAGATCATGTGACAAAAATATGGGACTAGGTCTTCAGTTTATTTAAAATAATATTGCATGTGTGTTACACGACATTTTGAATAACTACTATGGGTTCGAAATGAATCAAACTAATGATTTCAGATTGCTTATTGATGTTTTAAGGGATCCACAAGCATTTCATGAGTAAGATTACTCATATATTTATTTTTATTTAATGTTTTAATTTATATAAATAATTAATTGTTGGTTTAATTATATGTATAGTGATGCTTTCACAAAAATACTTAAACATCCGTTATTTATGACCCCTTCTTGTCGTACTGCTTTTCGTTTGCTCGCCCACGTATGTCTGCTTCAATATAGCAGAGTATCAAACGTGTTGGCCTTTAGGAGGATTTTCTCACATATTTCTGCAGGATATCCATGTGATAGCTTTTCATGAACCCAATGGGTGAAAAATAATAATAGACCAATTTACAGCCAAGAATTGAAAAGGGTTTTTACAAGGCCAAGTTCTCATTATTCAAAGTACCCTTGGTCATTTTTTTTTCTGCATGTGGAATCTTGTAGCTCAAGATGTCGTGGTAAGTTTAGTTTATTTCTTTTTTATTTATAGATTTTTTTTTTTATAAATCTAAAAGTTTTATGTGTTAATGTAATAGTGAGAAATGCTCAAGTTTTAGACGATGAGTTAAACCTTCTTTGGCCAGGTTTTCTTAGGATGGTATTCCATATGCTACTAACATTTCGCATAAATTTGATTAATAGTAAGTGTTGCATACAACATACTTACTATAGTAGGTGAAAATCACAAGATCATGTGATGACAATATGGGAGTAAATCTTCAATTTATCCAAAATAATATTGCATGTGTGTTACACGACATTTAAGAAAACTAATATGGCTTCGAAATGAATCAAACTAATGATTTCAGATTGCTTATTGATGTTTTAAGGGATCCACGAGCATTTCATGAGTAAGATTATTCATAAATTAATTTTTATTTAATGTTTTAATTTATATTAATTATTAATTGCAGGTTTCATTTGTTGTACAATGATGTTTTCACGACCATACATAAGCATCCCTTATTTATGACCCCGTCTTGTCGTACTACTTTTCGTTTGCTTGCCCACGTATCTAAACTTCAATAGAGCATATCATTAAATGTGTTGGCCTTTAGGAGGATTTTGGCCCATATTTCTACAACATATCCACGTATTAGCTTTTCATGAACCCAATGGGTGAAAAATAATAATAGACCAATTTATAGCCTAGAATTGAAAAGGGTTTTGGCAAGGCCAAGTTCTCATTATTCAAAGTACCCTTGGTCATTTTTTTTCTGCATGTGGAATCTTGTAGCTCAAGATGTCGTGGCAAGTTTAATTTATTTCTTTTTTATTTATACATTTTTTTTTATAAATCTAAAAGTTTTATGTGGTAATGTAATATTGAGAAATGCTCAAGTTTTAGACAAAGAGTTAAACCTTCTTTAGCCAGGTTTTCTTAGGAAGGTATTCCATACGCTACTAGCATTTCTCATAAATTTGATTAATAGTAAGTGCTGCATACAACATACTTACTATAGCAGGCGAAAATCACAAGATCATGTGATGACAATATGGGAGTAAATCTTCAGTTTATTTAAAATAATATTGCATGTGTGTTACACGACATTTAAGAAAACTAATATGGCTTAGAAATGAATCAAACTAATGATTTCAGATTGCTTATTGATGTTTTAAGGGATCCACGAGCATTTCATGAGTAAGATTATTCATAAATTAATTTTTATTTAATGTTTTAATTTATATTAATTATTAATTGTAGGTTTCATTTGTTGTACAATGATGTTTTCACGACCATACATAAGCATCCCTTATTTATGACCCATTCTTGTACTGCTTTTTGTTTGCTTGCCCACGTATCTAAACTTCAATAGAGCAGATCATTAAATGTGTTGGCCTTTAGGAGGATTTTGGCACATCTTTCTATAAGATATCCATGTATTAGCTCTTCATGGACCCAATGGGTGAAAAATAATAATAAACCAAATTATAGCCAAATGTTCAAGGCCTTGCTTTCTCTGCTACAAGAGCCTAGTGTTTCTCAATCTAGTTGTCAAAGTGTGTCAGTCAATTCTTCAATAAAAAAAAGTCTCGGTTCCTATATTGTGCTTCAGCTTCTACCACTACAAAATTGATTTGGATTCAATCTCTATTTCATGAGTTAGGTCTTTCTCTTGAAAAACCCTCATGTGGTGGTGTGATAACATTGGTGTTATTGTGTTACTTCAAATCCTATTTTTCATGCCAAAACTAAACATATCGAGATTGATATTCAATTCATGCTTGAGAAAGTGCTCAACAATGAAGTGGATGTTTGTTATATTCCAAATAAAGAGCAAACAATTAATGTCTTTTCTAAGCCTTTGTCTATTTCTCATTTTCTTTTCCTGTGTAACAAGCTTTCACTTAGTACCATCGTTTAGCATGTGAGGGGTATATTAGTGATACAGTTAAATTAAGCTTATACCTATTAGGCAGTTTGCTGAGAGTTTGTTATGCCAACTTAGACTATAAGTAACTAACTAATCCTTCTTGTAATAGCTATATATATCAAAATCAATAAGTAATAGTTATATATATATATATATATATCAAAATCAATAACAGACTTAAGTGAGTGTTGTCATTTTCACCAAATCCTTTCTCTAAGTGATAAGCATCAATCTCTTCCATACAAACCAGACGGTAAAATAAGAATGAAATGCTCATCATTTCAATTACAACTTGGTAATGTAAAACCAAGAACTAGCAAAAAATTCTAAGTGCCACTACCATGTCCTACCTTCTTGCATGCTTATTTTTGAGACCTAAATCAATCAAATTCAGATAGTCCCTCATTGTCTCACGCACACAGTTCACCAACAATTCTGTCATGCTCGTTTAAGTCTCCTTCAATCACATACAAGTGGCATCAATCTAGAAACAAGTAACAGAAAGAAGGTAGCAGATCACACTCAAAAATGGCAATGCACAAAGATGATTCTGTTACCCAATTGATGGATGTTTGACAGAATTTGTGGAGTGGTTCTAGCATTAAAAGAAGATAGGGAGATGTGCAGAATGTTGAAACTCAAATGGGCATACACAGCAACCTGCACTGTGTTTTGTGACCAACATGCAAAAGTTTGTACCATTTAATATTTCAAAGGGAACATAAGGAAAGTATGTACTGATCCGAACTCAGTCCATGTTAAGCTTCATTATTTTCGAAAGTTCAGTAAAGAAGTGCAGACACATGTCCAATTCTGATGCTCTTTGTAGTAAATATGGAGGAAAAAAACCGCAAACAACTAAGTATGCCTTATAAATGATTAGAAAGATAGTGTGAAAATTCAAAGAATTAAATTAGATAAAAAGAATGAAAAGAAAAATCAAAGAATTAAATTAGAATGATAGAAACAAAAAAAAATGGATGTTTCATTTCCACTCAAACTTCATCTCACATCGCATTTTTCAGTCCAAAAAATAATTGAATTAAAGAACAATGAAACAAAGAAATCTCTTGAAAAATAGATGATCAAAGGTACTCCCGGAGAAAAAGCAGATCAAACGAGTAGGAAAGCAACAGCAACCATGGCTGCCATCAGCAGCTGATACCCAGACACCGAGATCCCATAAGCAGAACTGGGTGCTGGTGCTGTGGGGGTGGAGGGGGCTGGTGCTGCGGGGGTAGAGGGGGCTGGCGCTGCGGGGGTGGAGGGTGCTGATGCTGCGAGGGTGGAGGGGGCTGATGCAGGAGACACCCACGCTTCCAGCACTATGATGGCAAGCTTCTGTCCATAGTTGGCACAATGGTCGTTCACACCACAAATATACCACTTCCTTCCAGGGGTGGCCAGTGTAATCACATCATTTCCAGTGGTAAGAGCCTCATTTGCTGGTGGTATAGTGCAGTTTGTGAAGGCAGTACCGTTAACTTTGAAGACATTATGCCTTCCCGCCGTGTATTTGAAGACTGCATGTATGAGAATTGACGACAATATCTTTAGCAGCTTGAATTAAAAGAAGTCATAAAGGGAAAAGAAAGTGATAGTTTGAGCTACATTACCTAGTTTATCACCAACATGAAAGACTTTGTCCTTGGCCCAGGCTACATAGTCGAAATTAATGGTCCAACCTTGATCATCTCCAACAGTAAACTCAGTTGCCATGGCCACAGCAGGAAGAACAATTGCGAAGATTGCAAGGGCAGCTAAATGTTTAGAAGCCATTAGAGCTGATTGAAGTTGATTAGTGGTAAAGTTTCTTTATACCAGCTTCAATGTGTTTCTCCGACTTGCACTGATGTCCATTTAAGGGTCTAAAGGGTCTATTTATAGCAACTTTTTTAGCTCGGAGTTTCATCGAAAGCCTCAACAACCATGAGAAACAGGCTGGGTTCGCAGACCACAGCGAGTTGCCAGGTCAAACTCTGGTTAGAACGAAGTTATGCCATGGCTAATGTTGGACAATAGTTACAAAACAAAGAATTTTCTTCTTTAAGCGATTTCCTTTGTCCAAACATACTATCAAATAAAGAACGATAATTTTTTTGAACTTGAGTCATGATTTTGGCATAAATTATTAAAGAATGGCTAATTGTTAACTTTGGAAGTACAAATGGAACTCCCTTAAGAGGGTGACTCTTGCCGGCTTGGAGACTAGGCTGGAAAAGGCAAATAGAAAAAGTGGGACCACAAAAATGCCAATCCAAACCCAATTTGCACGACCTTTTAATTAATCTAAGTTGTTCATGAAGCAATCTCTACCACTTTATGATCCATGACTCAGATATGCATTTTATTCTTAAAAACATGTCATGGTTAGATCACGCATGTTACAGAAAATTAGAATGGAAATTAATTATGTAACGGCACATCAAATGCAAAATTGGAAGCAATATTGTTGAGGCCTCACGTCCCTGATGATCCACGTAGTTGCCAAATGGGTGGACGCACGATCTAAACCAATACAGATTCTTGATTCAATCGTAATACCTGCAAAAGGCATCCGGACAGGGTGTCCGGACGCACCCTCCGATGGTTTTGTCAGCCATGGTTAGAGAGATAGAGATAAATCAGTTGGCCTTTTACCAGGTATAGCAAGCTTACCTTCCTCTTTGTGTGAAGGTTCATATATATAGTATCAGAGGCTTTGTTTCTCCCTTTAATGGTAAGGAGATATTTTGTTTTATCATGATAACACTAGGCAGTGGCAGGGTCATCATCACCCTATAGGCGGCTGACAGAGATCGTGGTAGTTGCTGTGATTGTCAGAAATCGTGGGAAGTGATCGTAGGAAGTGACTTGTTGTCACTTCATTCTTGTCCTTTCACCTTGCAGGTGGCGGAACGTGGGCCATGGCAGACTGTTGTGATAACGTGTAAGACTTGCTTACTTTAGTCAATGATCCGGACGAACATACCCGGATAGTGTATGTTGGTTCTTCCGGATGCGCTGTGGCAGTCGTCCGGATGCTATGTTTGTGAGTGTCGTGTGCCTTTCCTTGAGGGAGTCCGGATAGGAGAGGCGCGTCACGTGTACTCTTGGGGAAATCCAGATGAGGTTGATCCGGATGAGAATGTGTGCCACGCGTCATCAGGAGATGTGTGCCACGTGTTATCAGGGGGAGGTGTCCCAACAAATACTACTTTAATTAGTTTCAACGTCCTAAAAAATTTAAAAGAAATTTAAGGAGGCATGTAATGCAAAAGCTTTTAAGGATTTTCCTATCACGTTTGTATGTCAGCCTGATGTATTAGCAACTATACCATCTTTAGTAGAAGCATAGCTATATACATGTGGGTCGTTCAAATCAAGTGACACATGGCATACTAAAAAGCATGTATCAAAATGGGATCGGGTTGTTTGAAATCGAAGCTTATGGAGTTTCTGTTCCGTCCCAAGGTTATGATAAGATAGGCTTTAAAAGCAATTAACTTCACACATAATACACAGTGCATGCAACCTTATCCCTAAGTCAAGGATCTCACTATCATTACCTGATGATGCATTAATGAGGTATGTGATACAAAGTAACAAAGCTATTCAACAATCGATATAATCAAACTTTTTGTTTGGGTTACCTAGATATCTCCATTCCCTTCCCTGGGCGATAGGGTGTATGCAAAAACATTGTAAGACCCTAAATCTAACAAGCCAAAGCATATGCATATTAAAACCATAGATCAACAACTTCATAGTGCATTAACTAAGATATGGATGTTGCCAAATCATTTCCAATCAATGAAGAGTCTCATAAACTGAGAGAGCTTCCACTTGATTGCTAACTTTTCCTTGGTTCCTAGCACTTGAGGTGGTAGTAGCCTCACAGAGGGGTGGTGGCTAAGGCTCTATTGGGGAAATGTTTTCAAAACAATTCTAAAAAATAATTTTTAAAATAATTTTAAAAAAATATTCATTGATGTTTTGTAGTCCAAAACGACATATAAAAGAGTTTGTAAAAAGTGGGAAGTTAAAGGAGTTCATGGATAAGAAGGGAATTTGCAAGAAGAAGAATAAGATAACAAAGAGAGACTCCTCCTTCCACCTCTAGGGCCACCCTCGACAATCATTGCCACTATTCATAGTAGGCTACGAGTTACCAGGGAATGATTTTTTTGTTTTAGCAAAAAAACAATCATAGAGATATTTATTATAGATTACTTTGTTCTGAAGCCTACTACATATATATATATATATATATATATATATATATATATATAGATATACACAAATCCTTCTAACTGTAGTTGTTGCTTTAGCAGTTCTTGATAACAGTCTAACTAATCATTAACAATAGTCTGTTCATATTGTTGCAGGTCTTGAGGTGCGGTTGCTGCTTCTGGTAGTTTGTTCTTGTTGTTGCAAGTGTTGAGGTTCAATTACTACTCCTAGTAATGTTATGTTGTTCAGTTATAGGGCATGGGACAATGGAGAGTTTGCTATAAAAGGTGGAGAACTGTAAGCTTGGAAGATGCTTGGTGAAGATATCGGCGACCTGACCAGATGAGGGAATATACTTACTAAGGGTTTTATGAAGGACTTTATCAAGAATAAAATGAAGATCTATATCAATGTGTTTTGAGAGGGCATGGAAGATCGGATTGGCAGCTAGGGCAGGTGCACTTTTGTTATCACACCAAACTAGGGGAGGAAGTTCATCTGATAGTGAAGGATTTGAAACCAAATAAATTTTACTGAATTTGATTTTCCTTCTAATTTTCTTACATTAAACCTAATAAGAGAATGTAAGATTTCTTCCTTTTGTTTAAAAAATAAAATAAAATTATTTCCTAATTATTTTCATAATCCAAACAAAGCATAAGTCTTTATAAGTGGAAAGCAAATTTAAAATATCCTCCCATTCTTTGAGTGGTCTTAGAAAGTATAACTCATCATTCTTCAATAATCTAAAGGCTTCTATAGGCTCACATTATTTCTTCATACTGTTACATTAACTTTATATTATATTGATTAAATAATTATAAAACAGCAAGGTATAAAAACATCAATAACTTAAAAAAAAAATAAAAATTGTCAGACTGTCACAACAGGTATTCATCCTCATTTCTCTTTTCCATCTTTCATATTTCGAAGATACCATTTTCTTTCAATCATATAAAAAATAATTGAATAAAAAAACCATAAGCCAGAAGAAAATTCTTGAAAACTAGATGATCAAAGGTACTCCTGGAGTAAAAACAGATCATCAAACAGCTAGGAAGGCAAGAGCAACCATGGCTGCCATCAGAAGTTGATACCTAGACCCAGAGATCCCATGAGCAGAGTTGGGTGCTGGTGTTGTGGGGTTGGAGGGGGCCGGTGCAGGAGACGCCGACTCTTCCAATACAGTGATGACAAGCTTCTGTCCATAGTTAGCGCAATGGTCGTTTACACCACATATGTACCACTTCCTCCCAAGGGTGGACAGTGTAATTACATCATTTCCAGTGGTAATAGCTTCATTTGCTGGTGGTATAGTGCAGTTCGTGAAGGCCGTACCATTCACTTTGAAGACATTATGTCGTCCTGCCGTGTATTTGAAGACTGCATGTATGAGAATTGACCATAATACTTTTAGCAGCTGGAATAAAAGGAAGTTATAAAAGGAACATGAAATCATAGCTTAAGGCTTGAGCTACATTACCTAGTTTATCTCCAACATGAAATACTTTCTCCTTGGCCCAAGCTTCATAGTTGAAATTAATGGTCCATCCTTGGTCATCTCCAATACTAAATTCAGTTGCCATGGCCACAACAAGAAAAAACAAATGCCAAGATTGCCATGACGCCAACAAACCGCTTAGAAGCCATTGGAGCTTATTGAAGTTGAGTAGTCACCAAGTTTCTTCTAATGTTCAGCTTCAATGGTTACTTAAACAGGTGGTTTTCATCTTGGGGTCTAAATTAAGGATCTATTTATAGCTAAATGTTTTGACCTGCAGAATTTCATTGAAAACCTTCAAAACAACATGAATAGGCTGGGTCAGCCGGCTAGAGGGTGTTGCCGGAGAAACCTTTGGTTGGTATGCATTTATGCCATGCCTAATGTTGTATGAAAATTTTTAAAAACATATTTCTTTTGATGGTTTCCTTTGGCCTAAACATATATACACAAATATTGAATCATAATTTCTTTGAGCAATCACTAGTGTGTTTTAGGTATAAATTAAATAGTGATTAACTTTGAAAACAGTACAAATGGAAGTCTCTTGAAGAAGTTATTCTGGCCGGCTTGGACACTAGGCCATACTTACATAACTAGAAAGTGAAACAACAAAAGTCCTAATTCAAACTCAATTTATGTGACCTTAACCTAGGCTGATTATATTGGGAGTCTCTTAGAGCATTTAGCAAGCTAGCAATATCAAACTTTTAATCAACGACTCCACTTGAGTTTCCATGGTTGATAATGAGCGTCTACAACTTTTTTTAAATGGAAAATTTTATGAATCAAATTCATGTGGAACAATATTTTGAAGTTTTATTATGTGATGAAATGCTAAATATGACATTGTAACTTTGTACCCTAGCTTAGTATATAGTATTGGACATCATGATCTAACCAAGGATTAAAGTTTCAATGTAATGCCTTGAAACATCGGGTGTCACATTCCTTCGATACAAATACGATAAGGCAAGAAAGTCCAATGATTTCATCACCAATTTTTCAATCTTTTTGGGGTTATAAACAACCTTTTTCACCAAACTAATGTGCATTTTAGCTTTTCTTTTTAAACTTTTGTTTAAAATGATTTCTTTCTCTTTCTCTTTCATCCTTTAGTTTTTATTGTTCTTTTAAAAAAAAAAGAAATCGGATTTTGATAATGCAGTTTCAATACATATTTGAGACCAGTGGAGTCCTTTGAATGTATGCCTCCTCGGCATCTCTACCTACATCAGAAATTAAGAACAAGAGTCAAACACCAGTATATTTATAATGTCTACATGCAAATTTATTAGCATATGTTTTAATGAAAAAAGTGATAGACAAGACACAGGCAAGCACTTAGAATTCTGGTCGTGCATTGCTTTGCTTGCTTCATAGTAAATCATTTAACTTGAAAGATCATTCTGCACAAGTGTTGTGGTTTTTATTTTTTAAAATATCATTCTCTGATAAAAAAATTAGAAAAAAAAAAACATTTCTAAAACTATAGTAATTTTATGCCTGATGAAATCCATGTTATGAGTTTTGTATAAAAAAAAATTATTTTTTATGTTTTTTATGTAGAACAAAAATACAAGATCAAGGGTTACCCATTTATAGTAAATTCATTTTTTTAAGAGATGGGTTTCAAGTGATAATTTTTATTGAAAAAGTCTTAATATTTTGCAAAAGGTCATATTTTAATAATATTTTTAAAAAATAAATAAATCATAGCTTGAGAACAGTAAGAAGAACATATATATTTTCCACCAAATTTGTGGATTTAAAGATGTCCTTTGGCTAATCAAGTTCAAATCTACGATAGACTATGAAAATTCAAAAGTTTAGGCTGATATGAAATTAGAATTCAGGATTTGAAATTTGGCTTCATACTTGTTATTCATCGAGAATATATAAATAGGACATTCAAATCTACTACTTAATACTTTCAAAAACTCATTTCTTCTTGTGTGAATTCAAGAAGATATTAATATTGAGTTTGGTGTGGACTTCAAGTATGCTTTGAAAGAAGGTGTGAAGTTAAAATAGAAAGGTATTAATTAAGTGGTTCGAAAATGATTGGTAGGCCTGAGTTATATAAAACTTTGTACTATTCAATTTTTATTCTTCATAATGAATATTTTTTATCACTTGTATACCTGTGGATTTTTATTTCTTAAGAGATTCTCCACCTAAAATCTGGTGTCATTGTCTCTCTTTCTCTCATTCTACTTTTTTTATTTATTTCTAGTTATTGATATCATATATTACTTGAGCATGTAAGTTGAATGGATGAAATATGAGTTGAAATTGGTGTAATTATCTTTTGGATATTCTTAAATAATTTTATGCTCAATTTGATAAAAATGTCAAGTAATTGGAAATATATGAAGAAGGAATTTGTTTTTACAAATTTGTGTTGGAGAGTATTGAAGCATTTGCATGTGACTTGCATTTATAAATTATTGGGAGAGTGTTGATGCATTCATGCCTTATGATTTTTATTTATTGTTGAAAATTATTTGAAGAAAAAAATATAGGTTTTGAGAAAATCGTGAAGGTCGTACCATTCACTTTGAAGACATTGTGTCGTCCCATCGTGTATTTGAAGGCTGCATGTATGAGAATCGACCGTAATACTTTTAGCAGCTTGAATCGAAGGAAGTGATAAAAGGAACATGAAATCCTAGCTTAGCTTAAGGCTTGAGCTACATTACCTAACTCATCTCCAACATGAAATACTTTGTCCTTGGCCTAGGCTTCATAGTTGAAATTGATGGTCCATTCTTGGTCATCATCTCCAACAGTAAACTCTATTTCCATGGCCACAGCTGGAAGAACAAATGCCAAGATTGCTATGGCGCCAACAAACTGCTTAGAAGTCATTGGAGCTTATTGAAGTCGAGTAGTCACCAAGTTTCTTCTAATGATTAGCTTCAATGGTTACTTGAACCGGTGATTTTCATCTTGGGGTCTAAATTAAAAGTCTATTTATAGCGAAATGTTTTGACCTGTAGAATCTCATTGAAAGCCTTAAAAAAAAAAAAAAAAGGAACAGGCCGAATCGCCGGCCATGGGTGTTGCCAGAGAAAACTTTGGTTGGTACGCAATTAAGCCATGCCTAATGTTGTATGACAATTATAAAAACATGCATGTTTTGGCGGTTTCCTTTGGCCTACACATATATACACAAATATCGAATGATAATTTCTCTGAGCAATCACTAGTGTGTTTTAGGTATAAATTAAATAATGATTACGTTTAACTTCAAAAGTACCACAAATGGAAGTCCCTTGAAGAAGTTATTCTGGCCGGCTTGGACCCTAGGCCATTCTTACAAAACTAGAAAGTGGAACAACAAAAGTCCCAATCCAAACTCAATTTACATGACCTTAACCTAGGTTGATTATATTGGGAGTCTTAGAACATTTAGCAAGAAGCAAGCAATGTGAAACTTTTAATCAATGACTCCACTTGAGTTTCCATGGTTGATAATGAACTTCTACGGCTTTATGATTGACTAAAGTGATCTTGAACTTTTTTTAAATGGAAAATTTTATGAATCAAATTCACATGGAACAATAAAGTTTCATTATGTGATGAAATGCCAAATATGGAATTGTAACTTTGTAGCCTAGCTTAATATATAGTATTGACCATCATGATCTAAGCAAGGATTAAAGTTTCAATGGGATTTGCTGCAATATTAGGTATCAGACTCCACAGATACGAAATATGATAAGGAAAGACTAACCAACGATTTTATTACAAACTTTTCTATAGGTGGGGCAACTAAGCAAGGAATTGAGGTGTTTTTAAAAGGTAGGAATGGAGTCATGGGCACTTTAACCATCAAGTATGCACATGGACGAAAGGGAAGGGTAAATATGAAATTGATCATTGATTATCATCGGCTGATATATCAACGATATTTTAAAAAATTTCCCAATATTTCTATCAAATATATTTTCATGCTCCTCTTACCGTCTTACTTGGCCAACTCAAATCCAAGTTAAAAAGTTCAAATTGAACCCTTGGCAGCCGTTGGGCCAACTTTGCACTTTTGTTGTATTTAGACAAACATTACTATATTAAATAGATTATAATTTTAATATTAAAAGAATATTTTAATATAAAAATTAATTATAATTATTTTATTTTAAATTTCATTTAATTGATTACCAACCATCATTATAATTTTCTTAGTAAGTCTTTTTTTATATCATTTACATGATCATTAAATATAAATAATATAAATATTAAAAAAAATCATACATTAGGCCACAACTAGAAAGAAATAGGAACAAATCTCATCACTATAGTCCTTCCTTAAGCATGAAGAAAGAATAAGACGGAGATTGCAAGAGAATGATGAAGATTAAAACCCTAGAAAGAGGACTGGTGGAAACTCTTCTGTACTATTGCCCTGTAATCTACTTTTACTCGAACTGATATATTAGGCCAAAGACAGGGCCAGCTGTAGCCCATGATAGTGGGCACAAAAAACTGAGCTAAGAACTAAAAAACGCTCCTCAACCCTGATAGGTTGGACCTTAGGGTTACCACAAGCCCAATACCAAAACCCATGCATCAACTTAGGCTAAGGTGATGAAAATTGAGTTGGGCTTGGCACAACAGCACTTTGTCGTTGTGCATGTCTACCTAGCCACAAAGCCGGCCCCAAGATTCACTTTTCCAGGGAACTTCAATTTGTACTTTTAAAGCTAAACATTGACCATTCAATGCTCGAGTGTGTATGTCTGGACCGAAGAAAACGACCAAGAGAATTATGGGTTTACAATTGTCATACAATAATATTAATTACTCATGGAATAATTGCGTACTAACCAAAGCTTTTTTCCGCGGCAACGCTTTGTGGCCTGCAGACCCAGCCCGTTCTTCATGTTTTAGACCCTTTCAACAATATTCTGATCTAAACATTAACTATAAATAGACCCTTTAGTGCCTAGGATGAACATCAACAATCCAAGAAACCACTGAATTAGCTGATACAAGAATTACAGTACTCCTCAACTTTAATCAGCTGCAATGGCGTCTAAACAGTTGAATATTGCCCTTGCAGTCTTCGCAATTGTTCAAGCTACTAAAAGTCCTGTTATCAATTCTCATACATTCAGTCTTCAAATACACGGCGGGCCGGCACAATGTCTTCAAAGTGAATGGTACCGTCTTCACGAACTGCACTATACCACCACCAAATGAAGCTCTTACCACTGGAAATGATGTGATTACACTGGCCACCCCTGGAAGGAAGTGGTATATTTGCGGTGTAAACGACCATTGTGCCAACTACAGACAGAAGCTTGCCATCACTGTGCTGGAAGAGTGGGCGTCTCCTGCACCGGCCCCCTCCCCCTCCACCACCACAGCACCAGCACCCAGTCCTGCTTATGGGATCTCGGTGTCTGGGCATTAGCTTCTGATGGCAACCACGGCTGCTGTTGCTTTCCTTCTTGTTTAATCTGTTCTTAGAGGATTGCCTTCGATCATCTGGCTAATTTCATTTGGTCTAATGGTTTTTGTTTAAATTATATTTCATACGTAAAGAAAATGATAGGTTGAAGTTGTGAGAGATGGAAGAAATAATTGAAGATCAATACGTACGAGATGAATTTAATTTGAGTGAGAGTAAGACATTTTCTTTTTCTTCTATATATTATTTTTTATTATCTTTATTTAATTGTCTATATATTCTTTTTCTTTTACTTAAGAGGAAAAAAAAAATTGGCATGAATTTATCAATCTATTAATTCATTCATATCTTCTCACTAGGTCACCTAACACCCTAATTCGGGTCCACGTGCAATAAGCCCTTTGATATCTTGTACCTCTACCTCCTCAACAATCAAAACAAGGTCAACCAACTGTCCTTGCGTGTGGCTCACAGGCTTGGACTAGGGGCTATCGTCAATGGAAGCCAATTGCAAGCATTGATAGGTCATGCTAGAAGTCAAAACTGGCTAGCATCTAGCACGAAGCTTATGATTGGATAAGGAACAAAAGACTCCCAAAGCATGAGGGGTCCCCATAAGACCCTATAATATCCAGAATCATCTGGGTTGTATCGATAAGAGCCTAATGAAGACACAGTGGATAAATTTGGCAGCTGCTCTTTAGAACTAGATATGATGAGAAGAGGGATAGAATGTGTATTTGTAGAACATGGCAAAAACCCAAGCTGTAGAAAGTGAACATGTTAATATCAACCCGTATAAGTAAAGTGAATTTGTTTTTAATAGGTTCAGTATAAGCCAAAATGAACATGTTAATATATACCGGTTAATATTAACATATTACTTTTAGCTAAATAGAAAAAAATAAATATTTTGACTTTTTCTATTCAACCAAAAAACAAACACCACCTAAGACAAAAAATGAAAAAGGAAAAACTCTCCAATAAATTTGATGGAAGGACATCTGATAGAAAAATTGAAAAAAGATGCATGAAAGAATATGAAATTATATTTGAAAACAACTAGAAAATTCACAAATAAACACTCTTCAATTTTCAAGCAGCTGCTCTAGTGATCCAAATGCTTGAGCTATGCTTTGGGTTCTTAAAAAAGTGTCCAAAAACACTATGCACCACTAAGAAACATATTATAACACATACATGAATGACCTATACTCAAATTGCAAGCTTTCATCTCACTAATACTCAAGAAATTATGGTAATCATATAAATTGTGGGCAATTCATAAACAATTGATCTCAATCATGTAACCACTTCACTAAATTATCCAAACAATTAGATTAATTGTGAACCTGAAGTCAGACCATTTCAAGAGTGAAAGGGATATGATAATTATAAAATCAAATAACTAAAACTATTGCCTGAGTGCCCAACTTGCTATTTAACTAAAATGATTCATTTAACTAGCTCAAGTCCTCTGTTTAAATCATGTCGGATCCATTACATTATACTAACTCATTCGATTGAATTGTAGTTTGACCAATTTTTTTATAACATAACAATTCATTGATCATTCAAGCACAACAACAATATTACTTATGAGGCATAACATAGGTTTTTTTTTCGTCTTTTTTTCAATTATAGTATTTAATGTGGAGTTATGATCCTTAATTGTCGAAAACCACCTTTCAGACATAAGATATTATCCTATTCCATGCAGTGGTCTATTCCACTTAAGGGTAATTCGTACTATTACAAATGACGACTTTGACTCTTAGTTTAAAAATGCAATTTACTACACGATCAACGTAACATTTTCACTTTAAGAAATTTTAATTTTTGAACTAAACCAAACATGATTTTTCAAAATACAAAATCAACAGGCATGATTTCATAATTTACTTGAATAGTAACTTCATACAAAAGTTAAACTTAAGAAGATTTCATAGACAAGGATACAACATTCAACCTTATGTGTTTGGCATTATATCAAATTCCTTCTTTACTTTGTTACTAAATTTTGATAAAGAATTCAAGTGATTGAAGGGATAGAAATAGAAAAACACACTTTTAAATGAAAATTAACAATTTTGACACCACTCAAACCTTTTAGAAAAACAATAATTAGAGAATCAATTAAATGATAAACGATCCTAAATAAACTCTCCTCTTAAATGAATAATCCGAGACCTAAAATTATGACATCACTCCAAAGAAAAATCGAAACACTATCCCTAAATTCAAAACCTATGCTCATCAAAGACAACTATGCACATGACCTAAAAAGAAAAGACCTTGTAGCACTAGGGAAATAGGGTCTTGAATGTGGGGATAAAGATAGCTTAAGAAAAGAATAAAACTATAGTCCAAATAAATATCTATACATGGAAGATCTTAATTTGTAACTTGAATTATAATCTCTAATGTTGGTAACTTCCTTCTTCAAAGAAACTACTAGAGTTTTTTTATTATTCCAGTCTCCAAATTCTAAGTGTAAATGGACACCAAAAAAAAAAAAAACTTGATTAGGAGAAAATAAAAGAGAGATGAAGAAGCTCAAACCTTTGGAGAAAGGATTGTTGGACTCACCATTGAGCCTACTATTTATAAGTAGCCCTATTAGTGAAAGATAAGGATTACAAACTAAATGGATAATAATCTTCATTCTATTTTTTTTTAACTAATTTAATTCAAAAACAAAATTTGAGTTTCATGGAATCGTATCTACTTTTTCATCCTCCTTTTATTTAACCCATATGTTGACAATGAATTTTTTAAAAAATAAACTAAAATTCTAATTCTAACATCTCCCACTCATAAACATTGGCCAAAATCTGTCTTTTTTTTCTCTTAATCTTGCATCAAGTCACTTTTTTCATATAGAAAAAGAAATGTGTTGCATGATGAGAAGCTATAAAGTAGGAGTGTTTATAATAAGTGTCCATCTCACTAGCGTAACACATCATTCGGAATAAAATATCTCATTTATAGCCCAGACTTGTTAATCATACCAGTTCAAGCAC
The DNA here is from genome assembly GCF_030704535.1 of Vitis vinifera. NCBI lineage: Eukaryota > Viridiplantae > Streptophyta > Magnoliopsida > Vitales > Vitaceae > Vitis > Vitis vinifera. The sequence goes on along the minus strand of NC_081821.1, from coordinate 14,083,926 downwards.
CTTTAAAAAAAACCCCTCAATGAGTCATATCTCAATTAGAAATGTTTAACCTCAACTCATATACATATTTGTACTCATAATTTTATCGAACAAAAAGTTGATATATGAGCTACAAATAGTGGTGTGTTATTAGCAATCTTCCCCAACCACTTATGTCAATTCATTTAGGTTTGACTATTTTCCTAACATATTCCATTCGACCGTATCATTCATGACCCTTGGATTACATGTTAAAGTAGTGACATTTTACCCTTGCTGCATGACATAGTCCTAGGTTCAAGGGTATAGAGTAAACTTTATAGTAACTAGTCTATAAGAGTTCACATAATGTTAGAGCAGGGATCCATCTAACAACTCTCTCTTATAGTTGTAGATAGCACATATAGTATTATGATATGTATGTCAAGATGGAGCTCCCATAAAAGTGGGAGTGTCACTCTCTAATGTCATAGGAATCTTAGCCTAGTCGTCTCCCTATGTGCCTAACTTGAGTTTCTTAGCACAATCGTTTATCAAGCACCTACCTAAGGTCTCACATTTGGCTTTGTTCATGCTATATGAATTTGTGGAATAACTTCATATTTGACTTTTATCTATCAACTTAGGTAGGAGTCCAAAAATTAAATACATATTGAGAAAATAAAGGCTAATCTTAATAAGGAAAACACCCAAAAGGGGGGTAAATTAGGTTTTAAAAATTCTTTTTCAATTACAATAAATTCAAACAAAACAAGCACAAATATAGAGAGATAAAGTTAGAGAAAGAAAACTCAAGTTTTATAGTGGTTCGGCCCCTTGCCTACGTTCACTCTCCTCAAACTCCTAATCGAGTGAAGTATCCAGTATACTTGAAGCTTCAACCAAGCTTCACATATCCTAACTATATGCTAGAGCAGCTATGTTTTCCCTAAAAATAGTGATAGGCTCTTTGGTTAAATCCATGACTTTTAGGTTTTGGAATAATCTCCCCAACCAAACAGCCTCCTGTACGGTCACTAAACAAGTGACATATTATGACTCCATGGTAGATAAAGCAATGTAGGATTGTTTCTTACTACGCCAAGTAATAGTAGTGTCATTGAGTAAGAAAGCATATCTTATAGTAGATTTGCGCTCATCTCTATCACTAGTCCAATCTGCATTACAGTATCTTCTTAATCTCCAAGTCCCCATCTTGATAGCAGATGACAAAATCTCTAGTCCCTTTAAGGTAACAAAAAATCTTCTTAGTTGCTCGCCATTGAACAGGGCCTAGGTTACTCTTGGTAATGACTAACCAATCCAACTACAAAACATATGTCAAGTCAAGTACACAACATAGCATATATCAAGCTTCCAATTGCACTCGCATAAAGAACTCTTGCCAGTTATTTCCTTTCCTCATCATTCTTAGGGCACTGATCAAGACTCGAGGTTTAACTTTTCTCGATAGGTGTGTCAATAGGTTTGCAATTTTGCATCCAAAACTGGTCTAGAATTTTCTTAATATAAGTCTCTTGAAACAAACCAAGAAGTCTTCTTAAGTGATCCCTTATGATCTTAACTCCAAGCACAAAATTTGCTTTCCACATGTCCTCTATATCCAAAGTAGAGGGCAACCACCTTTTGGTGGCAATAATTATGTACATGCCATTTTGAGCTAATAGAATGCCATGTCCATGTCTATGTCATATTTCTTAGTTAATATAACATATTGGTTAGGGAAATTTTTTTCCACTTGCTATTCAATCAATTTTGTCAATTTTCCTACTAAAAGGTTAATCTAATATTTCAGCCAATCTTGTCATATATTTACTTAAAAATTCCCCAACCAATATGTTATATTAACTAAGAAATTTAATAATAAGCATAAAAATTGTGGTTTTTTCTTTAGTTTTTTTTTCTTTTATTTATTTTTATTTTTATTTTTATTTTTTGAAAGTGATATTTCATTTAACCTGGAAGATCATTTAAGGACCCACATATCTATCTAATCTAAAGCAAAATGTGTACTTAAATTTTAGGTGTAACATGATTCTCACAATTTGTTGCTTCTTTTTCATAATTATAGATTTTTAACTTTATTTCTTTTTTTATTATTATTTATCATTATGCCAATATGTCATTCTTATGTGAATCAACGTAATCCATTATAATCATATTAGATCTACTTTATTAACTTTAGGAGAGAGAGAGGCACAAGTGAGTCATTTTCCATGAACATAGGAGCACATATCTTTTCTTCATGCCATTGAATCAAAGTCTTTGTCAAAGTTATATGGTTGCTTCACAAAAAAGAAAACTGGGTAAGGATGCAAAATATATATATATATATATATATATCATATTAGGGCACATGAAGCTTTTTTAAACTCTAGAAGGCATATCTATATAACAAAATCCTAACAAGTTGGGTATGACAAAAGAATCTTTTTTTTTTACCACAAATTTATTATAAAAAAAAATGGCTCAAGTGCTTAAGCGCTTATCAAGGGCAGTTGAGCACCTTGGGTTCTTGAGCACTCCATGAAATGTTTTCAATTAGCCTACTTTTTCCATAAAACCATCCTATGCCTTTTTATTTACCATTAAGCTTACTAACCACTTTCATTTCATACTCAACTGTATACAACATACATAAATTGATGAACTCAATCTTCAATGACCAATATAGTCTCAGTGAAGTATGTAGAGTGGATCTGGTAATGTTTGGAAACAAAATTTTAAACTTGAATTAAACTAGATAATTTAGCTCACCAACACTCCTCATCTTTCTCCATTGCATTTTCTTCTCCATGAATTTACTTACCTGCAACACCTAAATCAATTGAATCACGGGAAAAAGAAACTACTTTAGTCACTGATTTTTGGTGATTTTCACCATTGGTAGGGTAGCTTTTGTTTTAAGATTAAGCATCCGTTGGTTACCTTTCCAAAATTTGGTTTCATGGATTTCCATTAAGTATGTATTGTTTTAACATATTTCATGCATGTAACCGTTGTAATTGAGCTCAAGCATACTATAATGGGTTAATGCAAAGCTACACTTATCAGCTCATGGTTTGTTGTAGGGCTACTACTTGAACCTTGAGCAAGGATGGTTCCTTGAGGAACCAAATAGGTAGGTATCTCTTTGGTTATGAAGGTTTGAATTTTTGGAATTGATAAAGGTTTTGCCTTGGAGATGTTGGAAACCATTGGTTGTTAGTACCAATAAAGGTGGGTTCCTGCTCTTTAATTAATGGTGGCAAAGGTGAGGGTGAAAGCCTTAAAGGAGATGCCATTGGGATTCTAAAACAAGTGAAAGCTAACTTAAGAAGATCCCATGTGGATGTGATAGGAGGCATAGACATGTCTTTGGGCATCAGATCCAAAGTACTTATTTATATTATCATGATGTACCATGGATTAAACTTTGGTGTGTGACAAGTTAATTATTACTTGAGCTCTATTCTATGTTATTCTCAAGCTCTCCCATTTGATGTTCAATGTGATGAGATGTAAAATTTTCTATTTTACATCTAGTGGTTATGCACATGAACGTGATTATTTCTTCTTCTTAATCATATTTTGAAGTGTGGAATCATGGTAGGATTTTGAGTATAGATTAAGTCATGTTCTCAAATTTTTGGGTGTGACATAACCCATAATAAGAAATTTTTTGGCCTAATCTTTATAAAAATAATAATAATAATAATAATAATAATAATAATAATAGTAATAATAATAATAATAATAATAGTAATAATAATAATAATAATTATTATTATTATTATTATTTAACCACCGAAACATTTACAACCTAAAAATCATATTATTTAACCACCGAAACATTTACCTACCTAAAAATCAAATTATCAAAAGATCAATTTAATATTCTAGCTAATTTGATTATATTTTATCATGTATTTACTAAAAATTGCCTAACCAATATGTTATATTAACTAAGAAATATAAATAATAAGCATAAAAATTGTGATTTTTTCTTTAGTTTTTTTTCTTCTTTTTGTTTTTAATTTTTTTCTAATGTTGAAAACGATGTTTCAATCAACTTGAAAGATCATTTAAGAACCTACATATCTTATCTAAAGCAAAATATGCGGTTAAAGTTGAAGTGTAGATGACTCTCATAATATGTTGCTTCTTTTTCATATTTACAGATTAGTAACTTTATTTTGTTCTTTGATCATTATGCCAATACGTCATTCTTATGTGAATCCTCAACGTCATCCATTGTAATTGTATTAGATCTACTTTATTCATTTTAGTAGAGAGACAAAGACAAAGACAAAGAGAGGCACAAGTGGGTATCCTTTTTCATGAACATAGAAGCACATTTCTTTTCTTCACCATTGAATGGAAGTCTTTGTCAAAGCTATATAGTTGCTTCACAAGGAAGAAAAATGGTTAAGATACATAATATGTAACTCAAAAGATTTCTTTCCTCCTAGCCAAGAAACAAAGAGTAGTTAGCCTATTGACTTTGAAATGAGAATATTTTTAAAAAAAATCAACCTTCTCTTACTATTTAAGAAAAGTAAGGGTAAGTTAGTTACATAGGAATGGGAATAAGAATGGGGATAAAGAAAAATTAAAATACTATGTAGAATAAAGGGAATTAAAATCCTGGCTAGAATGGATTTTAGTTTCAATGAGAACAAGTAGTAATCCAAATACAGTAGTAAATAGAAAATAAAATGAATTTTCATTCTTAATTTCTATTTCAATGTTCTAAAAATACTCTAAACCTCTAGTCCCTTAAATGGAATCTACAATAATTTCATGAATGTTTTGATAATGAAATTACTTAATTTTGAAGGTTGTTCTACTTTTTTATGTCAAAAAAATGATTACATGTAAACAATACATTTGCATTTTTCTCGAATCTTTATTTAAAAAAAAAAAAAAAAGTGGTGCAAAGACACTTCTGTCAAATACTTTCTTGTACCTTTTGATGGAAATGTTTCTCGAAGAAATTATAAAATAAAATAAAATATGGTTTCTATAATATGAGAAGAATTCTAAACTTTGGAACCTCTTATCACTTCTAATTAACCAAGCTAGATAATGTGCCCTTCTCCAAGAGCTAGTTTGGCATAAATATAGATTTCTTGAACATGTTAAAAGTCTTAAAATTTGGAACCTCTTTTGAATATTCCTCTTAAGGAGCTCCTTTAATAAACAAATAATTCAAAATTTTGAAACCTCTTTACAAGATTCTTTGTTAGAGTATATATCTCATTGTTATCTTATGCATATATTTTCTATTTTTTAATAATTATAAAAAAAAATTATCCTTCTAATTTGAGAATTCTATATATAAATATTGTCTATTCTGAACTTTAACTTTCATGAATGCATTTAGAGAAGTCAACATTTATGAGTGTCAAAATTTCTCTTGCTATTTCATAATCTAAATTAGCAATACATAGTATTTCCATTATTGTTGGGGAATAAAAATCCTTTATTGTCTATTCTAAAATTTTTGAAGAATCACTTGAAACGATTCTTAAATTAGTACTATCGATAAATGCTTCTTCTAAAAAATCAATATTACTAAAAATACTATAAAAATTACTGTTTTTTAATTTACGTAGACATTAAATAATTCTCTATAAAAATAAGTGTAGTAGCTAGAAGTACTATTATAAAAAATGCTATAGACCAAAAGCCTCCTTGTCAAATTCAAAGGAGCCCTAATATTTTTAACATTTTTCATAAGCTAAAACCACCCTCAAGTCTAGCTCAAATTCAAATTAAAAAGATTCAAGTCTTAAAAGTGGATAAAACTTCAAAAATAACTTAAGAATCCCATAAATGAATGCAAGTACACTATGATGACAACAAACAATTAAGACCTTTCCCCCCTCCCACAAGTCATTCTATCTTTTAGTCTCATGGTCCTGCTTACGCTATATACCCCTTTAGCTTATTTATAAAATTAATGCTATGGTGGAGGTAAAGAAAGACACCATTCTTGTTGCCTCCATCAAAAGAAGGAAAAAACAAACAAAGAAAGAAGGGAAAACAATTATGTCTTCGGTAGATGCTCTCGCAAAGTCTTTCTATGGTTCTCACTCTGGTAATTTCTCCTTCTCTCTTAACTTTGTTTTTTTCTAAATCACAAACAACTACCTTCTTTTACAATATACTTTCTACTCATTCATCTATTATTTTCTTAATAATTCTAGTGAAAATTTGTGACAGTAAGGATGATTACATATGATCTCATGTCCCATATGAAACTTTTTTCTTTTCTTTTCTTTTCTTTTCTTTTTTTCTTTTTTTGCAATTTACACTATAGTTTTTTCTCCCCACTGGTTAATGAATACAGTCTACAAATTAATATAACAATTTTGAATTTAGATACAATATCATATCTGGAGAGCAAATGTTACATAATTCCCATATTCAAACATTTTTCAGTTTGTTTGTTTGTTCTTTCATTATTGATATTTATTAGAAGGTTGAAATAATCTTGATTTACATTTCCAGGAATATTGGGAGTTGACGAGAAATCAATGTTGGAGATCTTAGTAAAATGGCAACCAGAACACTTGTCAACTTTTAGGAATGAAACTTCTTGCATCTTTTTGAAGGATGAACGCTTCCAGTTTGAGATATGGGAAGAAATTCTTCTTAAATTTCTAAAAAGGGAATTTATGCGTTTTAAGGTATCTATATATCAAATACAAAATTAGATATTTATGTTAATATAAAATTAAAGATATTTATATATTATTTATCATAAAAAAATTAATTCTTATAAAAAAACAAATATTACAATGGAAGTACAAAAGACAGGGAGACTAAAGATTACTTAAGATTGGTTTTTGCAATAATATGATAAGTCTTTTTAACATTTTTGTGGTCAGGATGCTGTGGTGCAATGGACCATGCATCCTTGGGAAAGAGATGCTCGCATGGCAAGGAAGGCTTTGAAAAGAGGCAGTCAAGCATATGGCCTACTCATTGAACTTGCATGCACCAGATCATCAGACGAGCTCTTGGGAGCTAGGAGAGCATACCAGTCCCTCTACAGTGAATCCATCGAGGAAGACGTTGCTTGCCAAGTTGAAGGCATCCAACGCCAGGTTAGTACCACTTTTAGTATAAAAAAAAAAAATGCATCAAACGATATTTGAAGTATATGATCATATTTTTAGTTATTATATTTGAAAATAAACTTTGACTTGGATTAGTGAGATGTTATGCAATTTTTTATAAAGTGAAGAGCATTTCTATCTTATAAATTTATTGAAGCATTTTGACCAATTATTTCTTAAGAAAAATGCATTCGTCTTCCTTTCTAACATATATTTTTTCCATAAATGATGGTTGGGCATAAGGATATGCAATTGCAAATAATCTTTTGAGCCTACTCTTCTACTAATATTGGAGTTTGGAACTTTTTTTGGGTTCAAGCCACCTATTTTGAGCCTTAAAACCCCATTAGTTGGACTCTTAGAAAGTCCTATAATTGTGTCTTTTCTCAATAAAGGAGTTTTATGTGGTGCAGTCTTAGTTAGGGTACTATGAGACGTCATATATATAGTCATATTAAGGAACCAATCGAGAATTAATGTGATCATAATTAGGTAAGATGATCATATTTAGAAAGTAACTTGGTCATATTTGAAAGGTAACTTAGAGTGTTTAATATTATTTCTAGAAGGTACTTTTAGTATATAAAAAAATGGTTCTTAAAGAAAAATTAATCATTTAAAAAAAATTTTAAAATATTTTAAAAAATTAGAAAATCATCTAAAAACACTTGTAAATAACATACTTTTACTATAAACACTTTAAGTAAAAATATTGTAAATACATTGTTAAAAAATGCATTTAACAATATTTTAATTCAAAATATTTTTAGTGAAAGTATTTTCTTTGAAAGTGTTTTTTTTTAAAATATTCTATCAAGTATTTCTCTAAAAGTACTACAAGTGATTTTTCAAATTTTTAAAAGTGTTTCTTAAATTTTATCAATTATTTATTTATTTTTTCCTTTTATTTAAGCTTTTAAATGGGCCTCAAAAGCATCCCACCCAACTTGCTGCAGCCCACACCATCCATCCATCCGTCAAAAGCATGCATTCTTGTTGTAACCCAATCCACACCTCATGCATGAGATGGGAGCATCCTTTCCACAAACATTAGAAAAATTATTCACCCAAAGCACACCACCAAGACTTGAACCCTGTATTCTGCATGGAATTTAAGTCACTTGCTAATAAAGTTGTATTGGTCTTGGTTTCATAAGATGCATGTTACATATTTATTAGTTTATAAAATAAAATTTATTAGTATATATGTATTATAAATTAATGAAAATAAAATTATTGTAAATAAGTTAAATTTAATTATAGTAATTAAATATAATAAAAATATAAATTTATAAATAAAATTATTAACATTTTTAAATAATATATATATATATATATATCATTAAAATAACTTCAATATATGTATTATTATTATTTTTTTTATCATTTTTTAGTTTTTCATTATATTTTTACTATAAAATATTCACCGATATGTCCCCGATATATTTGATATATCTATAAAATCTAAGTATCGATATATCCATGATTACCAATATTTTAATCCTTGTTTGTATCAACAGTTTTTGGTAGCACTTGTAAGTTCGTACAGATATGAAGGATCACGAAAGAATGATGCGGCAATTGAATCGGATGCTCAAAAACTTAATAAAGCCGTTAGAAATGGTGATAAGACGATGCTAATCAAGGATGAAGAGATTGTAAGGATTCTAACAACAAGAAGCAAGCCTCATCTCAAGGAGGTCTTCAAATGTTACTATTATGATTTCGACAGGGACATTGTAGAGGTATAACATAGTCATGATATTATATTTGTAAATTCTTAGGGCATGTTTGAAATATTAGAATATGAAATGGGAATAGGAAATCTATTCCACAGTTCATTTATTATTTTATTTCAAAAATAGAGATAAAAAAAATATACCAATAATTTTTTTATTTCTTTTTTTTTAATTCTTGCTTATCAAAGGCACTTTTTATTCTTTACTTAAACATTAAAAAATGAATAAAGTGAAAAGAAAAATGTGAAAGTTAATCAATATTAGACTTAAAGTTAGTATCTTTTATCCTTCTTTGTTACCGTATCTTTTTTTTTTTTTTATCTTTCTTTGTTCTTTTTTCCTCTTTTATATTTCCTTCTCATCCTTTTTCCTATACTATTATTAGCTTTTCACACACTAGAATAGGAACAAAAAAAAACCCATTCCATTTTCTATTCATTTATAACTCCAAATTATTTATTAAATATAGGAATAAAATTAAATTTTCAATCTTGTGGATGCAAAATTCTATCTTTTTCAAATTTTGATTTTTCTCTTTTACATGATGTTATGATTTTTTTTCCTTATTTTCACATACCAAATACATTCTAAGAAGTAATTAGATTGAAATATATACTTTGCTAATAGTTTAACACATAAAATTATGAACATACAAATTATAAGGAAAAACATATTATTTCGAACCATGGAACATTATTTATGCAGCTTTTTTCCTCTATTTTTGTTCTTTTTTTTGTTTTATAAATTCTCTTTTTAGAAAAAATAAATAAATAAGTAGGACAGTAGTTCTCGTTCTCATGTTGCTTTGAACAATTCTTTTCATTGTAATATTTATTAGAAGTCATTTTTCCTCAAATTAGCTTTCAAAAATATTCATTTTAATATAATTCCTCCTTATTTAATTTATTTAGGATCTCGGTGAGGAATCAGGTTTGAAGGACACAATTTATTGCTTGTGTGCTCCTCAAGTGTATTTCAGTAAGGTGAGATAAATTCACTATAACACATTACAAAAATGATCTTTTTATTTTTATTTGTTAAAGCATTTCTTGAACTATTTTTTTTCTTTTTAATCTTAGATTTTAGATTCAGCAATGAAAGCTAATGCAACCAAGAATGAACAAGAAGCCCTAACTCGAGTTATTGTAACCCGAACTGATGTTGATATGAAGGACATTGCTGAGGAATATAATAAGCAATATGGAACTCCTCTAGCCAAGAAGATTGAAGATGTAGCTATTGGAAATTATAAAGATTTCTTAGTCACGTTGGTCCAAAGAGCTCTAGCTAAATGAAGTGAATAAAAATGCCTCTCTTAATGAACTTGTTCTTTTTCTTTGAATCAAACTCTACTTATGCTTTATTTTCCGGTGTTTGCAAGAGCAATTGTACTAATAAAAAGTGTGGCATTCCTATGAAGTGAAACTTTAATAAATCATTAATTCTAGTATGATTGAGTTCCAAAGCATGTCTTTTAATTGATTGAAGCATGGTTATATAATAATATTCTATTTGGATTAAGGATAGTGCGTGACAATAACATTTAATTTCAAAAAACCTATCTTCATAGCATATTTTTTTCTTTTTTTTTTTAAAAAAAATGGCCTTTTGGGCATTAGGTTAATTGGCCAACTTCTTCTTTGAACCAAATCATAAACTCTGAACCCTACTTTTAAGTTTGGATTGTACATTAATCAATCTAATTAAGTGATATTTTAAATCAACTCAAGCTCTAAGGTTGATGTAGATCCAACTAATTTAACCTTAGTCGCATTGATCAATGCATTAACAAGCATGCAAAAAAAAAAAAAATTAAAAAGAAAACTTAATTATTCCATCCTTGTAATGCCACTACAACAAATATGAGGTTTTGCCACAAACTAATTTGTGATTAAAAATTAGTATCTTGTGACAGAAGATTTTTTTTTCCACAAATTTCATTTTATTATTATTATTATTATTATTTTGGTGAGTTTTTTGCTGTAAGTCTATGAGCAATTATTTTTAACCACAAAATTTTAATTAATCAGAAAATGGCTTTTTGATCACCTTCAAGTCTCAAAACAATCACAGAAAGTATAACTAAGTCAAATTTTCTCTTTTTGTTATGCAATACTCAAATAACACAATTGGATTGGGTGCTCTTGAAATCATTAGAATTTTACTAGTAATCAAGACAATCTAGTTTCTACAAGTACTGGTTATGGAAACTTCACCTTTGCAAATTATTTTTTAGTGTTTTTGATGCACCAAATGGTTGCATGCAATGTAGGTATCAAGTACCTATAGATTGGAAGTCCCTGATCAAGGTCCTGAAAATAGGTAAAGAGTCATGTATGAATTGTATTCACTTTTTACTCATTAACAATGTGTAGAAAGGACTAGTTGGAATGTTGCGCACAAGTACTACTTCCATGAATCTAATTAAAGATCTATTACTTCCTTGAAGTTGCTTCAATGCAAAAACCCTACTAGAAATTCAAACTCAGCTACCAAAAAAAAATAAAAATTGTGGTTCAATTAAAGAAGAGCAAATAAGAGATATAGGGTACAATCATTTTCGTATAATCGTTTGAGTTCAAATTTGCTATTACATTTTAAACTGTTTAATCAAACATTTTCATATATACCAAAACCATTTCATATCAAATCCAAATCAATTACATTTCAAATAATTTTATTTTAGTTATCAAATAACAAATAGTGTCTAGTTAAGTGGAACTTTACAAATGGGTAGACAGTTTCAAATTTGTTCCTAATGGATAGAACCAAACACTACTCATACTAGTAACCTTTAACCAAACTCCTAGAGGCTGGATCCAAATTAATTACATTCTCCACCACAAAAATGTAAAGGTCAATTATTATATCCCATTGACATGAGCCAAACAAACTAGAGTTAAATTCTTTATTTTATTTATTCAAATTTATGAAAGCATGATATCTCCATATGTTCTATCATGAACAAAAAAAAAGTTCTAATATATTTTTCATGCAAGAATATATTTGATCTATGTATAAAAGCAAAATAATATTTATACATTTCAAATAACATATATATAGAAAATATTTTATTTTATAAAGTTTGTATTAATTTCCTTTATCTAAAAAAAAATCTTCAAAAACCTTGGAGAAAAATATAATTTTGAAGAATCTACTCTTCACCTAACATAAAAAAATAACTATTATTATTGATTATTTATCTAAAATTATAAGTTTGACAATTCTTAAAAACAATCCTATATTGATATTTTTTTTATCAGCTATATTATTTTTAACTTCCCAATCAATAAAAATTTAATGAGTGAGTTTCCAAATTTTCATAAAAGTTGTCTTTTCTAAAAGAAAAAAAATCCATTCCCAAGAATTATTTAATATTTATATGTTTTAAACTAAAATTCCTAAAAATATATTATTTCTATTCCTTGTATCAAATTATTATTATTATTATTTCTTAGAAAGTTTATGCAATAATTATCAAGAGTGGTTCTTGCTATTTATTTATTTATTTCTTATATATATATATATATATTCACCATTCTATACTAAAAAAACACAATTTGGTGCATCCTTAATATTTTATTATATAATATATTTATACTTAATTAACATCCCACAAACCTGCAACTAACCTCCTGCGATGAAACCACCACCTCCAAATTCTCATTATTTTTTAAAATATACATATATATTCTTTTCAATACCTTTCAAGCCACCAACTACAACCATTCAACACTATTACTCCAAGCCAAACAACTTTACGTTCCACTTTAACAACTTTCCTACGAAATAGTTTTTATTTTATTTGTTTTTTTTTTCCTCCAAATTGCCACCCCAGCGTACGATGCATCAAAACCTTTATATGTGTATAAATTATATAACATACTTCCAGCCTCCATAAGTCATATAATTTTTTTTATTTAGATTTACTCATCTAAAAACTTAAAATTTTCTAATTTCCATTAATAAATCAATCCATATTATTGAATTTCCAATATTTTGATCTTAAAAAAAAATTAAATAAACTAAGATTGAAATTTTCTAAAGAATATCTAATATGTTCAAAATTAACTAACGAATCTAAAATATTAATCTAAGGGGTTAGAATCTTACTTGGAAAAAATTTGAACTTCAAACCTTAAACCTCCGAACTTTTAACCTTACGTTTTTCAATTTTTTTATTTTTGATTAATAGAGTTTTTTGAATAGAAAAAATAGAAAAAAAGAAGAAGAAGAAAATCAAATTTATACCTAGACTATTAATGAAAAAAATGACCTTTCTACCCTTATTAAAAATATTTAATTACTTTTTTTTTACTACCTTACCCACAAAATAAATTTGGGGTGTTACATCTTTATTTATTTTTTCTTTGGGAGAAAAACAAAAATTGAAATGTGAACAATTTCATGTTTGTACAGTTAGTTTGCTGTGTACAGGATTCTGTGCATTTGAGTTATGTCAACTACTTATGCTTTGTAGGGTTTCATTTTACTTTGTTTTATTTATTTATTTATTTTTGTTTCTCATTATACAATCATTGTATTGAACAAGCCAGAAGGTGGTCAAGCACGGGCTGATACTAAGGTGGTAAAGAGGTATTTTCACATGTTTATTAAAAAAAAAGTTAAAGTTCCAAGGGACATTTTTTTTTGCCTAAACTTACTAGACCTGGTTCTTCCTCTAAGAGGGTAATTTTGGTCAAGGAAATTGTTAATTTTTTGCTTCATATTTTAAGTTTTCTGCTTTACTATTTCCTTCCAAATTATTGAATCAAATGAAGGTTATGGCCATTTAAGATTTAATTTGTGTTAAGTATATCCTTGATTGCTCTAGTGAGCTACATCAAGTATGTTAACAAAGCTGAAAAAGCCCCAATGCATGATGGATTCCTTTGTTAATAAGGATACCAAAACTTTGCTTTATATGATTTCCATACTCTTCTTTCAAATTACTGTAAGAAATTTCCCATATACCTTTTTAATTATACAAACAAGTGACCCACAAGATGACAGGGACCTCTATTCGACCAACATGATGAAGTCTCTCTAGATATATGGCACACAAAGCATGATTAATAATTTAAAGTATTAAACTTTTCAGATAGCTTAAAATAAGGTTTAATATTGGTTATGTTATTTCTGTATCTGTCAAAACAATTGTTGAATGATGAATCCACAAATAACTTAAAATATACTAGATGAAAAGTAGAGGATATATACACCATATAGATGCATGTGTGTGTATTCCCTATCAGTAAAATTATCTTTTCCATTTTCATGAAGCTCCCAAGGTTATACATATAAAGATTATTATCACATTTAAACATATTTATTTAATGTTAAACTAAATTTATCAATTTTTATGGGTAAATTGAGTTAAATGTATATAGCACACCTTCATGATCTTATAGTTGCCAAAAATTTCATTACCTTGATTCTTTTGTGTCTTATGTTGTGTTACTCCTTTTTAGTAGTCCTGAGTGGTTTAAACAATGGTTTTGATCTATGGGTGAGATTATAATATGATCATGTATTCAATATGGATTAACTTGTGATTTAAGCAAGTAGTAATATATAATAGAGACATCATGATATCTCATAAGTTTAAGACAATATGCCTTCTTAGGTGATCCTAAGTATTTATGATTGTGAAATCTATGAACAATAGTAATTTCTTTAGAAGAATTTGACAGATATCATTTGTGGGCAAGAGTGTATCAGTTGATCATAATATAAGTGTGTTGGGATAGAGCCGTGGAAAGCAAGACATGATGTTACAAATGGTTGGTTTATTAATAATTTATTTATTCATGTATCTAGTTCCTTTTATTATCCCATATGCATTAATTGATTATCCAAGTATATATGTTCATGTCACTTGCATTATATATGCCTTGGGTGCATCAGGTGTTGCATAAAGTGTTGGGATTGAGCCCCTAAAAGTAAGACATAATGTAACAAAATTAGACTTAATTATCCCTTTGCTATCTCTTTAGTGTATTAACAATATTGATTTGAGCATTCAACTCATGTCTCTTACATTGTACATGACTTGGGCGCATTAGGAGTTGTACAGAAGATACAAGTTATGGGTTCCTTGTAAGTAAATAAGTTGTATCTATTGGGATTGAGCCCCTAAAAGTAAGACATGATATAACAAAATTAGAATTAACCACCCCCTTACTATCCTTTTGGTGTATTGACATTGATTTGAACATTCAGCTCATGTCTCTTACATTGTACATGACTTGGGTGCATTAGGAGTTGCGCATAAGATATAAGTCATGGGTTCCTTGTAAGTAGATAAGTTGTCCACAATTGGTTCATAGATTTGGGCAATCCAATAGAGACTATAGTACACCACCTCCTAATCGGAGGGATGGTTTATCTTGGCCACTGGTAAGGGTTTCCCTTAGTGGGTGCACTATATGTGATGTATAATATATAGGACCTACGATGAATCATGATGGAAGGTTATCAATTTTCATAATTCACCAAACTACTATACTACATGGACTCTCAACCTTGAGAGGATATTGGACCTATGCTAAAATCAACAGGAAGCTTTAACTTATAGGTGAGACCCTAAAGTGGTCATATATCCCTATGGATTGGGTAATTATTCATGGAGGCCGGTGGCAACAAGTATTCTTAATAGAGACACCATGATATCTCATAGGATTAAAACAATGTGTCCCCTTGGGTGATTCAAAGGATATGTGATCATGAAATCTATGGCCATAGTAATTCATTTAGTAGAATTTGACATATGCTCCTTGAAGTTAGAATATGTCAATTGATCACATAATAAGTGAGATTTGTAACTCAAGGATTAGAAATGTAATCTTGATAGGTGATAGAACTACCTTGTTAGATTACGGACACCAGTTCATGGGGAGTTTGCATGCAGTGGATAGTAGGTCATGAACTCGAGCACTTGGCGTCTCATTGTAATATACATAGGGTACTGAAGTGCAATTGACTTTTTGTAGTGGGATGTTGAGTCAATTTCAAATTTTAATTATGAAGGAGCTAGTACTCCTATGGGTTCCAATGGTCCTCACGTTGAGCTCATATTCCTTGATGACACAGTTTTGAGGGTTGGATGAGTTATTAGTTTACTTTTGTGTATAAGGGCATTTTAGTAATTATGCAAGGTTGTACAAGGATAAGTAAATGGTATGTTTGGATTAGGCTAATTGATTAATTAGCGCCTTGTATTGTTAATTAATCAATTAAAAACCTTTTTGGGGGTAGATTAAGGGACCCAAGTCCATGGTGGACTTAAGTCACTTAAGCCTAGTAGGAAGCCTATAAATACCCCTTTAGGGGTTAAGGTTTCCAAGTCTTGCCATTCTCCCCTTCATTCGAGAGAGAGAACCCTAGCCTCTACCTTTGAGATCTCCACCATCTTAGTGCCTAAACACAAGGAAAAGTCATCGGGCGGAAGATCATGGTGTTTACGAGATCCATTATGACTTTGGAGTTATCTACAACTATTAGAACTAATTTAAGAACACTTAGATCAAATGTATGTGACTTTATTCTCTAGATCTATGTTTTCTATGGTATCCATATTGTTTTTTAATATCTATTTATCTATTGCGATAGATTTAAAGAGCCTAGGTTAGATTTACATGCACCTTACACGATCCAAGGCATGGGAACAAAATAATCTAGGGTTACCAACGATATCTATTTCCTTTTATGTGTTACTATTATTTTCTGCTCATCTCATTATATTCTAATGTGCTTCTACGTCTTCCCTTATCTATTATTCTTATTTATATTATTTATTTTATACCAACTAGTTACCAAAAAAATTTCAAAAACTAGGTGTCAAATCCCATTTTTTCATTTCTTCATATAAGGTAAACAACAACTTTCTCTCACTCTCTTATTTTCTTCCAACCATTTTTTTGTTGGTTGTTTATCACTGTATAATGTATACAGATTCATTTTTATGATATTTGAAAAATGGAGGACACGTGATCAATGAAAAATGATGAAGAATCCTTATTGAAGGAGTTGTTGCATAGATATTTTATGCCTTGAGAGGTATGTAGATTTTCTTATTATCATTGTTCAATTATGAATAGGTTGCTAATCTAAATTGTTATGTTGTTACTTATTTCACTTCAATAAGAGAACACATTTCTTATTTTTGATGATTTATTTTATTTTATTTTTAATTTATTCTCACCACAAATCTGACTCTTTATTTTAGGGAATCGGTTTTTTATATTGATTCTTCATGATTATTGTTTTGAGATCAATTTTTTATTTTGATTTTTCATGATTATTCTAGTTATGATATTTTTGGGGTACATTCATTTGGTTTATACCTTAATTGATTTTGGGGAAATTGTAATTGAAAAAAAATTGAAAATTTTCTAATTTCATTAATTCAATTAAACCCAACCTATTAGAAGATTCAAAATTTTCCTTTTTTATGAGAACAATCGGATGTGACATTAAGTAGCATTGAATCTAGAGATATTAGTTTTCTTGTTAAATTTATTATTATTATTATTATTACAAGATTATATATTTTGCTTGTGTTTATTTATTTATTTATTGTGATTTATTTTCATTATAAGTCATAGCAAGCAAGAAGACCAATGCACCTTTCTTGAAAAAACGAGGGAAAAACGTAGGTACACGATAGTGATTATATTTATTAATCTAATAATTTAAATTCATTTAGAACTTTGATTTATATAGACTTTATAGAAAAAAATGGGTGTTTGTAACATAGATTTTATTTTGCTTTTTTCCTTCTATTTTGTTTGAAGTTTTAGATGGATGAATTGATAAGTTATGTTTTATTTGGATATTTGTGAATGCCTATAGGCACTAGATAATCATTTTTAAAATTAATTTATTTTTACTATCTTTGGATGATTATAGAACACACAAAATTGTTTTTTTTTTTTTTTTTTGGGAAATTGGAAAAGCATTTTTTTAAAAATCTTTTTAGAGGGTGAGAGTGAAAAACCAAAGAAATATAGAGCATAAGATAATTACATTTATTTGGATAAAAATAATATATTTTTGTAAAATAATTATATCCATATGTATAATTACAAAATCATATTAATATTGAAATTTTAACTTCACTTAAATTTAAAATTAATATTTATCAAATACAAAATATTAATAATTGTAAAATTAATATTTAGAAAATATATAAAATTGAGATATAAAATTTTTTAAATCTAAAATGCAATTTCCAATTTTTTTTTTTTTAAAAAAAAGTACATGTAACACAACTATGAAAGATTTTTCAAATTAATAAAATTTGTATATACAAATTATTAGAAAAATTTATATTTCAAAGAAAAGGAATGTGGGTACTCTCTTTTACTATATCTTTTATATTGTTTAAAATATATAATATATAATCCTCTCATTCTATTTCCTAAGTTAAAGATGTTGCTTGACTTGGTCAATGATTGATTAAGTGTTTGAAAACAACAAAAATTCTACAAAACTCTCTTCTTATTTTTTTAGGCAAATGTTTTCTCTATTTATATCTATAAATAGAATTATAAATAATAATCGATTTTAAATTAAAATATCTATAAATAGAATTATGGATAAAGATAAATTGATTTTAAATTTAAGTAATTGATTTTAAATTCAAATAATTATTGAATAAGTTACTCACACACTTTTGATTAGTTTTTTAAATTCTATATAAGAAAATCATCTGTCTCTATTATTATTTTTTTCTTCCTCAAATAATTTCTCCTTTTCTTTTCTTCTTTGAATGATTTCTATAATAATTTCTCTATTTATGGAGAAAGGTAGATAGACTTCAAAGTTAAGATGATTAATGGAATTTAAAATTTATTTATTTTTTAAATTTTAGATTTAGCTATTTTCTAATTGTAGTATTACACAATATTTTTGTATTTACCATTTCCACTTCCATACATAACTTTCATGTAGGTTGGGATT
This sequence comes from Vitis vinifera, assembly GCF_030704535.1. NCBI lineage: Eukaryota > Viridiplantae > Streptophyta > Magnoliopsida > Vitales > Vitaceae > Vitis > Vitis vinifera. The sequence goes on along the minus strand of NC_081821.1, from coordinate 14,065,139 downwards.
GAAGTATATATTTTTTGTTTTAATTTGACAACAAAAATTCCATTTAAATAGGATTATTATTTTAATTTTCTAAAATATTAGAAAATATTATGCCAAAGAAATCATATTTAAACATAGTGGAATTAATGGAAAACCCTAAGTGTGACTCCTCATAGGCTTATATGATAGTTTATTAAATAAAAAATAAAAAATTTCAATTAGAAATATTTATTTTAATTATGATTAATTTATATAATAAAAATAAATAAATAAATATTTTTATTTGATTCTAAAGTTTTTTATTATAAAATATTAATAATTATGAATTTATTATTTATTTATTAATACAAGAGTTACTCATTTCCTTTACTTACAATTTTGTATAAAAATGTTTCAAAAATTTTAGTTTATAACCGTGCAATATATGATGATGTGAACATATTCTCAAAATGGCTACCCTAAGGAATCCCTGAAACTTTTAATCTAAAGAGAGCTTAGGTGTTAGAGTTGATATGTTTATTGTAATTCTAACTATTTCTTCCATTATAGAATTGAATGGGAAAAATAAATGCATGCTCATACGATAAGAATGTTGGAAATAGTAATTTTTTACTTGTGGTCAAAATGACTAAACTGTTTTATTTGCAATTTTACATATTAGAATAATTGATATAGATTCTTTGATTGGTGTTACAAATAGTAATTTCTTAGGTATGATTTAATAACTTTAACTCTACGACATCCAATTATAAATTAGTCACTTTGATATTTATTAATTATAAAATTAATGAATTAATTTTAAATGCTTATTCAAACTTATTTCGTTTTTTTTTTTTGTACAGAAAAATTAATTAATTTACAAATAGATTTATAAAATATTTGTTGGTCTCTATTTTTAATTTTATTTAAAGTATATAAAATTAAATTTCTTTAAATCCTAATATATATATAAAAAATTGTAACGAAATGGTTTTTTAAAATTTTGTATTTGATATTTTATTAAATATTTTTTTGGTAGTGGTTACCTTCAATTTTATTTTGATTTTTTTTAAACATTTGGATTTGGATTTTTATGTTTAATCACATAGTTTCTTATTTACTAATAACTACAAATAATTATTAATACAACTAAAATTTATTTAAATATTTAATATTTTTTAGTGTTGGGTTATTTTTTATTTTATTTTGAAAATTTTTAAATGTGGCTCGGGTATGAAAAGATACGACAACTCATTAATAATTATTAAAAATATATTTTTTTTAAATATTCTATATGAGTTACTGTGGACCCCGCATTTCGGCTCATATGCGTTTCCCACTCGAATGACGAGCTCGATTTTATTTGAAAAATTGATTTTATTTATTGTTTGAAAAATGAGCCACTTATTTTTGTTTTATTTTTAAAGGGTAAACAAAATAAGAAATAAAAACCCTAAGTGTGACTCCTTGTTTTGGAAAAGGTGGTCTGTGAAAAACCGGATCGGGTTCGGGGGTCAAGTTACTTATCGGGAAGGTACGGTAAAGACTGTAGCACCCCTCTAAGTCCCTAAAAACGGGTCTTTACTAATAAAATGAAGCAATCGTGGCATCTAATAAGAAAATCAATGAACACTCAAATCGATCATGCACAATATGAGAAGCAAAACATGTATAAAGAATGAGCAAAATATGAATAGAGGCGTACCTGAGCGGCAATCACGAATGCGCTATCATGAAACATGGTTAGTGAACAATAAACAGATATAATTAAGCGCATATCAAGGAACAGAGTAAACCAATCATGCATGGCAAATAAATAAATAAATCAATCAATCAATTATAAAATCATGTATGTGGGGCCCCCACCAAAGCCCGTTTATCTTAGCATGAATTAATTCCATAAATTCCATTATTCGGAATTACGGAATTAATTCTTGCTTATTTCAAAACAATTTTTAAAAAACAGAAGAGATATGAAAATGGCTTGCCAGGAAGAAAAGTGGTAGCAAAATTTTATTGGAAAAATAGATTTTTGGAATCTAAGAAAAAAAAACTAAAGATGAAAAATGGACGAGTTTGAAATTATTTTAAAACAAACTAAAATCTAGAAAATTATTTGAAGAATGGGATTTAAAAGAATATTTTTCAAAATTAGAGATGGTGAAATGGGAAATGGCACTGTGGCCCAAAGGTGGCCATGCACCATGCGGAGAATAGAGCCATTCTGGAGGATAACTCATGCTACTGCTTCTTATTTCAATGTAGGGAACCCGATTTGAAAGGCTAGGTCAATTTCAGAACTTGCAGTCTTCCAGCTTCTTGACCACTTCTGAAATTTTGGGGCCATGAGCGGGCAAGTGTAGAGTAGATAATTGAGTCACTTCCCTGGTATCATCACTCTTCGCTTCCTTCTGTCTTGAAGCCTTCCAATTAGCAGCCAAGGATCCCTCCTAAGTGAATCTGGAATTGAGATTTGCCAAGCAATCCTGCAATAGGAGTAACGTCACCGGTTCCCCAAGTAACTGTTTGGCAATAAAAGTCGCTCTCATTCAAACAAGTCATGCGCCGGAAGTATGTGAGGGCAGAACGGAGCTATGTGAAGGCTATTGAGCATTGGTTATTCAGTTTTGAACAAGCCCGGTTTGCTGGGGGAACAAGGCGACGACCCCGAAAATAAAGAACATGAGAAGCATCTCAGAGTGCTCAAAGTCATTCGTGTGAGATGGGTTCAAGACCCCATTCACAAAGAACTTGAGATGAGTTGAATACAAAAACTCTATGCACATATCAATAAAAGCTCCGATTGCCACCACATAAAGCTCCAAGTATCTAAGCCTTCCATCAAAACCAGACACTGGGTTCAAAACCCGAACCTGAAACCCCTTTGGGTTCATCACAAATCTCACCACTACGTTGCATATGTGCCACAAACTCACTGCTAGAAACAGCGTTCCTGGCAGAACATGCTCCATGAATGAACCCATCCCTTTTCAATCCAAAATCAAATCAGAGTAACAATTGATCTCTCCAACCAGTTTTTCCTATTTCAACAATATCTTCCGCAGCATCAAGAAGAATTTGGAGATATATCAGCAGCCATGGATGAGAATATCCGTGACTAAGACCAACTCGGTCAACAAAGGACACCCACAATTCTTTATATGGATCCCCTTAATATGCTTGATTGTCAGCGGTCTTTCTCAAACATTCATAATCAAATTTAGTAATATTCAGAGGAACCCGTTTCCCTTCAGTCATCTCTTTCTGCAAATGGCATATGAGTAATATCGCGAACCTCACGGAGATCTATTAACTTCTGAGGTTGCTGAACCAATTTACTGATTGACTCATCAGTTCTAGGAACAACAATTGCAATACGAGAACGCCCCTCCATTTCAATTCAACTCTCAGAGCATCATGCTTGAGAGTGGTGAAGCCGTTTGGGTACACTGCCACAGTCGCTATTTCCACTCACGTACGGACATGCAATGGACGTGCCAGAAATTATATTAAAATCAACTTGTCTCTCGTCGATGTCTAAACCAGTTGGAGAACGCTGCGACTTTGGGCGCCGAGGTGAAGTTCCGATCACAAATGACGGCTTTTCCAAGCACTTGAGAAGGATTGGGTTTTCCGATGAAGCGGAATCTGCCTCCACAGTCACCAGCGTAAACTAATGGGGAGATTAGTGTCCTTTAGAGGATCGCCGAAGTACATAGACACACCACCGAAGATTCTCCCGTCGCCAAGAACCACATCCGCCGGAAAACTTCTTGTCAATCGTCGGGACACCATCAGTTAAAATCCATGGCGCGACACTCACCACGGTGAGCAGATCGGGCCCAGAATTCCCTGCGGAACACGATACAAGGACACGCCTGACTGGATGCCAGCCGCGTGTTGATGTATCGAGCATGGGAAGCGTGACGGCAGATCAGGAACAGCCGAAGCTGATCGTGAGGCTTAAGCTAGGAGAGACACTCGTCGCAATCGCCAGCGGAGGATGAGTTTCGACCCCTGACAGAGCCGAAAGTAAAGAGAGGCAGAGAAACGATCAGCGTCAAGTCTTCCGGCGACACGCGTAGACTAGAGAAGCGGTGGTTAGAGTCGATAACTGAGGGCACGACGTAGTCAAAGTGGAGGCGCTTCGCCGCCAGCGTCATTCGATGACGGCTTTGCTTGCTTTATTTCTTTCTCAATTCCTCAGTCAACCCACTTTTTTACCATGTAAAACCTATGGCCTCCATAGTTCCAGCCTGTGCTTCTTATGTTTGCAAAGAAATGCCGAGCTTCTTAGGCCTAAGAGTACTGGGTGAACTCCTTCTTAGTGAAAACAATTCAGAAAACCCATGAATTCATCTCTTGTTCCTTTGCTTCGTTTCAATTTCTCTAGTTCAGCAGCTCTATCTCCCTGTTTGCCTGCCTCTCTAGCTACAAACTTCCCTTACTCTTGTTGTTCTCTTTCTCCTCCAGAAAGGATCCCCTCTCTACAGCCCACTAACCTCTGCCACACGGATCACTGGCAATAATGGTATCCCCGGTGTAGACCACTCTCTGTTCATATGCTCAAACACTGATCTACCAAGCCCTTAGTAGCCTTTACAGGATAAACGGATTCAAGGAGTCCAAATCCCTCACTGTCTCGTCATCCCATAGCCTCACTCCCCATTACGGCTTCATATCCAAGAAAGTCCAAACATGAAGAGCAGAGAGAAAAGTAGCAAAAACAGAGCCATGGAGGAAGAAAAATGAGATGAAGCATTAAGAACTATGCTTCACCTCTTCATTAGTGGGTTTGCAGATGGGTGAATTAAAAGGTCTTTTTCTTTCTTTAAAATGCTACAAATAAGGTAAAAATGGAGTTAAATCAATTTTCAGCCATAAACAGAAGCAAAAGGGGAGCAGTCAACCATGAAGAACAGAGTATAACCCATCCAAAGATCAGCAACAATGCATCTCAACAACAATATATGAAGAGAAAAAGAAAGAACAAGAACACAGTGGAAAACTTACCCCTGAAAAAGAACCTGGAGGCCCTTTTCTTCTGGTTCTTGGTAACCTCCTCTACCCAAAACCGTCTCCTCTGATTTCTCTGTTTTTCTTCCTAGTGTTTTTCCTCTCCGCTCTCTCTGTCAAACTCCCCTCTGTAACCAGCCTGGAGACCCTAGTTCTCTCCCCAGCTCTGAATATCCAGCTTGCTCCTCAAGAATGTCTCTCCAAACTCTCCAAAAACTTACCTCTCTGCAACTCTCCTCCCTGTAACCAGCCTAGAGACCCTAGTTCCCTCCCAAACTCTCCCCGAATCTCTCTCACCTCTCCAGAACTCTCTGCCCCCTGTCTGATTTTTTTTCTTTCTTTTCTCTCTAGTGTTTTCTTTCTTAGTCACCAGCCTGCCCCCCTCCCTAAGCAAAGGATCCCCTCAAAATATCTCCAGGCAGCACGTCCAAAAAAGCAACCTCCTCTCCTGCAGCTAACGGCCTCTGCAGATTCTTTGGAATCTTCTTGCTACGTGTCGACCTCTCATTGGTCCTCCAATTCCACTACTCTGATTCCCAGCAGCCAACTAGAAATCAACACATGGCCTTATGGAATTGTGACACTTGGCAAAACAGACTGCATGAAAACCGAGCCCCATATGGGGGTCTACAGTTACATAATAAATTTCAATTTAAAAAATGTAATTGAAACAAACAGAAAACTAAAAGTCTAGTTGATTAAAATCAATTTAAATGATATGATTCAATATTTATAAAGAAAAAAAATAATTAAATTATACAAAATTTAAAATAATTTACTTAGAGAAACTAAAGGATAATCTTATACCATTATAATACACTACACTATATTATATATTAATATAATAAACTATTATAGGATAATATATTTGATACATTTATTTATAAATATTATTTATTGATGAATATCATATTTTTAATAATTTAATAGATTAATATATAAGATTATTTTAATTAATTTAAAATTATTTAAAGGAAATAATTTATTATTAAATCATTTTTTTAATAATGAATATATAAAAATAAAATTTATCTAAATTATCTCATTTATGGTAAAAAAAATTCATAAAAGTTTTCATTATTTAAAATAATAAAATAAAATTTTCATCATCACTAATTACCTTTTGAAGCATTATCTTGAATATTATCTATCCTATCAAATTAAAAGTATATGTTTAAATAAGATTATAAATTTAAGTATATAGTAATTTGAATAGGAAAATGTAATTTAATAGATTCCTTTTTACATATAAAAGTTGGATTAAATCATGTACATCATGTTTAAAATTTATGCCATCACTTTTTATTGAAGGCTTTTTTTATTGAATAAATTAATTAAAATGAATTAATATATTGCTTATTTTTAAAGAATTAGAATTTGAAAAAATTAGAAAGTCTATTGTAATATCAATATTATTCATCTCAAGAAGTTATAATGAAAATTAAATTTTAACCCTATTTGTTTTTATTTTTTATTTTTCTAAATAAGAATTTTTTTTTGATTCACATTTGTCTTTTCAGTTGATACTTTATCTAAATCATTTTAGATAAATAAATTTTGACTTAAAAGAATTTATTTTGAAGTAATGATGGGTAGAAATTTTTGAAGGACTATAAATAAATTTTGAGTTAAAAGAATTTATTTGAAGTAATGATAGGTAGAAATTTCTGAATTACTAGAAAAATAAATTTAGATGTAAGTTTTAACTTTTATCCAATTTAATAAGTTCAAAAGGAAAAAAAAATCAACATTACTCAAACATCGCTCACGTGCACCACATGTGTTGTAGCTTTTATGCCTTCTTTTATCTATTACTCTTATTTTTTGCTCATATCATTAAATTCTAATATGTTGTTACATCTTCCCTTATCTATCATTCTTATTTATATTACTTATTTCATACCAACCAATTACCAGAAAAATTTCATACACTAGGTATTAGATCTCATCTTTTCATCTCTTCATATCAGGTAGACAATAACCCTCTTTCATTCTCTTATTTTCTTCCAACTATTTTTTTGTTGGTTGTTTATTGCTGTAAAATGCATATAGATTTATTTGTATGATATTTGAAAAATGGAGGACATGCGATCAATAGATTCATTTTTATGATATTTAAAAATTAAAGGATATGCGATCAATGAAAAAAGATGAAGAATCCTCACCGAAGGATTTGTTGTATAGATATTTTATGCCTTGAGAGGTATGTAGATTTTCTTCTTACAATTGTTTAATTATGAATAAGTTGCTAATCTAAATTGTTATTCTTTTACTTATTTCATTACAACAAGAGGAGACATTTCTTATTTTTGATGATTTGTTATTTGTTATTTTATTTTTATAATTTATTCTCGCCACATATCTAATTCTCTTTTCTAGGGAATCAATTTTTTTTTTTTTATTATATTGATTCTTCATGATTATTGTTTTGAGATTAATTTTTTATATTGATTTTTCATGATTATTATAGATCTGATATTTTTTGGGTCCATTCATTTGGTTTATGCTTTAATTTTTTTATAAGGAAATTGTAATTGAGAAAAATGAAAAATTTCTAATCTTCGTTAATTCAATTAAACTCAACTTGTTATAAGATTCAAAATTTTCCTCTTTTTGAGAAGTATCGAATGTAACATTATGTAGCATTGGATCTAGAGATATTAGTTTTCTTGTTAATTTATGATTATTATTATTATTATTATTATTATTATTTTGCAAGAATATATACTTTGCTTATGTTTATTTTTATTTTTTATTTTTTATTTTTGTGATTTATTAAAGGAGACAACATATTAATAGAAAAAGAAATTAAGAAAAAAACAAGTCTATCTATATGATAGAAATAACATTAAGGAAAATTAACAAACTTAGAAGGTAGAATATTTTTCAACTGCAATTTAACATACTAATACAATAACCATTTGATGCTAGAGAGCCAAGGAAAAAAAAAAGACAAAATAAAATACGTATAAAAAAAACAAAATACATATGATGGTAGAGACTCTAGAAAACAAGGAAAAAAATAAACACTCGTAGTGATAAAAAAATTGTATTTACAAATGAAAAATACGAGTAGAGTTTTTCTTGCACGAAACAGAAAAAGACACAACAGTCACAAGTATAATTGAGTTTGAAAAAGAAATATAAATAATGGTCTCAAATGAGGAAAATGGTAGAGTCACTATGGATGTGAAATGAATCGATGTCAGCATACAAGGGGAATGAATGGATATAAATGGGTATAAATTCAAAAATCATTATGAATATGGAATGAACCAATGTCAACATGCATCAAAGGGAATGAATAAGGTTTTTTAGGGTTTTTTTTTTTTTTTTTTATTGATAGGGAAATATAAAATAAATTGATAATGATTCCTTGTCTTTGGCGGATGGGACATGAAGGGAATAGATGAGGTTTTTTAAGTTTTTATTTTTTGAATGAGAAATATAAATTGGTAATTGGATAAAGTAAAAAGGGAATTGAATGAGAAATGAATCGTATGAACTAAAAAGTCTTTAGATGGGTGAACGCATATAAAGGGAATGAATCAATATGAATGGGTATGTACGAAAGGTCATATAAAGGAAATGAAGGCGTATGCATGAAAGTCACTATGAGAAATGAAATGATGTGAAAAAAAAACATTTTTTTAATAATAGACTTTTTTTTAAAGAAAAATATAAAATAAATACATAATGACTCTTAATATTTATTTTGATTAATAAATAGTGATAAAAAAATCAATTTGATTTGATATAACACTAAATACTTTGAATTAGTATAATAATAAATACATGATACATGAACAATTTATTAAATTTTTTTAGCGAAAAACTTATATCATCCTAAAATATTAATTTTTTAAAACAATAATATATTATTATCATAGGAATTGAATACACATTAAAGAAAAATTCCAGTTTAAAATTTGGATTTGAAAAAACAAGTTAATTCAAAACAATTTTTTTTGTATTTATTTAATTTTTATCTAAATTTCTTTTTTATTGAATAAATTAAGAATGAAAACTTAAATTATGATAAGTTATACGTTAGAATCTTCTTCTACAATCTATCTTTATTATAAAATTATCACTGAGGAAACCAAAAAGAAAAAGTTGGAATCTTCTTCTACAATTCAACATACTATTACCTTAATAAATTTTGAATTAAAAGAATTTATTTGAAATAATGATAAGTAGAAAATTTTGGAAGACTATAAATAGATTTTGACCTAAAAGAATTTACTTGAAGTAATGATAGGTAGAAAATGTCGGATGACTATAAATAAATTTTAACTTTAAAATAATTTATTTGAAGTAATGATAGGTAGAAAATTTTGGATGACTATAAATATATTTTGAGTTAAAAGAATTTATTTAAAATAATGATAGGCAGGAAATTCTTGATGACTATAAATAAATTTTGAGTTAAAAGAATTTAATTGAAATAATGATAGGTAGAAAATTTCGGATGATTATAAATAAATTTGAACTTAATATAATTTATTTGAAGTAATGATAGGTAGAAAATATTGGATGAGTATAAATAAATTTTGTGTTAAAAAAATTTATTTGAAGTAATGATAGATAGAAAATTCTAGATGACTATAAATAAGTTTTAAGTTAAAAGAATTTATTTGAATTAATGATAGGTAGAGAATTCTGAATGACTATAAATAAATTTTAAGTTAAAAGAATTTATTTGAAGTAATGATAGGACTATAAATAAATTTTGAGTTAAAAGAATTTATTTGAAGTAATGATAGGTAGAAAATTTTGGATGATTATAAATATAAATTCATATGTGAGTTTCAACTTTTATCCAATGTAATAAATTCAAAAAACAAAAACTTTTTAAAATATTAAATTATTAATATTTTATGAATTTGACTAAGAAAAAAAAAATTATATAACTATACAAAAATAAATACAAGTATCGTGTGAATAAGAGTTTAATAAATTATGAAATCAACATTACTCAAACATCGCTCATGTGCACCGTATGTGTTGTACTATTGTTGCAGGAACTGCATGACTTTACTGGCTATTGTTCCAACAAAGAAGTGGTTCATATACCAACTAGATGTGAAAAATGCCTTCCTACATGGAGAAACAATAAGGAAGTATATTTTGACTTTCATTGAGAACTTATATGCGAGATGTGATGCCATTGGTTGCAAAAGGAATGACTAAGCTAGGCAACAAAAAGGATTATGTTCCAATGCATGTAGAGAAAGAGAAGATACTCATTACTGAGTTTAAATAATTGTATTGAATAAAGTTTGTATTTTTAATCCCAATTAGTTTGATTTCAATTCATTTTTAATCTAAATGCATTAGTTGATTTTAATTCTTAAGTTTAAATAATTGTATTGAATAAAGTTTGTATTTTTAATCCCAATTAGTTTGATTTCAATTCATTTTTAATTTAAATGCATTAGTTGATCTTAATTCTTTGTTTTAAATAATCACGTTAAATAAAGTTTGTATTTTTAATCCCAATTAATTTGATTTCAATTCTTTTTTTAGTTTAAATGTATTTTGTTGATCTTAATTCTTTAGTTTTAAATAATCACGTTAAATAAAGCTTGTATTTTTAATCCCAATTAATTTGATTTCAATTCGTTTTTTAGTTTAAATATATTTTGTTGATCTTAATTCTTGACTTTTAATAATCACGTTAAATAAAGTTTGTGTTTTTAATCTCAATTAGTTTGATTTCAATTCGTTTTTAGTTTAAATACATTTTGTTGATCTTAATTCTTAAGTTTAAATAATCATATCGAATAAATTTTGTATTTTTAATCCCAATTAATTTGATTTTAATTTGTTTTTAGTTTAAATGTATTTTGTTGATTTTAATTCTTTACTTTAAATAATCACGTTAAATAAAGTTTGTGTTTTTAATCTCAATTAGTTTGATTTCAATTCGTTTTTAGTTTAAATGCATTAGTTGATCTTAATTCTTAAGTTTAAATAATTATGTTAGATAAAGTTCATGTTTTTAATCCCAAAATAGTTTATTTTTAATTTATTTGTTAGTTTAAATATGTATGTGATTTTAATTTATTAGTTTAAATAATCATGTTAGATAAAGTTTATATTTTTTTTATTCTAAATTAGTTCAGTTTTAACCTATCTTTTAGTTTAAGTATATTTGTGATTTTAATTCATTAGTTTAAATAATCTTGTTAGATAAAGTTCATATTTGAAATTCCGATTTAGTTTAGCTTTTATTTATTTTTAATTTGGATGTGTTTGTAATTGTAATTTAGTAGTTTAATTAATCTTATTAAATAAAGTTCATGTTTTTAATTACAATTTAATTTAGTTTTAATTTGTTCTTCACTTGTATGTGTTTGTGATTTGAATACATTAGTTTAATTAATCCCGTTAGATAAAGTTTAATCTTGATTTAATTTATTTTTTTAGTCTAGAGGCATTTATGTGTTTAGTTAATCTTATGTTAATTATGGATTGTTATTCTCAATTTATGCGCTTCTTGAATCCTTGTTGCTAATTCTTGATGGATATTTCATTAGCTTATTTGATCTAAATATTAATAATTTATTGCTTTGATAGTTTCCTTTTTGTTCAAAGGCCATTGGAAAATCATGAAGATTGACCTCTACCATCACCATTATCATTTTTGTTAATTACTAAAAAAATTTTACTTTGAGGTTTCATTTTTGTTTTGTTGGGTATTTTATTTCTTATATTTTATTTTTTTCAAATTAATTCCTTTTATTTTAAAATAAAATACTTTTCTCAAAAAAAATCATTTTAAAAATCTATTTCAAAAACTCATTTAGAGTCCTCAGGATCAAAATCTCTTTTTTTTTTTTTATTATTTAAAAATAATATGCAACCATATCTTGTTCGGTTTGCATCCTTCTCGATTTTCAACAAAAATTTTGGTTTTGAACAAAAACACGAATCAAAGCTTGTGGTCCCAAATAATGGGATGATTCTGGGCTAAATTCGTGTATATCAATTGGGGAATTGGTGAAACCCCAACATAAGAAAATCTTTTCAAAAATTATTTTTGTTGCCATTTTTGTCACTTGTTGAAATTATGTCTATCTTTTTTAGGAATTGTATATAAGATGTGTGTGATAATTAATGTTTTCATATACTTTGATAATTTTTGTTATGCTAATTAGATAACAAGCATGCTAGGGTTTCTTTATTTTATTATTATCTAATCCCTCATGTCTTATGGGAGCGCATTGTAAGTTATTTATGCTATCCAGGTACGCCCCCCCTATCGCCTACTTTCTAAATTTTGTAAACAATCGTGTCACTATGAAGTATGCATATGTTTGATAATCCTTAGGTGTTTAGATGTATGTTTGATTCACTATGATTAAATACATGTTGTGTGTTATACTTCTATACTAACTCTGATGTTTTATGATAGCGCTTGAGAAGCGGTCTGGGTACGCATCCTAACCTTTCTTTTATGGCAATTTGATCTTGTTTAGCATGCAAATTTTTTGAAATCACCTAGCCTACTTAGGTATCCATAATTAACCGATTAATTGCCATATTCCCCTTAACTTAATTAGTAGAGACCTCTTTAGGGCTTAGAGGGGTGCTACCTCCTAGAGGTACCTTCCCAATAAGTAACCTGATCCCCGGACCAAGACTTGGGTTTTCAAAGACACGCTTTTCCAAAAATTATGGAGTCATTTTTTTTAGGGTTTTATTTCTTGTTTTATTTTCCCTTCAAAAATAAAAATAAAATAAGTGGCGACTCCAACTTTTTTTCAAAAAATCAAATTTTCACAAATAAATAAAAAGCGAGTCTCGCCGATCGAGTGGGGACGCACGTGAAAAATGCGGGTCCACAAGATCTTGTCACATGAATGCTTGATATCGAGATGTGCTTCCCTTGACATGATGGGTACAAGATTCTTTCGTTACACTTTGCTCACTCTATCAAGGACAATCTCAAAATCCAGAGAAAATGATTGAATTGAATGAAGCCTAGCCATTATTAGGCTCTATAAAAGTTGTTGGGAAACTCTCACTTTATGCTTGAAAAATTGCCTTTTCGGTGATCTACTTCACGAATGGAAGGGTGGAGCCAAGGAAGACAGTTGGATATTGAGAATTCAAAGAGAAAGATCTCCATAGGTAAATATTAAGCATTAAGTCCGCCTATCATAAGTATGAGTTAGGAGAGCGAGATAGATTATAATATCCAATGGTGATGAAAAAGTTTTCCTGCACACAAGAACCTTCTTTTTATATTGCAACTTTTTCCATTGACTTTTGTTAAGCCTTATCCCTACTTTCAAGTTTGAGGCTTGGATGCTTTGTTACAAAAGACGAACATCCCCATTCTAAAACATTCATATAAGGAGGATGAAAAGAGTCTATTTACCTTTAAAATATTCTGGAATGTATAATGACCTTATCTATTCATCTTTTTCTTAAAAGTAAAAAAGAGTTCCACATCTCTCTATGTCCTGGGGAACAAATTGCATAGGCATCTTATGACCCTATTTTGACAACCTTTAAACTCTAAAGTGGTTTAAGGGATTTTTCTAGAAATTCTATGGTTTGAATCATCCATAGAGGACTATCAACTATAAACCTGTCTTAGATTGAAGCATCATCCATGATCCACAGTGAGTTGCTCTTGCTTATTTTGGTTAAAATTGCTTTGAGGGTTTTCTATCTTAAAAAGAGAAGATGATGAAGCCAAAAGGGAATCTAGAACCTCTTTTTTGGATAGAAAAGAGGATGCACCTTAGATAACTTCTGAAGCACTTTTAAGCAACTTCCACTATATGAGGATGAAAACAATGTTTGCCCCAAAACCTTGACTAAAGAAACTAAAAAGTTATGCTTTTAAGGGACATGAAAGCCTTATTTTTGTTCAGAGGGAGAAGAGATTTAGATCCACCAAAGGGCTCTCATAATCCATTTCAAGAATAGATTGATATCATTATGCCTAAATAAGGTAGAAAGATTTATAATGGGCTAAGGATGAGCCCCACTTATATCAATGATCTTATGTCCAAATTGGGGTTCTATAAATTCCTCACAATGAGTGAATGAGAGAAAGATGGTGTTGGTTTGTAGTAGATTCAAAATCCTTTGATCTATTTAATGAGGAGGTTAAGAGGTGTCATAGTGGAACGATGCAGAGGCTTCTCAGCCTAAGTTAGATTTAGGGATTTGAGTACCTGATGCTTGTTGGAAGGGGTGGAAGCTTGTTGTGGAGATGAAGACTTACAAAAATGGAGCAAACATTAAGAGAAGAGTGGTAGGAAGTTCAAGTTGGAGCACAGCCTAAATGAGGTAGGAGATTCATTTTTTTCTTTGTAATCATAATAGAAGCTAAGAGATTTACTTTGATTTTTCTTGAAGGGAAGGGTTTACATAGGGGTTGGTCCATTTTGGCAGATAAACTTTATTTGTTAGGGATTATTCCTTTAGTTGAGGTAAGGAGAATGGTATTTCCAACAAAGAAGATGATTAACATTAGGATGGTGTCTGGAAATGAGTCCTTCAAGACGTAGTTCAGAGGAACCTGGGCATGGTAGGAGATATGGTTTGGCTCCAACTTTGTGAGAGTAAGGTGTAAATTAAGTAAGGAGAAATAGTCTAGGTCATGTTTGGATTGGAGGTTTTGTGCAAGCTCTTTATCGGTTCTTGAGTTAGCTTCGCTGAAAAGGTGGGCAATTGATATTTGGTCTTTGAAAGGGGTTTGAAGATTTAAGTTTTTAAGGGACCTTTACTTTGAATTATTTTTGTTTATTAAAAAAAAAAATTTTAACCTTTACTTTTGTTTGAATTTGAAGATTATTTGAAGGCAAAAAGGCTCATTGATAAGGGCTTAAGAAAGCTTAAGTAAAGAGTCTTGCAATTGGCAAAATGGACTCTTAAGGTTAGGTGGTTGGTTAGGGGTATCTGTCAAGGAAGCATGGGTGAGAATGTTGGGACTTTCTATGCATCTTTGGTTTCAAGAGGTGCTTAAGAAGATTGAGGATTGTTGTGGAAGTTTCATAGCAGTGGATGAAAACACTGTTTTTTCTTATTAGGTGTAATGGGCTAGGATTTTGGACACATTTTGAACAACTGCTATGGGCTCGAAATGAATCAAACAAATGATTTCAGATTTTTTATTGATGTTTTAAGGGATCCCCGAGCATTTCATGGGTAAGATTATTCATAAATTAATTTTTATTTAATGTCTTAATTTATATTAATTATTAATTGTTGGTTTTATTTGTTGTACAGTGATATTTTCACGACCATACATAAGCATTCCTTATTTATAACCCCTTCTTGACATACTGCTTTTCGTTTGCTCGCCCACATATCTCTATTTCAATATAGCAGATCATTAAATGTGTTGGCCTTTAGGAGGACTTTGGCTCATATTTCTGCAAGGTATCCATGTATTAGATCTTCATGGACCCCATGGGTGAAAATGAATAATAGACCTAATTAAAGGGTTTTGGCATGGCAAAATTCATAAGATCATGTGATGATAATATGGGACTAGGTCTTTATTTATCCAAAATAATATTGCACATGTGTTACACGACATTTTGAACAACTGCTATGGGCTCGAAATGAATCAAACAAATGATTTCAGATTTTTTATTGATGTTTTAAGGGATCCCCGAGCATTTCATGGGTAAGATTATTCATATATTAATTTTTATTTAATGTCTTAATTTATATTAATTATTAATTGTTGGTTTCATTTGTTGTACAATGATGTTTTCACGACCATACATAAGCATTCCTTATTCATGACCCTTTCTTGTCGTACTGCTTTTCGTTTGCTCGCCCACATATCTTAACTTCAATAGAGTAGATCATTAAACGTTTTGTCATTTAGGAGGATTTTGGTTCATATTTCTACAAGATATCCATGTATTAGCACTTCATGGACCCAATGGGTGAAAAATAATAATAAACCAAATTATAGCCAAGAATTGAAAATGGTTTTTGCATGGCCAAGTTCTCATTATTTAATTTACCCTTAGTCATTTTTTTCCTTCATGGGAAATCTTGGTACTCATGATGTGTTGCAAAGTTTAATTTATTTCTATTTTATTTATACTTTCTTTTTCTTTTATAAATCTCAAAGATATATGTATTTTTGTAATGTAAGGAAATGCTCGAGCTTTAGACGAAGACTTAAACCTTCTTTGGCCTAGTTTTCTTGGGTTGGCAATCCAAATTCTACTAGCATTTTACATAAATTTGATTAATAGTAAGTGTTGCATACAAAATACTTACTATGGCCGGCGAAAATCACAAGATCATGTGACGATAATATGGGACTGGATCTTTAGTTTATCGAAAATAATATTGCACGTGTGTTACACGACATTTTGAACCACTACTACGTACTCGAAATGAATCAAACTAATGATTTCGGATTGCTTATTGATATTTTAAGGGATCCGCGAGCATTACATGAGTATGATTATTCATATATTTATTTTTATTTAATGTTTTAATTTATATTAATAATTAACTGCTGGTTTAATTATTTGTCCAGTGATGCTTTCACGACAATACTTAAAACATTCATTATTTATGACCCCTTCTTGCCGTACTGCTTTTCGTTTGCTCGCCCACGTATGTCTGCTTCAATATAGCAGATCATCAAACGTGTTGGCCTTTAGAAGGGCTTTGTCACATATTTCTGCAAGATATCCATGTATTAGCTCTTCATGGACCCAATGGGTGAAAAATAATATTGGACTAAATTATAGCCAAGAATTGGAAAGGGTTTTGGCAAGGCCAAGTTCTCATTATTCAAATTACCCTTGGTCAGTTTTTTTCTTCATGTTGAATCTTGTAGCTGAAGATGTCGTGGCAAGTTTAATTTATTTCTTTTTTATTTATACATTTTTTTTTATAAATCTAAAAGATATATGTGTTTATGTAATGTAAGAAAATGCTCAAGTTTCAGACGAAGAGTTAAACCTTCTTTGGCCGGGTTTTCTTGGGATGGTATTCCATATGCTACTAGCATTTCGCATAAATTTGAATAATAGTGAGTGTTGCATACAACATACTTACAATAGCAGGCGAAAATCACGAGATCATGTGATGACAATATGGGACTAGATCTTCAGTTTATCCAAAATAATATTGCACGTGTGTTACACGACATTTCAGACAACTAATATGGCTTCGAAATGAATCAAACTAATGATTTCAGATTGCTTATTGATGTTTTAAGGGATCCACGAGCCTTTCATGAGTAAGATTATTCATAAATTTATTTTTATTTAATGTTTTAATTTATATTAGTTATTAATTGTAGGTTTCATTTGTTGAACAACAATGTTTTCACGACCATACATAAGCATTCCTTATTTATGACCCCTTCTTGTCGTACTGCTTTTCTTTTGCTCACCCATCTATCTCAACTTCAATAGAGTAGATCATTAAATGTTTTGTCCTTTAGGAGGATTTTGGCACATATTTCTACAAGATATCCATGTATTAGCACTTCATGGACCCAATGGGTGAAAAATAATAATAATAAACCAAATTATAACCAGGAATTGAAAATGGTTTTGGCATGGCCAAGTTCTCATTATTTAAATTACCCTTGGTCATTATTGTCTTCATAGGAAATCTTGTTGCTGATGATGTGTTGGCAAGGTTAAATTATTTCTATTTTATTCATACATTCTTTTCTTTTATAAATCTCAAAGATATATGTATTTTTGTAATGTAAGGAAATGCTCAAGCTTTAGATGAAGACTTAAACCTTCTTTGGCCTGGTTTTCTTAGGATGGTATTCCATATTCTACTGGCATTTTACATAAATTTGATGAATAGTAAGTGTTGCATAGAAAATACTTACTATGGCTGGCGAAAATCACAAGATCATGTGACGACAATATGGGACTAGATCTTTAGTTTATCAAAAATAATATTACATGTGTGTTACACGACATTTTGAACAACTACTACCGGCTCGAAATGGATCAAATTAATGATTTCAGATTGCTTATTGATGTTTTAAGGGATCCGCGAGCATTTCATGAGTAGGATTATTCATATATTAAATTTTATTTAATGTTTTAATTTATATTAATTATTAATTGTTGGTTTAATTATTTGTACAGTGATGGTTTCATGACAATACTTAAAGATCCGTTATTTATGACCCCTTCTTGCCGTACTGCTTTTCGTTTACTCACCCACGTATGTATGCTTCAATATAGCAGATCATCAAACGTGATGGCCTTTATGAGGGCATTCTCACATATTTCACCAAGATATCCACGTATTAGCTCTTCATGGACCTAATGGGTGAAAAATAATAATAGACGAAATTATAGCAAAGATTTGAAAAGGGTTTTGGCATGACCAAGTTCTCATTATTCAAATTACCCTTGGTCATTTTTTTTTTCTTCATGGGGAATCTTGTAGCTCATGATGTCGTGGCAAGTTTAATTTATTTCTTTTTATTTATACATTTTTTTTTTTATAAATCTAAAAGTTTTATGTGTTAATGTAATCGAAGGAAATACTAAAGTTTTAGACGAAAAGTTAAACCTTCTTTGGCCGGGTTTTCTTAGGATGGTATTCCATATGTTACTAGCATTTCACATAATTTTGATTACTAGTAAGTGTTGCATACAACATACTTACTATAATAGGTGAAAATCATAAGATCATGTGATGACAATATGGGACTAGATCTTCAGTTTCTCTAAAATAATGTTGCACGTATTTTACACGACATTTTGGACAACTGCTATGGACTCGAAATGAATCAAACTAATGATTTCAGATTACTTATTGATGTTTTAAGGGATCCACTAGCATTTCGTGAGTAAGATTATTCTTATATTAATTTTTATTTAATGTTTTAATTTATATTAATTATTAATTGTTGGTTTCATTTGTTGTATAGTGATGTTTTCACTAACAAAAATAAGCATTCCTTATTTATGACCCCTTCTTGTTGTACTATTTTTCGTTTGCTCGCCCACGTATCTTTGCTTCAATATAGCAGATCATTAAATGTGCTAGCATTTAGGAGAACCTTGGCAAATATTTCTGTAAGGTATCCATGTATTAGCTCTTCATGGACCGAATGGGTGAAAAATAATAATAAACCAAATTATAGCCAGAAATTGAAAAGAGTTTTGGCATGACCAAGTTCTCATTATTCAAATTACCCTTGGTCATTTTTTATCTTCCTAGGAAATCTTGTAGCTCATGATGTCTTTGTAAGTTTAATTTATTTTTATTTTATTTATACATTATTTTTTTATAAATCTAAATGATATATGTGTTTATGTAATGTAAGAAAATGTTCAAGTTTAAGACGAAGAGTTAAACCTTCTTTGGCCTGGTTTTCTTGGGATGGTATTCAATATTCTACTAGTATTTCACATAAATTTTATTAATAGTAAGTGTAGCATACAACATACTTACTATAGCAGGCGAAAAATCACAAGATCATGTTATGACAAAATGGGACTAGGTCTTTAGTTTATCCAAAATAATATTGCACATATGTTACATGACATTTTGAACAACTATTATGGGCTTGAAATGAATCAAACTAATGATTTCAGATTGCTTATTAATGTTTCAAGTGATCCACCAACATTTCATGAGTAAGATTATTCATATATGAATTTTTGTTTAATGTTTTAATTTATATTAATTATTACTTGTTGGTTTCATTTATTGTATAGTGATGTTTTCATTACCATACATAAGCATTCCTTATTTATGACTCCTTCTTGCAGTAGTGTTTTTCATTTGCTCACCCACGTATCTCTACTTTAATATAGTAGATCACTAAAAGTGTTGGCCTTTAGGAAGACTTTGGCCCATATTTCTACAAGATATCCATGTATTAGCTCTTCATGGACCCAATGGGTGAAAAACAAATAGCCAAGAATTGAAAAGGGTTTTGGCATGGCCAAGTTCTCATTATTCAAATTACCCTTGGTCATTTTTTGTCTTTTTGGGAAATCTTGTACCTCTTGATGTCTTGGAAAGTTTAATTTATTTATATTTTATTTATACATTATTTTTTTTTATAAATCTAAAAGATATATGTGTTTATGTATTCTAAGGAAATGCTCATGTTTAAGATGAAGAGTTAAACCTTCTTTGGCCTGCTTTTTTTAGGATGGAATTCCATATGCTCTTACAAATTTTATAAGTAGTAAGTGTTGCATACAACATACTTACTATTGCTAGCGAAAATCACAAGATCATGTGATGACAATATGGGACTAGATCTTTAGTTTATCCAAAATAATATTGCACGTGTGTTATAGGACATTTAGGACAATTGCTATGAGCTCGAAATGAATCAAACTGATGATTTTAAATTGCTTATTGATGTTTTAAGGGATCCACGAGCATTTCATGAGTAAGATTATTCATAGATTAATTTTTATTTAATGTTTTAATTTTTATTAATTATTAATTGTTGGTTTTATTATTTGTACCGTGATGCTTTCACGACAACACATAAACATCCCTTATTTATGTCCCTTTCTTGTCGTATTGTTTTTCGTTTGCTCGCCCACGAATGTCTCCTTCAATATAGTAAATCATCGAACGTGTTGGCCCTTAAGAGGACTTTGACACATATTTCTGGAAGATATCCACGCATTAGCTCTTCATGGACCCAATGGGTGAAAAATAATAATAGACCAAATTAAAGCCAAGAATTGAAAAGGGTTTTAGCATGGTCAAGTTCTCATTATTCAAATTACCCTTGGTCATTGTTTGTCTTCATGGGAAATCTTGTAGCTCATGATGTTTTGGCAAGTTTAATTTATTTCTATTTTATTTATACATTATTTTTCTTTTATAAGTCTAAAAGATATATGTGTTTATGTAATGTAAGGAAATGCTCAAGCTTTAGATGAAAAGTTAAACCTTCTTTTGCCTGGTCTTCTTAGGATGGTATTCCATATGCTACTACCATTTCACATAAATTTGATTAATAGTAAGTGTTGCATACAACATACCAACTCTAACAAGCGAAAATCACAAGATCATGTGATGACAATATGGGACTAGATCTTCAGTTTATCCAAAATAGTATTGTACATGTGTTACACTACATTTTGAACAACTGCTACGGACTCGAAATGAATCAAACTAATGATTTCAGATTGCTTATTGATGTTTTAAGGGATCCACGAGCATTTCATGAGTAAGATTATTCATATATTAATTTTTATTTAATGTTTTAATTTATATTAATTATTAATTGTTGGTTTTATTATTTGTACAGTGATGTTTTCACGACAATATATAAACATCTGTTATTTATGTCCCCTTCTTTCCATACTACTTTTTGTTTGCTCGCCCACGGATGTACTACTTTTTTTGGGACAGTATTCCGTATGCTACTACAAATTTGATTAATAGTAAGTGTTGCATACAACATACTTACTATAGCAGGCCAAAATCACAAGATCATGTGATGACAATATGGGACTAGATCTTCAATTTATCCAAAATAATATTGCATGTGTGTTACACGACATTTTGAACAACTGCTATGGGCTAAAAAAGAATCAAACTAACTATTTTAGATTGGTTATTGATGTTTTAAGGAATCCACTAGCATTTCATGTGTAAGATTATTCATACATTAATTTTAATTTAATGTTTTTATTTATATTAATTATTAATTGTTGGTTTTATTTGTTGTAAAGTGATGTTTTCACGACCATACATAAGCATTCTTTATTGATGATCCCTTCTTTCCGTACTGCTTTTTGTTTGATCGCCCACGTATCTCTACTTAAATATAGCAAATCATTAAATTTTTCGCCTTGAGGAGGACTTTGGCACATATTTCTGCAAGATATCCACATATTAGCTCTTCGTTGACCCAATGGGTGAAAAATAATAATAGACCAAATTATAGTCAAGAATTTAAAAGGGTTTTAGCATGGCCAAGTTCACATTATTCAAATTACCATTGGTCATTTTTTTTCTCCATGAGGAATCTTGTAGCTCATGATGTCATGGCAAGTTTAATTTATTTGTTTTTTATTTATACATTTTTTTTATAAATCTAAAAGATATATGTGTTTATGTATTATAAGGAAATGCTCAAGTTTAAGACGAAGAGTTAAACCTTCTTTAGCCTGTTTTTTTTGGGATGGTATTCCATATGCTACTACAAATTTTATTAATAGTAAGTGTTGCAAAAAATATACTTACTATTGCTGGCGAAAATCGCAAGATCATGTGATGATAATATGGGACTAGATCTTCAGTTTATCCAAAATAATATTGCATGTGTGTTACACAAAATTTAGAACAACTGCTATGGGCTTGAAATGAATCAAACTAATAATTTCAAATTGCCTATTGATGTTTTAAGGGATCCACGAACATTTGATGAGTAAGATTATTCATATATTAATTTTTATTTAATGTTTTAATTTATATTAATTATTAATTATTGGTTTCATTTGTTGTACATGGATGTTTTCACAATCATACATAAGCATTCCTTATTTATGACCCCTTCTTGCCATACTGCTTTTCGTTTGCTCACCCACGTATCTCTGCTTCAATATAGGAGATCTTTAAATGTGTTGGCCTTTAAGACAACTTTGGCACATATTTCTGGAAGATATCCATGTACTTCATGGACCCAATGGGTAAAAAATAATAATATACCAAATTATAGCCAAGAATTGAAAAGGGTTTTGGCATGGCCAAGTTCTCATTGTTCAAATCACCCTTGGTCATTTTTTGTCTTCATGGTAAATCATGTAGCTCATGATGTCTTGGCAAGTTTAATTTATTTCTATTTTATTCGTATTTTTTTTTTATAAATCTATAAGATATATGTTTTTATGTAATGTAAGAAATATTGATGTTTTAGACGAGGAGTTAAACCTTCTTTGGCCGGGTTTTCTTGGGATGGTATTCCATATGCTACTAGCATTTCACATAAATTTCATTAATAGTAAGTGTTGCATACAACATACTTACTATAGCAGCCGAAAATCACAAGATCATGTTATGCCAATATGGGACTAGATCTTCAGTTTATCCAAAATAATATTGCACGTGTGTCACATGACAATTAGGACAACTCTATGGGCTCGAAATGAATCAAGCTAATGATTGGAGATTGATTATTGATGTTTTAAGGGATCCACAAGCATTTGATGAGTAAGATTATTCATATATTAATTGTTGGTTTCATTTGTTGTATAGTAATGTTTTCACGACCATACATAAACATTCCTTATTTATGATCCCTTCTTGTCGTACTGCTTTTCGTTTGCTCACCCATGTATCTCTGCTTCAATATAGAAGATCATTAAATGTGTTGGACTTTGGGAGAACTTTGGCACATATTTCTGCAAGATATGCATGTATTAGTTATGCGTGGACCCAATGAGAGAAAAATAATAATAGACCAAACTATAGCGAAGAATTGAAAAGGGTTTTTGCATGACCAAGTTCTCATTATTCAAATCACCCTTGGTCATTTTTGGTATTCATGGGAAATCCTGTAGCTCATGATATCTTGGCAAATTTAATTTATTTCTATTATATATATATATATATATATATATATATATATATTTATAAATCTAAAAGAAATATGTGTTTATGTTGGAAGGAAATGCTCAAGTTTAAGAGGAAGAGTTAAACCTTCTTTAGCCTGGTTTTCTTGGGATGGTATTCCATATACTACTAGTTTTTTAGATAAATTTGATAAATACTAAGTATTGCATACAACATACGGACTATAGCAGGTGAAAATCACAACATCATGTGATGACAATATGAGACTAGATCTTCAGTTTATCCAAAATAATATTGCACATGTGTTACACAACATGTAAGACAACTAATATGCCTTAAAAATGAATCAAACTAATGATATCAGATTGCTTATTGATGTTTTAAGGGATCCACGAGCCTTTCATGAGTAAGATTATTCATAAATTAATTTTTATTTAATGTTTTAATTTATATTAATTATTAATTGTAGGTTTCATTTGTTGTAGAATGATGTTTTCACGGCCATACATAAGCATTCCTTATTTATGACCCCTTCTTGTCATACTGCTTTTCGTTTGCTCGCCCACGTATCTAAACTTCAATAGAGCAGATCATTAAATGTGTTGGCCTTTAGGAGGATTTTGGCACATATTTTTACAAGATATCCATGTATTAGATCTTCATGGACCCAATGGGTGAAAAATAATAATAAATCAAATTATAGCCAAGAATTGAAAAACGTTTTAGCATGGCCAAGTTCTCATTATTTAAATTACCCTTGGTCATTTTTTGTCTTCATGGGAAATCTTGTTGTTGATGATGTATTGGCATGTTTAATTTATTTCTATTTTATTTATACGTTACTTTTCTTTTATAAATCTCAAAGATATATGTATTTTTTTAATGATAGGAAATGCTCAAGCTTTAGACGAAGAGTTAAACCTTCTTTGGCCTGGTTTTCTTGGGATGGTATCCCATATTCTACTAACATTTCACATAAATTTGATAAATAGTAAGTGTTGCATACAAAATAATTAATATAGCAATGAAAATTACAAGATCATGTGACGACAATATGGGAGTAGATCTTCATTTTAACTAAAATAATATTGCACGTGTGTTAAACGACATTTCGAATAACAACTATGGGCTCGAAATGAATCAAACTAATGATTTCAGATTGCTTATTGATGTTTTAAGGGATCCACGAGCATTTCATGAGTAAGATTATTCATATATTTCTTTTTATTTAATGTTTTAATTTATATTAATAATTAATTGTTGGTTTAATTATTTGTACAGTGATGCTTTCACGACAATACTTAAACATCTTTTATTTATGACCCCTTTTTGTCGTACTGCTTTTCGTTCGCTTGCCCACATATGTCTGCTTCAATATAGCATATCATCAAACGTGTTGGCCTTTAGGAGGGCTTTGTCACATATTTCTACAAACTATCCACGTATTAGCTTTTCATGGACCCAATGGGTGAAAAATAATAATAGACCAAATTATAGCAAAGAATTGAAAAGGGTTTTGGCATGACCAAGTTCTCATTATTCAAATTACCCTTGATTATTTTTTTTCTACATGGGGAATCTTGTAGCTAATGATGTCGTGGCAAGTTCAATTTTTTCTTTTTTATTTGTACATTATTTTTCTTCTATAAATCTCAAAGATATATGTGTTTATGTAATGTAAGGAAATGCTCAAGCTTTAGACTAAGAGTTAAACCTTCTTTGGCCTGGTTTTCTTGGGATGATATTCCATATTCTACTAGCACTTTATATAAATTTCATTAATAGTAAGTGTTGCATACAAAATAATTAATATAGCAATGAAAATTACAAGATCATGTGACGACAATATGGGAGTAGATCTTCATTTTAACTAAAATAATATTGCACGTGTGTTAAACGACATTTCGAATAACAACTATGGGCTCGAAATGAATCAAACTAATGATTTCAGATTGCTTATTGATGTTTTAAGGGATCCACGAGCATTTCATGAGTAAGATTATTCATATATTTCTTTTTATTTAATGTTTTAATTTATATTAATAATTAATTGTTGGTTTAATTATTTGTACAGTGATGCTTTCACGACAATACTTAAACATCTTTTATTTATGACCCCTTTTTGTCGTACTGCTTTTCGTTCGCTTGCCCACATATGTCTGCTTCAATATAGCATATCATCAAACGTGTTGGCCTTTAGGAGGGCTTTGTCACATATTTCTACAAACTATCCACGTATTAGCTTTTCATGGACCCAATGGGTGAAAAATAATAATAGACCAAATTATAGCAAAGAATTGAAAAGGGTTTTGGCATGACCAAGTTCTCATTATTCAAATTACCCTTGATTATTTTTTTTCTACATGGGGAATCTTGTAGCTAATGATGTCGTGGCAAGTTCAATTTTTTCTTTTTTATTTGTACATTATTTTTCTTCTATAAATCTCAAAGATATATGTGTTTATGTAATGTAAGGAAATGCTCAAGCTTTAGACTAAGAGTTAAACCTTCTTTGGCCTGGTTTTCTTGGGATGATATTCCATATTCTACTAGCACTTTATATAAATTTCATTAATAGTAAGTGTTGCATACAAAATACTTACTATGGCAGGTGAAAATCACAAGATCATGTGACAACAATATGGGACTGGATCTTTCATTTATCAACAATAATATTGCACGTGTGTTACACAACATTTTGAACAACTACTACAGGCTCGAAATGAATCAAACTAATGATTTCAGATTGTTTATTGATGTTTTAAGGGATCCACGAGCATTTCATGAGTAAGGTTATTCATATATTAATTTTTTTATTTCATGTTTTAATTTATATTAATTATTAATTGTTGGTTTAATTATTTGTACAATGATGCTTTCATGACAATACTTAAACATCTTTTATTTATGACCCCTTATTGATGTACTGCTTTTCGTTTGTTCGCCCATGTATCTCTCTTTCAATATAGCAGATCATTAAATGTGTTGGCCTTTAGGAGGACCTTGGCATATATTTCTATAAGATATCCATGTATTAGCTCTTCATGGACCAAATGGGTGAAAAATAATAATAAAATAAATTATAGCAAGAAATTGAGAAGAGTTTTGGCATGACCAAGTTCTCATTATTCAAATTACCCTTGGTCATTTTTTGTCTTCATTGGAAATCTTGTAGCTCATGATGTTTTGGCAAGTTTAATTTATTTCTATTTTATTTATACATTATTTTCCTTTTATAAGGCTAAAAGATATATGTGTTTATGTAATGTAAGGAAATGCTCAAGCTTTAGACGAAAAGTTAAACGTTCTTTTGCCAGGTTTTCTTAGGGTAGTATTCCATATGCTACTAGCATTTCACATAAATTTGATTAATAGTAAGTGTTGCATATAACATACTTACTATAACAAGTGAAAATCATAAGATCATGTGATGACAATATGGGACTACATCTTCTGTTTATCCAAAATAATATTGCAAGTGTTTTACGTGACATTTAGGACAACTGCTATGGGCTCGAAATGAATCAAACTAATGATTTCAGATTGCTTATTGATGTTTTAAGAGATCCACCAGTATTTCAT
Organism: Vitis vinifera; assembly: GCF_030704535.1. Classification (NCBI taxonomy): domain Eukaryota; kingdom Viridiplantae; phylum Streptophyta; class Magnoliopsida; order Vitales; family Vitaceae; genus Vitis; species Vitis vinifera. The sequence continues at coordinate 14,038,040 of NC_081821.1, read as the reverse complement.
GAGTAAGATTATTCATACATTAATTTTTATTTAATGTTTTAATTGCTATTAATTATTGGTTTCATTTGTTGTACAATGATGCTTTCATGAGAATACATAAATATCCATTATTTATGTCCCCTTCTTGTCGTACTGCTTTTCGTTTGCTCGCCCACGTATGTCTGCTTCAATATAGCATATCATCAAACGTGTTGGCCTTTAGGAGGACTTTGTCTCATATTTCTGCAAGATATCCACGTATTAGCTCTCCATGGACCCAATTGGTGAAAAATAATAATATACCAAATTATAGCCCAAAATTGAAAAGGGTTTTGGCATTGCCATGTTTTCATTATTCAAATTACCCTTGGTCATTTTTTGTCTTCATGTGAATCTTGTAGCTCATGATGATTTGGCAAGTTTAATTTCTTTCTTTTTTATTATACATTTTTTATATATATAAATCTAAAAGTTTTATGTGTTAATGTAATGGAGGGAAATACTAAAGTTTTAGACGAAAAGTTAAACCTTCTTTGGTTGGGTTTTCTTAGGATGATATTCCATATGCCACTAGCATTTCACATAAATTTGATTAATAGTAAGTGTTGCATACAACATACTATAGCAGGCGAAAATCATAAGATCATGTGATGACAATATGAGACTAGATCTTCAGTTTATCCAAAATAATATTGCACGTGTGTTACACGACATTTAAGACAACTGATATGGTTCGAAATGAATCAAACTAATGATTTCGGATTGCCTATTGACGTTTTAAGGGATCCACGAGCTTTTCATGAGTAATATTATTCATATATTACTTTTTATTTAATGTTTTAATTTATTTTAATTATTAATTGTTGGTTTCATTTGTTGTACAATGATGCTTTCACGACAATACATAAACATCTGTTATTAATGTCCCATTCTTCCCGTATTGCATCTCGTTTGCTCGCCCACGTATGCCTACTTCAATATAGCAAATCATCAAACATGTTGGCCTTTTGAAGGACTTTGGCACATATTTCTGTAAGATATCCACGTATTAGCTCTTCATAGACCTAATGGGTGAAAAATAATAATAGACCAAATTATAGCCGAGAATTGAAAAGGGTTTCGGCATGGCCAAGTTCTCATTATTTAATTTACACTTGGTCATTTTTTGTCTTCATAGGAAATCTTGTTGCTCATGATATTTTGGCAAGTTTAATTTATTTCTATTTTATTTATACATTATTTTTCTTTTATAAATTTCGAAGATATATGTATTTTTGTAATCTAAGGGAATGCTCAAGCTTTAGATGAAGAGTAAAACCTTCTTTCACCTGGTTTTCTTCGGATGGTATCCCATATTCTACTACCATTTCACATAAATTTGATTAATAGTAAGTGTTGCATACAAAATACTTAATATAGCAGACGAAAATCATAAGATCATGTGACGACAATATGGGACTAGATCTTCATTTTATCTAAAATAATATTGCACGTGTGTTACACGACATTTTGAATAACAACTATGGGCTCGAAATGAATCAAACTAATGATTTCAAATTGCTTATTGATGTTTTAAGGGATCCACGAGCATTTCATGAGTAAGATTATTCATATATTATTTTTTTTATTTAATGTTTTAATTATTTGTACAGTGATGCTTTCACGACAATACTTAAACATTTTTTATTTATAACCCTTTTTTGCCGTCCTGCTTTTCGTTCGCTCGCCCATGTATGTCTGCTTCAATATGGCATATCATCAAACTTGTTGGCCTTTAGGAGGGCTTTGTCACATATTTCTGCAAGATATCCACGTATTAGCTTTTCATGGACCCAATGGGTGAAAAATAATAATAGACCAAGTTATAGCAAAGAATTGAAAAGGGTTTTGGCATGACCAAGTTCTCATTATTCAAATTACCCTTGGTTATTTTTTTTTTTCTACATGGGGAATCTTGTAGCTAATGATGTCATGGCAAGTTCAATTTTTTCTTTTTTATTTGTACATTATTTTATTTTTATAAATCTCAAAGATATATGTGTTTATGTAATGTAAGGAAATGCTTAAGCTTTAGACGAAGAGTTAAACCTTCTTTGGCCTGGTTTTCTTAGGATGGTATTCCATATTCTACTAGCATTTTACATAATTTCATTAATAGTAAGTGTTGCATACAAAATACTTACTATGGCAAGCGAAAATCACAAGATCATGTGACGATAATATGAGATTGGATCTTTCGTTTTGATTACTACTCAAAAAGTGTTATTTGATAGCTTGTAATTAACTCTTCTAAACACTTTTGAGTAGTAGTTATCACCTTTTAACCCAATTAACATATTAAGGACCCTTGCAATCAATTCTAATCAAATTGTGTTAAGTTTTGGTGTTTTGATAGCTTTTTGATCACCAAAGCAATCCGAGATTGAGGAGAGTTCTTTGGAATCCATGGCAAAAGATGTCCGGACACACCATCGGAGAGCGGCTGAACGTGGGTTGTGGCAGGTTGTCGGAATGACATAGCAAGGCTTGCTCACTTTAGTCAATGATCCGAACAACATATCCGGATAGGATATGCTATCGTCCAAGGTGTGATGCTCACGAGTGCCGTGTGCTTCTCCCTGAGGGAGTCCGGATAGGGGAGCGCGCCACGTGTTCCCTGAGGGAATCCGGATGGAGTTGCTCCGGATACTCTCCGTGTCATCAGGGGGAGGGGTCCCTACACCTTGCACACGCAAACCGTCCCCCTAGCATCAGGCGCGACATAGCTCATTCCACCCGGAGAAGATTTTTGTCCGACCGACGTTCCACCTTCTCTGGATATTTCACATTCGGCACATGACGCCGGATGGGAGAGGAGGGCGTTTCAACTTCCCCAGTCAGACATGTCCGGATCCTTTGATAGCGCTTACCTGGAGAGTTTCACAGCCATTTTGCACAGTGTCGCGGTGTTCTCCTGAAGCTTCCCGATATGTGCGATCGACATTTTGAGATATTTTTCTTTAGATGTTTGTTGTCTAAATCCCCAAACTCTCCTTGTAATCCACCTATCATAGGATTCCTTAGTCTTTAAGTAAGAACAAAGGGTGAATAACCTCTTATATATAGTTTTGTAATTTTCTTTAAAAGATATCATGTAAGGAATGAAAGACAAGGCTTGTACACAGACGCGTTGTACAGTTTTGCAAGAAATATATTTTACAGAGCACTTGCTTTGTTTTTCATATATATTTTTGTTTTCTCATTCTTTTTCTTACTAGCCAAACAAGCTTTGAGGAAGTTTCCTCAGAGAATGAGTGGCTAGACTTTTAGTTCCTTGGAGCTAAGGTTGCCGGGAAAGGTTCCAAGTGCAAGAATTTATAGCTTTGTGGTTTCAGCCATTAATGAAGAGAAAGTGTGATCCTTTAATGATTTCTATGTTTTTAGTTAACTTAAAACACCTTCAATTCACTTGAGCCAACACTTGGTAAGGCAAGTGATCTCCGTCCATGGAGATTCACTAGTTTACCTTTTACGAGCTTTTGGGAAGTGACTTGAAGGTAGGATTTTCTAGAATTGCCAACACTTGGTAAGCTTTTGGACTCCAAGGAGACATCTATTAGTTATCTCTTACGAGCTTGAGAAGGGAAGTCCAAAGTTAAAGATCACCTTGAATAGCAAATGTTAGGTGAAAGGCACGAGCCATTACAAGTTGCATCAGTGAGAGGGAAATAGAGCTGAAATCTATTTAAAGGATGCATCTGTACATCACCGGTTAGAGAATTGACTATATGTTAATTCTCTAATGCGAGGAAATGAACCAAATGACCGGAGCTCTGTTTTTGCTTAAGGAACCTCCCCTGTGAACCCAAACCAACAAGTAATGTTTTTCTTCATAAGTAATTTTCATTACTTTCTTTTTAGTTAGCTTGAAACAAAACCTCGTTTAACCAAAGTTTGTGTTTTATTTCTTAAGCTAACCTTGAAATGAAAAAGCACCAATTTAACTTTGAATTGGTATCAGTTGTGAGTTGAAAACCCTTCCCAGTGAACGATCCTAGAGCCACTATGCTATATTAGCTAAAGCTATCCTAATGCATGGTGATATAGGTTATAAATTTTGTTGATTACTCTCTCAATCAAAGAGCACCAGTTGGACATGAATCAGCTGAGACACCAATTGGGAACGACTCACGTTTATCAAAAATAATATTGCACGTGTGTTACACGACATTTTGAACAACTACTACCAGCTCGAAATGAATCAAACTAATGATTTCAGATTTTTTATTGATGTTTTAAGGGATCCTTGAGCATTTCATGAGTAAGATTATTCATAAATTATTTTTATTTAATGTTTTAATTTATATTAATTATTAATTGTTGGTTTCATTTATTGTACATTGATGTTTTCACGACCATACATAAGCATTCCTTATTTATGACCTCTTCTTGCCATACTGCTTTTCGTTTGCTCACCCACGTATCTCTGCTTCAATATAGCAAATCATTAAATGTTTTGGCCTTTAGGAGGACTTTGGCTCATATTTCTGCAAGGTATCCATGTATTAGCTCTTCATGGACCCAATGGGTGAAAAATAATAATAGACCAAATTATAGCCAAGAATTGAAAAGGGTTTTGGCATGGCCAAGCTCTCATTATTCAAATCACCCTTGATCATTTTTTGTCTTCATGGGAAATTAAGTAGCTCATGATGTGTTGGCAAGTTTAATTTATTTCTATTTTATTTATACATTATTTTTTTTATAAATCTAAAAAATATATGTGTTTATGTAATGTAAGAAAATGCTCAAGTTTTAGAAGGAGAGTTAAACCTTCTTTGGTCGGGTTTTCTTGGGATGGTATTCCATATGCTAATAGCATTTCACATAAATTTGATTAATAAAAAGTGTTGCATACAACTTACAATAGCAGACGAAAATCACAAGATCATGTGATGACAATATGGGACTAGATCTTCAGTTACATGACATTTAGAACAACTGCTATGGGCTCGAAATGAATCAAACTAATGATTTCAGATTGCTTATTGATGTTTTAAGAGATCCACGAGCATTTCATGAGTAAGATTATTCATATACTAATTTTTATTTAATGTTTTAATTTATATTAATTATTAATTGTTGTTTTCTTTTGTTGTACAGTGATGTTTTCAAGACCATACATAAGCATTTCTTATTTATGACCTCTTCTTATCGTACTGCTTTTCGTTTGCTCGCATATGTATCTCTTCTACAATATAGCAGATCATTAAGAGTGTTGACTTTTAGAAGGACTTTGGCTCATATTTCTAAGAGATATCCATGTATTAGCTCTACATGGACCCAATGGGTGAAAAATAATAATAGACCAAATTATAAACAATAATTTAAAATGGTTTTGACATGGCCAAGTTCTAATTATACAAATTACCCTTGGTCATTTTTTGTCTTCATGGGAAATCTTGTAGCTCATGATATCTTGGCCAGTTTAATTCATTTCTATTGTATTTATACATTATTTTCTTTTCTTTTTTATAATCTAAAAGTTACATGTGTTTATGTAATGTAAAGAAATGTTCAAGTTTTAGACAAAGAGTTAAACCCTCTTTGGCCTGGTTTTCTTAAGATGGTATTCCATATGCTACTAGCATTTCACATATATTTGATTAATAGTAAGTATTGCATAAAACATACTAACTCTAGTAGGCGAAAATCACAAGATCATGTGATGACAATATGGGACGAGATCTTCAGTTTATCCAAAATAATATTGCACGTGTGTTACACGACATTTTAAACAACTGCTATGGGCTCAAAATGAATCAAAGTAATGATTTCAGATTTCTTATTGATGTTTTAAGGGATGCATGAGAATTTCAAGAGTAATATTATTCATATATTATTTTTTATTTAATCTTTTAATTCGTATTAATTATTAATTGTTGATTTTATTATTTGTACAGTGATGCTTTCACGACAATACATAAACATCCGTTATTTATGTCCCCTTCCTACTGTACTGCTTTTCGTTTGCTCGTTCACGTATGTCTGCTTCAATAAAGCAGATCATCAAACGTGTTGGCCCTTAGGAGGACTTTGGCACATATTTCTAAGGGATATCCATGTATTAGCTCTTCATGGACCCAATGGGTGAAAAATAATAATAGACAAAATTGTAGCCAAGAATTGAAAAGCGTTTTGGCATGGAAAAATTCTCATTATTCAAATTACCTTTGGTCATTTCTTTTCTTCATGGGGAATCTTGTAGCTCATGATGTCAAGGCAAGTTTATTTTATTTTTTATTTTTTATACATTTTTTTTAAATCTAAAAGTTTTATGTGTTAATGCAATGGAGGGAAATGCTCAAGTTTAAGACGAAGAGATAAACCATCATTGGCCAGGATTTCTTGGGATGGTATTCCATATGCTACTCGCATTTCGCATAAGTTTGATTAATAGTAAGTGTTGCATACAACATACTGACTATAACAGACAAAAATCACAAAATCATGTGATGGCAATATGGGACTAGATCTTCAATTTATCCAAAATAAAATTGCACGTGTGTTACACGACATTTAAGACAACTGATATGGCTTCAAAATGAATCAAACTAGTGATTTTAGATTGCTTATTGATGTTTTAAGGGATCCACGAGCATTTCATGAGTAAGATTATTCACATAGTAATTTTTATTTAATGTTTTAATTTATACTAATTATTAATTGTTGTTTTCATTTGGCTTACAATCTTGTTTTCATGACCATACATAAGCATTCCTTATTTATGACCCCTTCTTGTCATACTGCTTTTCGTTTGCTCGCCCACGTATCTCAACTTCAATAGAGCATATCATTAAATGTGTTGGCCTTTAGGAGGATTTTGGCACATATTTCTCCAAGATATCCATGTATTAGCTCTACATGGACCCAATGGGTGAAAAATAATAATAAACCAAATTATAGCGAGGAATTGAAAAGGGTTTCGTCATGGCCAAGTTCTCATTATTTAAATTACCCTTAGTCATTTTTTATCTTCATGGGATATCTTGTAGCTCATGGTGTGTTGGCAAGTTTAACTTATTTCTATTTTATTTATACATTATTTTTCTTTTATAAATCTCAAAGATATGTGTTTATGTAATGTAAGGAAATGCTCAAGCTTTACTAGAAGAGTCAAACCTTCTTTGGCCTGGTTTTCTCAGGATGGTATCCCATATTCTACTAGCATTTCACATAAGTTTGATTAATAGTAAGTGTTGCATACTAAATACTTAATATAGCATACGAAAATCACAAGATCATGTGATGACAATATGGGACTAGATCTTCATTTTATCTAAAATAATATTGCATGTGTGTTACACGACATTTTGAATAACTACTATGGGCTCAAAATGAATCAAACTAATGATTTCAAATTGCTTATTGATGTTTTAAGGGATCCATGAGCATTTCATGAGTAAGATTATTCATATATTTATTTTTATTTAATGTTTTAATTTATATTAATAATTAATTGTTGGTTTAATTATTTGTATAGTGATGTTTTCACGACAATACTTAAATATCCGTTATTTATGACCCCTTCTTGCCGTACTGCTTTTCGTTTGCTCGCCCACGTATGTTTGCTTCAATATAGCATATCATCAAACGTCTTGGCCTTTAGGAGGGCTTTGTCACATTATTCTACAAGATATCCACGTATTAGCTTTTCATGGACCCAATGGGTGAAAAATAATAATGGACCAAATTATAGCCAAGAATTGAAAAGGGTTTTGGCACGGCCAAGTTCTCATTATTCAAATTACCCTTGGTAATTTTTTTCTTCATGTGGAATCTTGTAGCTCAAGATGTCGTGGCAAGTTTAATTTATTTCTTTTTATTTATACATTTTTTTTATATAAATGTAAAAGTTTTATGTGTTAATGCAATGGAGAGAAATGCTTAAGTGTTAGACGAAGAGTTAAACCTTCTTTAGCCGGGTTTTCTTGGGATGATATTCCATATGCTACTAGCATTTCGCATAAATTTTATTAATAGTAAGTGTTGCATACAACATACTTACTATAGCAGGCGAAAATCATAAGATCATGTGATCACAATATGGGAGTAGATCTTCAAGTTATCCAAAATAATATTGCACATGTGTTACACGACATTTCAGACAACTAATATGGTTTCGAAATGAATCAAACTAATGATTTCAGATTGCTTATTGATGTTTTCAGGGATCCATGAGCCTTTTATGAGTAAGATTATTGATATATTAAATTTTACTTAATGTTTTAATTTATACTAATTATTAATTGGTTGTTTCATTTGGCTTACAATCTTGTTTTCACGACCATACATAAGCATTCCTTATTTATGACCCCTTCTTGTCGTACTGCTTTTCGTTTGCTCGCCCACGTATCTCAACTTCAATAGAGCAGATCATTAAATGTGTTGGCCTTTAGGAGGATTTTGGCACATAGTTCTGCAAAATATCCATGTATTAGCTCTTCATGGACCCAATGGGTGAAAAAGAATAATAAATCAAATTATAGCCAAGAATTGAAAAACGTTTTGGCATGGCCAAGTTCTCATTATTTAAATTACCCTTGGTCATTTTTTGTCTTCATAGGAAATCTTGTTTCTCATGATGTGTTGCCAAGTTTAATTTATTTCAATTTTATTTATACGTTATTTTTCTTTTATTAATCTCAAAGATATATGTATTTTTGTAATGATAGGAAATGCTCAAGCTTTAGATGAAGAGTTAAACTTTCTTTGGCCTAGTTTTCTTAGGATGGTATTTGATATTCTACTAGCATTTCACATAAGTTTGATTAATAGTAAGTGTTGCATACAACATACTTAATATAGCAGACGAAAATCACAAGATCATGCGACCACAATATGGGACTAGATCTTCATTTTATCTAAAATAATATTGCACGTGTGTTACACGACATTTTGAATAACTACTATGGGCTCGAAATGAATCAAACTAATGATTTCAGATTGCTTATTGATGTTTTAAGGGATCCACGAGCATTTCATGAGTAAGATTATTCATATATTTATTTTTATTTAATGTTTTAATTTATATTAATAATTAATTGTTGGTTTAATTATATTTATAGTGATGCTTTCACAAAAATACTTAAACATCCGTTATTTATGACCCCTTCTTGTCGTACTGCTTTTCGTTTGCTCGCCCATGTATGTCTGCTTCAATATAGCAGAGTATCAAACGTGTTGGCCTTTAGGAGGGTTTTCTCACATATTTCTGCAGGATATCCATGTGATAGCTTTTCATGAACCCAATGAGTGAAAAATAATAATAGACCAATTTACAGCCAAGAATTGAAAAGGGTTTTTACAAGGCCAAGTTCTCATTATTCAAAGTACCCTTGGTCATTTTTTTTTTTGCATGTGGAATCTTGTAGATCAAGATGTTGTGGCAAGTTTAATTTATTTCTTTTTTATTTATACATTTTTTTTTTATAAATGTAAAAGTTTTATATGTTAATGCAATGGAGAGAAATGCTCTAGCGTTAGACGAAGAGTTAAACCTTCTTTGGTCGGGTTTTCTTGGGATGGTATTCCATATGCTACTAGCATTTCACATAAGTTTGATTAATAGTAAGTGTTGCATACAAGATACTTAATATAGCAGACGAAAATCAGAAGATCATGTGATGACAATATGGGACTAGATCTTCAGTTTATGTAAAATAATAATGCACGTGTGTTACATGACATTTTGAATAACTACTATGGGCTCGAAATGAATCAAACTAATGATTTCAGATTGCTTATTGATGTTTTAAGGGATCCACGAGCATTTCATGAGTAAGATTATTCATATATTTATTTTTATTTAATGTTTTAATTTCTATTAATAATTAATTGTTGGTTTAATTATTTGTACAGTGATGCTTTCACGACAATACTTAAACATCCGTTATTTATGACCCCTTCTTGTCGTACTACTTTTCGTTTGCTCGCCCACTTATGTTTGCTTCAATATAGCATATCATCCAATGTCTTGGCCTTTAAGAGGGCTTTGGCACATATTTCTGCATGATATCCACGTATTAGCTCTTCGTAGACCCAATGGGTTAAAAATAATAATAGACCAAATTATAGTCAAGAATTTAAAAGGGTTTTAGCATGGCCAAGTTCTCATTATTCAAATTACCCTTGGTCATTGTTTTTCTTCATGGGGAATCTTGTAGCTCATGATGTCGTGGCAAGTTTAATTTATTTCTTTTTTATTTATAATTTTTTTTTGTTTTTATAAATCTAAAAGATATATGTGTTTATGTAATGTAAGAAAACGCTCAAGATTAAGAGAAAGAGTTAAACCTTCTTTGACTTGGTTTTCTTGGGATGGTATTCCATATGCTACTAGCATTTCACATAAATTTGATTAATAGTAAGTATTGCATACAACATACTTACTATAGCAGGCGAGAATCACATGATCATGTGATGACGATATGGGACTAGATCTTCAGTTTATCAAAAATAATATTGCACGTATTACACGACATTTTGAACAACTGCTATGGGCTCGAAATGAATCAAACTAATGATTTCAAATTGTTTATTGATGTTTTAAGGGATCCACGAGCATTTCATGAGTAAGATTATTCATACATTAATTTTTATTTAATGTTTTAATTTATATTTATTATTAATTGTTGATTTCATTAGTTGTACATGGATATTTTCCCGACCATACATAAGCATTCCTTATTTATGACCCCTTCTTGCCGTACTCCTAGGATTGGCAACGGGGCGGGTTTGGGCCGGGCCACCCCTATCCCATTCTCGTCCCAATTATCTGAATCTCTTTCCCATCCCCGTCCCAAACCCGGGGCGGGGCGGGTTAATGTGTCCCGTTCCCGTTTAGAATAGACTTGATAATCCCATCCCCGTACCAAATGTGTTTTCGGGGCGGGGCGGGGCGGGGTGGGGCGGGGCTCGGGTTCGGGTTCAGGTTCGGGTTCGGGTATTGGGTTTTTCCCAGTTTGAAAAATTCTGTGACATAGGTTCCATGGTTATTTTCCTGTCTTATTCAACATCACAATGATATAGATTGCAACTCTTAAAAACATCAACAATTAGCATTTTCTTCACATACTATTTAACATTTAGTCAATGTGGCAAAACATAAATTTATTTTCAATAAATATACAATCTTTTGAATCTGTTTTTCTATGGCAAAAAACACAACCTAAATAACAACCACAACCACTACATGTGCCCACTCAGCAACATTCTTCCAATGATACTCCTTTTTGCTAAAATTCCACTGTCACCTGATAGACAATTAACGAAATGGCTAATTGTGATGTTGCCCTACCACTTCAAACCTCTGAGATATAAAACAGTCAAGTAATTAAACTTCCAGTGGCCATTCAAATGGTGACCACAATGGAGGACTCTGTAGCAACTGCAACCCACCTCTGTTATACAGAAAATACTTCAGAGTTGGGTAACATTGGAAATCGGCATCACCTACATCCTTATACGATTACTTGTCCACTGTGCAACATCCACCAACAGCAATGTGCAGAAGATGAGCATAAAGCTTCAGATGCGTAATGTACATGTCTACATCAATTTGCCTCTGGGAATTGGGAAAAAGTGCAGCCTTAACCAAAGACATTAAGTTTATGGTTTTTTTGTTTCTTGTCCCAGAATATATGGCTGGAACTTAGACCATCTGAAAGAAAAATGGAACATTCTATACGTTACTCAAACTAACAACAGAATGCAGCTAATTCTCCACAGGGCACATCTGAATACAAGTAAAATGCATTTTATTAGTGACATCAACAAAAGTGCAGTGTAGCTACATTGCACTAACCTCTCTTCCGCATTTTGCAAGGCATCTATTAGAACCTAGTGTCACCACTGCCCATTGGCAGTGCTTAGCAAGAAATTCAAGAGCAGCCTCAGGACTAGCATTTTCGTCATCTCTACAACCATCATAAGAGAAATTAGCACCATTTACCACAAATTGCACCAAAAATTTTAAGCTGGATGAGGAGGATTAATTCTCTTTCATCACCGATTGTTTTAGCATGATAGGTTAGGAAAAATCAATTGGCAATCACCTTAACAGCTCTCTTGTTTCATCCTCATTGGCAAAGCAAAGATCTATATCCCCTGATTGCAGTAACTCTAGAAGAGGTCCTCTAAAGTTCCGAACCATCTGGCCAAGGTAAAAAAAAAAAAAAACAATGGTTAAAAGAGACAATTCCTCACCCAATAATTCAGAACAAGTCTATTCCAGTGCATGAGTAGGATATTGCAGTCAAGATTTATTTCCTTAGCAGTGGCTGGAGCATAAAAAAGAACATGTCGAAGTAGCAAATGCAACAAACATATTATCTTCCTAATAATGCATTATAAAATGAAGCCAATAAAATCACTAAAATCCAACAAATGGAAGGATAACTAGTATCAGCAATTGAAGGGGCATAATAGCTAAAAATTTTAAATCCTAAATATCAGTAGTAACAAGTAAATCGCATCTCTAGAATGAGCATCCAATCTGACATAATGCATAGTTCTACAGTGACTGCTTCACAAAATGACAGCATCATTATCTTATCTACCAAATATTATCATCACAACTGGGCAAAGTAGTTTTAATACAGTTACCACAGCCTGATTCTGTCAGAATGAAGATGTAAAAACAGCCGCCTCTATAAATGTCACATAGATGCCACTTAAGCATTATTCATTTGGGAAGCCAAAGTATGGCTCCACTTTCAAACAGGATTATATTATGTAGAAAAACAGGGTGCCTTAAGTATACTTAATTGTTAAACATCACATTATGCACTCAAACCATCTAACAATAAGTACCTTCTAGCTTCTTCATCTCATACTTTTGCATCAAACTCTTTGCTGTGAGGATACTTAGGCAAGCTTGAAGGATCACAAGGAAGTGGCTTTACTGTAAAGAACTGGGAAACATAAATCAAAACAAGTCAAGAACTACTACAAGAGAGAGAGAGAGGAGAGATCAATTAAAAAAGAAGGAAAGGGCTCCCAAAGGACCCAATTTCTCCAGAATTTCATACCTCACTTTTAAGAGCAGAGGCTGCAGATCCACGATCAGCAGGATCTATGGAAAGAAGTGTTTCCATAAGCCCTAATGCAGGTGTAGGAAAGTCTTTAAATGTTTCTGCAACACAGGGCCTATAAGGCTGTTGGGGCTTAAATATGGTTGCATGAGGCAACTTTGATTTTCTCCAATAATCCTCAGATGGAGAGCCACAAAGCTTGAAAATTTTATGCAACTATTCCACCTACAAAGGAGAAGAACCAAACTTAATGAGGACATGCTAAAGTTGAAGAAGTAGATGGAGATGTTACTTGATTAGTGGCAGGCCCAACGGAATAATTAAATAGAAAGAATGGGGGCATAGATTCAAAATTCTTCAATGAAGATAAGCAAAAATAGAATGAACAGACTCACAATAGAATATAAGAATGAAAATTTTTCCCTTCAATTCGTTAGTTATAATGGGCTAGACTATAATTTAAACCAGCCCACATCCTATAGAGTCTACAGCTGCCAATTCCACCATCTCCACCAATAATAGCACCCCCACTAACAGAAGCATCCTTACCATTATCAACCACCAGCCACTGTATTGCCACCATGTCAACCCATAACATGAACTTCCTTCACCACCAGGCAACCACCACCAACCATCATACTACCAGCACCACCAACATTGCACTACCTCTAAGCCCACTTCCCACCTACACACCATCACAACCTTAGTTGTTAAAATCCTACAATGTACCATTCACAACCTATAATTGCAAAGTGAAACTCAACTGGATTATTTGATTCCAGATCTAAACCATTTTTTTCCAAGAACTACTTCAAACCCCTCCTTAATTTTACAATGATATAAATCCTAACTGCCATCAATAATTCTGACTTTAATTGAAAGCCAAGTGGTATTGTTTTGTACAAAATAATAGACTCTAATTCTCTCTTCTTTTTTTTTTTTAACTTTTTCCTTTTTATAGCAAGAACATGGATTAATTGACAAAACCGCATGTTCATGCTAATAAATTGTAAACTCCAAACACTGAAATCTGTTCCTAGCATCCAATGTGAAATAATTCCAAAGCAACTTCAATGTAAAGTGATGAACCCAAAGATAAGCCAAGTCTTTGGAAACTATCTCCGATTTGCACCATAATCTGCCACAATTTTTGCATTTTGGAAACCATTCCAACATGAGAATCTCACTTTCAATCTGAAATTTATAACGGAAATTTTCATAATGATTGAGGCACTATTTCACAGTTTATAAATGTGATATAAAAAATCTTCTATGCAGATTTTGTACCACTAGAAACTTCAAGGTGTTGCAAGGGAAATTCATCACCCAGCAGGGTAAGTGAGGGCAAGTTTGGGGCTTGGACTTTATCGTTTAAAATCACATAGGTAGCAAACTTCAGCTGGATTGTTGAGCCTCATTTTCAGTGAGACTAAAAAAAATGAGTGATTATTATAACATGTTACCTAACACAAATTAAAATGGAAAGTTTCAGTGTTCAGCACTAGTTTGCCATCAAACAGCCATTAAGAGTAAACCTTTTTTCCAACATTTTAGTCATGATCCTGAGATGAATGTCACCATTTTTATTTTTATTTATTTTTTCATATGCCTGAAAGAAAGCAGGTAAAATCAGACTCAATTACTGTTAGTATTTTACATCCAATATTATGTTCAAAACAGAACTCTAATAACAACAAATGCTAGGTGTTTTTTCCAAAGAGAAAAAATCTGTAGATTGCACAATCATGATTCCATGAATAACAGGCAGTACTCTGCACATCTTGTGGGAAATAAATAAGCATAAATGATACCTCTGTTCTTCCTGGCATTATAGGCTTTCCAGCATATAGTTCAGCCAGTATACAACCAGTGCTCCATAAATCCACAGCAGTCCCATAGTAAGTGGCTCCAAGTAAGAGCACACAAGCCTGTTACCATCCAAAGCACTAAGAGCACACACCTCTCAATAAAGTTAATGCCTCAGGCTTTAAACCCAATCCAACATATTAAAGCACATTTTTACAGTCATATTGAAATTATTCCATCATAAATTATTCTTCAACAAAATTGCTTCTGAAAACAATGAAAACAATAAAATAAAATAAAATAAAAACTTCAACCTGATTTGTTGTTGCTAGTGTTCCTCAAAGATTCTTAGGTGTTATTTCAGCAATAAAGACTGGTACCTGTTCATCCAGAGGAAGAGAGAGATGTTTAATGCTTCTTAAGTTGCATAATTATTGGAACTTCATATCCAAGAAGAGAAGCTTCTCATAAAAGCATACCACATAAGAAAGAACACCAATTCCATATAAGATGAAGAAATCTCCTAAAATAAAGGGAAAAAGATCCCTACATTGAAACATCCAGAGGGTAAAACATGAAGAAAAGCATATACAAATATATCAAAATTATAATTGAAAATTGGAGATATCCTACAAAAGATAAAGTAGATTGTGAGCCATCCTGCTATACAGATCATGGATGACATCCCCATGGCCTGATTCCACCCACAAATAAAGCAAGTTGTGAGAGAAGGTTTGTGTAGGAAAAATGCTCAAATATGAACAATCTTGACAGAGTATCCTCCATCTTACCCCTTTTCGACCACAGCAATCTGCCCACTTGTGATAGCACCAATCATTACCCCTTTTTGACCAATAGAGTGGGTTAGGATTCAAATGTACAGGGCATAGAAAATAATAACAATAATGTAGTCACTGAAACGAAAATGATCACAAGTTCTTACCTCAGGTGCCCGGAAGCCCTTGGTTCCAGCACAAGGGCCTTCTCTCTTTTGCTTTCCATCTCCTAGGAACAAATTAAATGTGATTGACCCTAGAAGAAAAGATAGATTTATCAACCCAAATCATCCAAGTTATTTAGGCAGTATACCTTTGTTCTTTAATAATCTAGCACCAGCAACAACAATTCCGAGAGGCATTGGAGAAATATAAACACTAATGCCCCAACAAGCAGCCCCAACGTCTTCATTTACTGCAATTAGGTCAGCACTAATGCCTTCTTTGCCAAAAAATACAACTTTGATGCTTAATACCATGGATATAACAATATAAATTATAACATTAAGATAAAAATGAAAAATAAATAAATATCACAACTACAACATATAAAAATAGAAAATCTCCATGGATATGGCAACATTAAAAAAAAACATTAAACATAAAGTCTTCCCAACATATTCATACATATAACCACATTAAGATTAAAAAAGAGCATTAAAATAAAAAGTGTATCTTGGGTCCCAAAATGTATCTCCAATACCAACTTCACTTCAAGAAAAGAACCTACAGCAAGAGTGATTCATCATCTTCATCCATGATTGTGAGTTTGCCCCCTGGGTTAACAAGCAAAGAATCACCCAATAAAAGTAAGAATAACAAGAAACAACTTTATTAAAAAATTCAACATAGTTGTTTCATAAGATTGAAAATATTTTAGATTAACTACCTTCCATTTCATTTCCCAACCAACTTTGAGCACACATTAAGGCCTCCAAAGTATTTGGATGGAGTCTACTACGATGTTTTGATACCATCCTACCACCCGTACTGAAGGCTGACTCAGATGCAACTGTAGATACTGGAATGGCATAGATATCTCGAACAATCATTTGTAAAGTCGGATACTTAATACCATTTGTTTTCCACCAACTCAAAACATCAAAATCTGAAATCCTTGGCAAAACAGTTTCTTCTAAGTAGTAGTCTAACTCCGACTTCGCATGACCTTCTTCACTAGTACTATGAACAAATAAGTCAAACTTCGAAAGAGGATCTTGTTCGTCATAGGTTAACTCAAAGAGATTTGAAACTGATGAAGCACCATGAGATGAAGTTTGTTGACCCATCTTAGACTTTGATTGGTACTCAGAAAGCAAATCATAACATAGTTGACGAATTTTTCCAATCTCACTTGAAGCTTCAGACCCATACATTATCGGAAAATAAAATTCTAAAATCTTCATCTTGTATCTTGGGTCCAATACAACTGCTATTGCCATTACAATATGACATCCACTCCAATACTTGTCAAATTTTTCTAACATACTTGATGCCATTGTGCTTACAACTTCATTTGAGCAAATCAACCAATCATACAATGCTTCTTTAATCTCACACACTTTGATGAAAAAGGTATTCGCAGTGGGATAATTTTGCCCTGAGAACAACTTTGTTATATTATAAAACAATTTCAGCCTTTCACATATTTCTCTTGCTAAATTCCATTCTTCCTCTGATGGCACTGTGGTGTAGAGCTTTTCACGTTGCTTCAAACGCGGGAACACATCTTTATAAGTTATAGCTATTGATAGCATCAAGTATGTAGAATTCCATCGTGTTTTACAATCAAGGCATAACTTCTTGTTGCATGGAAGGCGCAATTGGCGAGCTGCATCTTCAAACTTTTCCACTCTTGATGGTGTTGCTGACCAATATGCAACACTCTCACGAATTTTTTCAATTTCTACTCTAATGACATCTAGACCTTCCTTCACAATCAAGTTCAAGACATGTGCTGCACATCGCATATGAAAGATTTTTCCATTTAATAAAAGTGAACCACTTGAAGATAATTTCTCTGAGAGGATATCAATCATGCCATCATTACTTGAGCAATTATCCACGGTGATTGTAGATAGTTTCCTATCAAATCCAATAAAAAATCCAATAACACATCAGAAAGAACTTCTTTTGTATGTGGAGGAGGCACATAAACAAACCTACATTAAACGATATATAAAAACATATTATTAATATAAGTGACATCATTAAATGATAATAAAATAAAATAAAAATTGAAAACTTGAACAAATAACATATCTAACCTTACAATATGATGATGTAGTAACCAAGACTCATCAATGTAATGCACAGTGATAGCCATGTAACCTTTCTTCTGATTAGATGTCCACATATCAGTTGTGATAGCCATTCTAGTTTCAAGCTTTTCCAAGTAGCTACTCATTTTCCCTTTCTCAAACTCATAAATCTTCATTATGTCATCCTTAATTGTATTGCGGGAAACCATCTTAAACAAAGGTTAAAGGCTACTAGCAAAATCTCTAAAGCCTGCATGGTCAACAATTGAAAGAGGGTACTCATGCAATATAATTGCACGTGCAAGCTTCTCTCTTGAGATATCTTGATCAAATGTGAAACCACCAATTTGCACTTTTCCATAGCCTTTTCTCTCTATTGCTAAAAATTGTTGCTTAATATCAACATTTCTCCGTTTGATGCACCTATCTAAATGTACATGCAAATGTTTAGTCCCATTCTTACTATCGGCCTTGAGTTTTGATTTACAATGCTTACAAATAGCATAATCTTGTCCATCTATTATGACTTTGTCAAACTCATTCCAAACAATTGAAGTCAGCTTTCTTTTTTTACATGTCAATGATCCATCAGTAGTTGAAGTACTACCTGTAGCTGGATTAGAACCAGTACTTGGCATGAAAAAATTTTCCTCCCCTTCTGATGTCATTTTGTTGAATCCTTAGGATATTCTGAAATAGTTTGAAACCAATTTAACCACAATAAAATTCTATTTGTATGTTTCTGGAAGCATGAATAAAATTCTATTCTGAAATAGGGTTTTCATCTATGAAATTAGATCATTCTCTTATAACAACTTGTTTATGCAAAAACATGAATACCAAAATTGAACCCTAAAATAATGAAATTATAACAACCTGTTTCTGCAAAAACGTGAATACCAAAATTGAACCCTAAAATAATGAAAAACCCATAAATCATCATTCTTATTTGTATAAACCCCAAAAATCAGTTTATATGTGGATGAAATTGATTTGGACAGGGTGAAAAATAAAGTCAGAAACATGAACAATAAGAGCCAAAGATGAAAGTTGATTCAACTGAAAAATACATATAAAACGAAGACCAAAAGTGCATATAAATTACAAATCTACTGATAAACAATTGAAAAAACCTCAAACTCATAAACTAAAACCAAAAAAAAATTGAAAAACAAGCCAAATTTTTAACAAAGCTTCAAAAGTTAAGGTTTTCTTACCTGGAAGGAAGAAATCCACAAGAACTCCAATAATCACTTGTTTACGAGATTGAAAATCTGGTTTTTAGAACAAAGATTTTGATTTTAGGGCCACTCGAACTGAGAAGACGAAACCTTTAGATTGAAAATCTGGTTTTTAGAACAAAGATTTTGATTTTAGGGCCACTCGAACTGAGAAGACGAAACCTTTCTTCCGAGAGAGAAAAACCCTAAACCCATAAACTAAAACCAAAAAAATTTGAAAAACAAGCCAAATTTTTAACAAAGCTTCAAAAAATTAGGGTTTTCTTACCTGGAATGAAGGAATCCACAAGAACTCCAATAATCACTTGTTTACGAGATTGCAAATCTGGTTTTTAGAGCAAAGATTTTGCTTTCAAGGCCGTTCGAACTAAGAAGACGAAGTCTTTCTTCCGAGAGAGAAAAACCCTAAAAATCTAGGAAGGATAAATTATATATACAGAGGAGATTTTGGGTATTTTATAATATTTAAGGGCAAATTGGTAATTCTAATTCCGGGGCGGGGCGGGTAGTTACAAACCCATACCCGCCCCGAACCCGATTCGGGTTTCACACAGCTTTCCCATACCCGTCCCATACCCGATTAATTTATCCCATGCCCGTCCCAATAGGGGCGGGGCGGGGCGGGTTACCCGATTGACCCGCGAAATGGCCATTCCTACGTACTCCTTTTCGTTTGTTCACCCACATATCTTTTCTTCAATATAAGAGATCTTTAAATGTGTTGGCCTTTAGAAGGACTTTGGCTCATATTTCTAGAACATATCCTTGTATTAGCTCTTCATGGACCCAATGGGTGAAAAATAATAATAGACCAAATTATAGCCAAGAATTGAAAAGGGTTTTGGCATGGCCAAGTTCTCATTGTTGAAATCACTCTTGGTCATTTTTTGTCTTCATCGGAAATCATGTAGCTCATGATGTCTTGGCAAGTTTAATTTATTTCTAATTTATTTGTACATTTTTTTTAGAAATCTAAAAGATATATGTTTTTATGTAATGTAAGAAAATGTTGAAGTTTTAGATGAGGAGTTAAACCTTCTATGGCCGGGTTTTCTTGGGATGGTATTCCATATGCTACTAGCATTTCACATAAATTTCATTAGTAGTAAGTGTTGCATACAACATACTTACTATTGTAAGCGAAAATCACAAGATCATGTTATGACAATATGGGACTAGATCTTCAGTTAATCCAAAATAATATTGCACGTGTGTTACATGACAATTAGGAAAACTACTATGGGCTCGAAATGAATCAAACTAATGATTTCAGATTTCTTATTGATGTTTAAAGGGATCCATGAGCATTTGATGAGTAAGATTATTCATATATTAATTATTAGTTTCATTTGTTGTACAATGATGTTTTCACGACCATACATAGGCATTCCTTATTTATGATCCCTTTTTGTTGTACTTCTTTTTGTTTTCTCGTCCATGTATCTCAGCTTCAATATAGAAGATCATTAAATGTGTTGGCCTTTAGGAGGACTTTGGCACATATTTTTGCAAGATATCCATGTATTAGTTATGTATGGACCCAATGGGTGAAAAATAATAATAAACCAAATTATAGCCACGAATTGAAAAGGGTTTTTGCATGACCAAGTTCTCATTATTCAAATCACCCCTTGTCATTTTTTATCTTCATGGGAAATCCTATAGCTCATGATATCTTGGCAAGTTTAATTTATTTCTATATTATATATATATATATATATATATATATATTTCTAAATCTAAAAGAAATATGTGTTTATGTAATAGAAGGAAATGCTCAAGTTTAAGAGGAAGAGTTAAACCTTCTTTGGCCTGGTTTTCTTGGGATGGTATTCCATATGCTAGTTTTTCACATAAATTTGATTAATAGTAAGTGTTGCATACAACATACTAACTATAGCAGGCGAAAATCACAAGATCATGTGATGACAATATGAGACTAGATCTTCAGTTTATCTTCAATAATATTGCATGTGTTTTACACTACATTTAGGACAACTGCTATGGGCTCGAAATGAATAAAACTAATGATTTCAGATTGCTTATTGATGTTTTAAGGGATCCACGAGAATTTCATGAATTAGATTACTCATATATTAATTTTTATTTAATGTTTTAATTTACAGTAATTATTAATTGTTGGTTTCATTTGTTGTATAGTGATGTTTTTCGACCATACAAAAGCATTCCTCATTTATGATCCCTTCGCACTATTTTGCCTTTCGTTTGCTCGCCCACATATCTCTACTTAAATATAGCAGATCATTAAATGTGTTGGCCTTGAGGAGGACTTTGGCACATATTTATGCAAGATATCCATGTATTAGTTCTGTATGGACCCAATGGATGAAAAATAATGATAGACCAAATTATAGCCAAGAATTGAAAAAGGCTTTAGCATGGCCAAGTTCTCATTATTCAAATCACCCTTGGTCATTTTTTGTGTTCATGGAAAATCTTGTAGCTCATGATGTCTTGACAAGTTTAATTTATTTCTATTACATATATATATATTATAAATCTAAAAGAAATATGTGTTTATGTAATGTAAGGAAAGGCTCAAGTTTGGGACGGAGAGTTAAACCTTCTTTGGCCTGGTTTTCAAGGGATGGTATTCCATATGCTACTAGTTTTTTACATAAATTTGATTAATAGTAAGTGTTGCATACAACATACTGACTATAGCAGGTGAAAATCACAAGATCATGTGATGACAATATGGGACTAGTTTTTCAGTTTATCCAAAATAATATTGCCCCTCTCATACACGACATTTAGGACAACTCCTATGGGCTCGAAATGAATCAAACTAATGATTTCAAAGTGCTTATTGATGTTTTAAGGGATCCACGAGCATTTGATGAGTAAGATTATTCATATATTAATTTTCATTTAATTTTTTAATTTATTTTCATTATTAATTGTTGGTTTCATTTGTTGTACATGCATGTTTTCACGACCATACATAAGCATTCCTTATTTACTATCCTTTCTTGCCGTACTGTTTTTCGTTTGCTCGCCCACGTATCTTTGCTTCAATATAGAAGATCATTAAATGTGTTGGCCTTTAGGTGGACTTTGGCTCATATTTCTGCAAGATATCCATGTATTAGTTCTGCATGGTCCCGATGGGTGAAAAATAATAACAGACCAATTATAGCCAAGAATTGAAAAGGGCTTTGGCATGGCCATGTTCTCATTATTCAAATCACCCTTGATCATTTTTTGTCTTCTTGGGAAATCATGTAGCTCATGATGTCTTGACAAGTTTAATTTATTTCTATTTTATTTATACATTTTTTTTTATAAATCTAAAAGAAATATGTGTTTATGTAATGTAAGGAAATGCTCAAGTTTAAGACAAAGAGTTAAACCTTCTTTTGCCTCGTTTTCTTAGGATGGTATTCCATATGTTACTAGCATTTTGTATAAATTTGATTAATAGCAAGTGTTGCATACAACATACTGACTATAGCAGGCGAAAATCACAGGATCATGTGATGACAATATGGGACTAGATCTTAATTTTATCCAAAATAATATGGCACGTGTGTTACACGACATTTTCCACAACTACTATGAGCTCAAAAAGAATCAAACTAATGATTTTCGATTGCTTATTGATGTTTTGAGGGATCCACCAGCATTTCATAAGTTGGAATATTCATATATTAATTTTTATTTAATGTTTTAATTTATATTAATTATTAATTGTTGGTTTCATTTATGGTACATCGATTTTTTCACGACCATATATAAGCATTCCTTATTTATGACCCTTTCTTGTCGTACTGCTTTTCGTTTGCTCGCTCACGTATCTCTTCTTCAATATGGTAGATCATTAAATGTGTTGGCCTTTAGGAAGACCTTAGCACATATTTCTGCAAGATAACCATGTATTAGCTCTTCATGGACCCAATGGGTGAAAAATAATAATAGGCCAAATTATAGCCAAGAATTGAAAAGGGTTTTGGCATGGCCAAGTTCTCATTATTCAAATTACCCTTGGTCATTTTTTTTCATCGTGGGGAATCTTGTAGCTCATGATGTTTTGGCAAGTTTAATTTATTTCTATTTTATTTATACATTATTTTTCTTTTATAAGTCTAAAAGATATATGTGTTTATGTAATGTAAGGAAATGCTCAAGCTTTAGACGAAGACTTAAACCTTCTTTGGCCTGGTTTTCTTTGGATGGTAATCCATATGCTACTAGCATTTCCCATAAATTTGATTAATAGTAAGTGTTGCATACAACATACTAACTATAGCTGGCGAAAATCACAACATCATGTGATGACAATATGAGACTAGATATTCAGTTTATCTTCAATAATATTGCACCTGTTTTACACGACATTTAGGACAACTGCTATGGGCTCGAAATGAATAAAACTAATGATTTCAGATTGCTTATTGATGTTTTAAGGGATCCACGAGCATTTCATGAATAAGATTATTCATATAATAATTTTTATTTAATGTTTTAATTTATATTAATTATTAATTATTGGTTTAATTTGTTGTAGAGTGATGTTTTCACGACCATACATAAGCATTCCTTATTTATGATCCCTTCTTACTGTTTTTCTTTTCGTTTGCTTGCCCACGTATCTCTACTTAAATATAGCAAATAATTAAATGTGGTGGCCTTGAGGAGGATTTTGGCACTTATTTTTGCAAGATATCCATGTATTAGTTCTGCATTGACCCAATGGGTGAAAAATAATAATAGACCAAATTATAGCAAATAATTGAAAAGGGCCTTGGCATGGCCAAGTTGTCATTATTCAAATCACCCTTGGTCATTTTTTTTGTTCATAGGAAATCTTGTCGCTCATGATGTCTTGACAAGTTTAATTTATTTCTATTTTATGTATATATATTTTATAAATCTAAAATAAATATGTGTTTATGTAATGGAAGGAAATGCTCAAGTTTAAGACGAAGCGTTAAACCTTCTTTGGCCTGGTTTTCATGGGATGGTATTCCATATGCTACTAGTTTTTTTACATAAATTTGATTAATAGTAAGTGTTGCATACAACATACTGATTATAGCAAGTGAAAATCACAACATCATGTGATGACAATATGGGACTAGATTTTCAATTGATCCAAAATAATATTGCCTCTCCCATACACGACATTTAGGACAACTGTTGTGGGCTCGAAATTAATCAAACTAATGATTTCAGAGTGCTTATTGATGTTTTAAAGGATCCGCGAGCATTTGATGAGTAAGATTATTCATACATTAATTTTTCATTTAATTTTTTAATTTATTTTAATTATTAATTATTAGTTTCATTTGTTGTACATGGATGTTTTGACGACCATACATAAGCATTCCTTATTTATGATCCTTTCTTGTCGTACTGCTTTTCGTTTGCTCACCCATGTATCTTTGCTTCAATATAGAAGATCATTAAATGTGTTGGCCTTAGGTGGACTTTGGCTCATATTTCTGCAAGATATCCATGTATTAGTTTTGCATGGACCCAATGGGTGAAAAATAATAACAGACCAAATTATAGCCAAGAATTGAAAAGGGCTTTGGCATGGCCATGTTGTCATTATTCAAATCACCCTTGATCATTTTTTGTCTTCTTGGGAAATCATGTAGCTCTTAATGTCTTGGCAAGTTTAATTTATTTCTATTTTATTTATACATTTTTTTTTTTATAAATTTAAAAGTTTTATGTTTTTATGTAATGGAAGGAAATGCTCAAGTTTTAGATAAAGAGTTAAACCTTCTTTGGCCGATTTTTCTTGGGATGGTATTCCATATGCTACTAGCATTTCACATAAATTTGATTAATAGTAAGTGTTGCATACAACATACTGACTATAGCAAGCGAAAATCGCAAGATCATGTGATGATAATATGGGACTAGATCTTCAGTTTATCCAAAATAATATTGCACATGTGTTACACGACATTTAGGACAACTGCTATGGGCTCAAAATTAATCAAACTAATGATTTCCAATTGCTTATTGATGTTTTAATGGATCCAGGAGCATTTCATGAGTAAGATTATTCATATATTAATTTTTATTTAATGTTTTAATTTATATTAATTATTAATTTTTGGTTTCATTTGTTGTACAGTGATGTTTTAACGACCATACATAAGCATTCCTTATTTATGATCCCTTCTTGTCATTCTGCTTTCCGTTCGCTCGCCCACATATCTCTGCTTCAATATAGTAGATCATTAAATGTGTTGGCCTTTAGGAGGACTTTGGCACACATTTTTGCAAGATATCCATGTATTATTTTTGCATGGACCTAATGTATGAAAAATAATAATAGACCAAATTATAGCCAAGAATGTAAAAGGGATTTGACTTGGCCAAGTTATCATTATTCACATGACCGTTGGTTTTTTTTTTTGTCATCATGGGAAATACTCTAGCTCATGATGTCTTGGCAAGTTTAATTTATTTCTATGTTATTTATACATTTTTTTTATAAATCTAAAAGAAATATGTGTTTAAGTAATGTAAGGAAATGCTCAAGTTTAAGACAAAGAGTTAAACCTTCTTTGGCCTAGTTTTCTTAGGATGGTATTCTATATGCTGCTAGCATTTCGCATAAATTTCATTAATAGTAAGTATTGTGTACAACATACTAACTATAGCAAGAAAAAATCACAAGATCATGTGATGACAATATGGGACTAGATCTTCAATTTATCCAAAATAATATTGCACATGTGTTACACGACATTTTCAACAACTACTATGAGCTCGGAAAGAATCAGACTAATGATTTTCGATTACTTATTGATGTTTTAAGGGATCCACCAGCATGTCATAAGTAAGAATATTCATATATTAATTTTTATTTAATGTTTTAATTTATATTAATTATTAATTATTGGTTTCATTTCTAGTACATCAATTTTTTCACGACCATACATAAGCATTCCTTATTTATGACTCCTTCTTGCTGTACTGATTTTCGTTTGCTCGCCCACGTATCTCTGCTTCAATATAGCAGATCATTAAATGTGTTGGCCTTTCAGAGGACCTTAGCACATATTTCTGCAAATTAACCATGTATTAGCTCTTCGTGGACCCAATGGGTGAAAAATAATAATAGGCCAAATTATAGCCAAGAATTGAAAAGGGTTTTGGCATAACCAAGTTCTCATTATTCAAATTACCCTAGGTCATTTTTTTTCTTCATGGGGAATCTTGTAGCTCATGATGTTTTGGCAAGTTTAATTTATTTCTATTTTATTTATACATTATTTTTCTTTTATAAGTCTAAAAGATATATGTGTTTATGTAATGTAAGGAAATGCTCAAGCTTTAGACGAAGAGTTAAACCTTCTTTGGCCTGGTTTTCTTGGGATGGTAATCCATATGCTACTAGCATTTCACATAAATTTCATTAATAGTAAGTGTTGCATACAACATACCAACTATAGCAGGCGAAAATCATAAGATCATGTGATGATAATATGGGACTAGGTCTTTATTTATCCAAAATAATATTGCACATGTGTTACACGACATTTTGAACAACTGCTATGGGCTCGAAATGAATCAAACAAATGATTTCAGATTTTTTATTGATGTTTTAAGGGATCCCCGAGCATTTCATGGGTAAGATTATTCATAAATTAATTTTTATTTAATGTCTTAATTTATATTAATTATTAATTGTTGGTTTCATTTGTTGTACAGTGATATTTTCACGACCATACATAAGCATTCCTTATTTATAACCCCTTTTTAACATACTGCTTTTCGTTTGCTCGCCCACATATCTCTATTTCAATATAGCAGATCATTAAATGTGTTGGCCTTTAGGAGGACTTTGGCTCATATTTCTGCAAGGTATCCATGTATTAGATCTTCATGGACCCCATGGGTGAAAATGAATAATAGACCTAATTAAAGGGTTTTGGCATGGCAAAATTCATAAGATCATGTGATGATAATATGGGACTAGGTCTTTATTTATCCAAAATAATATTGCACATGTGTTACACGACATTTTGAACAACTGCTATGGGCTCGAAATGAATCAAACAAATGATTTCAGATTTTTTATTGATGTTTTAAGGGATCCCCGAGCATTTCATGGGTAAGATTATTCATAAATTAATTTTTATTTAATGTTTTAATTTATACTAATTATTAATTATTGGTTTCATTTGGCTTACAATCTTCTTTTCACGACCATACATAAGCATTCCTTATTTATGACACCTTCTTGTCGTACCGCTTTTCGTTTGCTCGCCCACGTATCTCAACTTCAATATAGCAAATCAGTAAATGTGTTGGCCTTTAGGAGGACTTTGGCTCATATTTCTGCAAGGTATCCATGTATTAGATCTTCATGGACCCCATGGGTGAAAATTAATAATAGACCTAATTAAATTGAAAAGGGTTTTGGCATGGAAAAATTCTCATTATTCAAATTACCCTTGGTCATTTTTTTTCTTCATGGGGAATCTTGTAGCTCATGATGTCAAGGCAAGTTTATTTTATTTTTTATTTTTTATACATTTTTTTTTAAAATCTAAAAGTTTTATGTGTTAATGCAATGGAGGGAAATGCTCAAGTTTAAGACGAAGAGATAAACCATCTTTGACCAGGATTTCTTGGGATGACATTCCATATACTACTAGCATTTCCCATAAGTTTGATTAATAGTAAGTGTTGCATACAACATACTAGCTATAACAGGCATAAATCACAAGATCATGTGATGACAATATGAGACTAGATCTTCAGTTTATCCAAAATAATATTGCACGTGTGTTACACGACATTTAAGACAATTGATATGGCTTCGAAATGAATCAAACTAATGATTGCAGATTGCTTATTGATGTCTTAAGGGATCCACGTGCCTTTCATGAGTAAGATTATTCATATATTAATTTTTATTTAATGTTTTAATTTATACTAATTATTAATTATTGGTTTCATTTGGCTTACAATCTTGTTTTCAGGACCATACATAAGCATTCCTTATTTATGACACCTTCTTGTCGTACCGCTTTTCGTTTGCTCGCCCACATATCTCAACTTCAATATAGCAGATCATTAAATGTGTTGGCCTTTAGGAGGACTTTGGCTCATATTTCTGCAAGGTATCCATGTATTAGATCTTCATGGACCCCATGGGTGAAAATTAATAATAGACCTCATTATAGCCAAGAATTGAAAAGGGATTTGGCATGGCAAAATTCTCATTATTCAAATTACCCTTGGTCATCTTTTTTCTTCATGGGGAATCTTGTAGCTCATGATGTCAAGGCAAGTTTATTTTATTTTTTATTTTTTATACATTTTTTTTTAAAATCTAAAAGTTTTATGTGTTAATGCAATGGAGGAAAATGCTCAAGTTTAAGATGAAGAGATGAACCATCTTTGACCAGGATTTCTTGGGATGGCATTCCATATACTACTAGCATTTCACATAAGTTTGATTAATAGTAAGTGTTGCATACAACATACTAGCTATAACAGGCATAAATCACAAGATCATGTGATGACAATATGAGACTAGATCTTCAATTTATCCAAAATAATATTGCACATGTGTTACACGACATTTAAGACAATTGATATGGCTTCGAAATGAATCAAACTAATGATTGCAGATTGCTTATTGATGTCTTAAGGGATCCACGTGCCTTTCATGAGTAAGATTATTCATATATTAATTTTTATTTAATTTTTTAATTTATACTAATTATTAATTATTGGTTTCATTTGGCTTACAATCTTGTTTTCAGGACCATACATAAGCATTCCTTATTTATGACACCTTCTTGTCGTACCGCTTTTCGTTTGCTCGCCCATGTATCTCAACTTCAATATAGCAGGTCATTAAATGTGTTGGCCTTTAGGAGGACTTTGGCTCATATTTCTGCAAGGTATCCATGTATTAGATCTTCATGGACCCCATGGGTGAAAATTAATAATAGACCTCATTATAGCCAAGAATTGAAAAGGGTTTTGGCATGGCAAAATTCTCCTTATTCAAATTACCCTTGGTCATCTTTTTTCTTCATGGGGAATCTTGTAGCTCATGATGTCAAGGCAAGTTTATTTTATTTTTTATTTTTTATACATTTTTTTTTAAAATCTAAAAGTTTTATGTGTTAATGCAATGGAGGAAAATGCTCAAGTTTAAGATGAAGAGATAAAACCATCTTTGACCAGGATTTCTTGGGATGGCATTCCATATACTACTAGCATTTCACATAAGTTTGATTAATAGTAAGTGTTGCATACAACATACTAGCTATAACAGGCATAAATCACAAGATCATGTGATGACAATATGAGACTAGATCTTCAGTTTATCCAAAATAATATTGCACGTGTGTTACACGACATTTAAGGCAATTGATATGGCTTCGAAATGAATCAAACTAATGATTGCAGATTGCTTATTGATGTCTTAAGGGATCCACGTGCCTTTCATGAGTAAGATTATTCATATATTAATTTTTATTTAATGTTTTAATTTATACTAATTATTAATTATTGGTTTCATTTGGCTTACAATCTTCTTTTCACGACCATACATAAGCATTCCTTATTTATGACACCTTCTTGTCGTACTGCTTTTCGTTTGCTCGCCCACGTATCTCAACTTCAATATAGCAAATCAGTAAATGTGTTGGCCTTTAGGAGGACTTTGGCTCATATTTCTGCAAGGTATCCATGTATTAGATCTTCATGGACCCCATGGGTGAAAATTAATAATAGACCTAATTATAGCCAAGAATTGAAAAGGGTTTTGGCATGGAAAAATTCTCATTATTCAAATTACCCTTGGTCATTTTTTTTCTTCATGGGGAATCTTGTAGCTCATGATGTCAAGGCAAGTTTATTTATTTTTTATTTTTTTATACATTTTTTTTTTAAATCTAAAAGTTTTATGTGTTAATGCAATGGAGGGAAATGCTCAAGTTTAAGACGAAGAGATAAACCATCTTTGACCAGGATTTCTTGGGATGACATTCCATATACTACTAGCATTTCGCATAAGTTTGATTAATAGTAAGTATTGCATACAACATACTAACTATAACAGGCATAAATCACAAGATCATGTGATGACAATATGGGACTAGATCTTTAGTTTATCCAAAATAATATTGAACGTTTGTTACACGACATTTAAGACAACTGATATGGCTTCAAAATGAATCAAACTAAGGATTGCAGATTGCTTATTGATGTCTTAAGGGATCCACGAGCCTTTCATGAGTAAGATTATTCATATATTAATTTTTATTTAATGTTTTAATTTATACTAATTATTAATTATTGGTTTCATTTGGCTTACAATCTTGTTTTCAGGACCATACATAAGCATTCCTTATTTATGACACCTTCTTGTCGTACCGCTTTTCGTTTGCTCGCCCACGTATCTCAACTTCAATATAGCAGATCATTAAATGTGTTGGCCTTTAGGAGGATTTTGGCACATATTTCTACAAGATATCCATGTATTAGCTCTTCATGGACCCAATGGGTGAAAAATAAGAATAAACCAAAATATAACTAAGAATTGAGAAGGGTTTTGGCATGGCCAAGTTCTCATTATTTAAATTAGCCTTGGTCATTTTTTGTCTTCATGGGAAATCTTGTAGCTCATGGTGTGTTGGCAAGTTTAATTTATTTCTATTTTATTTGTGCATTATTTTTCTTTTATAAATCTCAAAGATATGTGTGTTTATGTACTGTAAGGAAATGCTCAAGCTTTAAACGAAGAGTTAAACCTTCTTTGGCCTGGTTTTCTTGGGTTGGTATCTCATATTCTACTAGCATTTCACATAAATTTGATTAATAGTAAGTGTTACATACAAGATACTTAATATAGCATACGAAAATCACAAGATCATGTGACAAAAATATGGGACTAGGTCTTCAGTTTATTTAAAATAATATTGCATGTGTGTTACACGACATTTTGAATAACTACTATGGGTTCGAAATGAATCAAACTAATGATTTCAGATTGCTTATTGATGTTTTAAGGGATCCACAAGCATTTCATGAGTAAGATTACTCATATATTTATTTTTATTTAATGTTTTAATTTATATAAATAATTAATTGTTGGTTTAATTATATGTATAGTGATGCTTTCACAAAAATACTTAAACATCCGTTATTTATGACCCCTTCTTGTCGTACTGCTTTTCGTTTGCTCGCCCACGTATGTCTGCTTCAATATAGCAGAGTATCAAACGTGTTGTCCTTTAGGAGGATTTTCTCACATATTTCTGCAGGATATCCATGTGATAGCTTTTCATGAACCCAATGGGTGAAAAATAATAATAGACCAATTTACAGCCAAGAATTGAAAAGGGTTTTTACAAGGCCAAGTTCTCATTATTCAAAGTACCCTTGGTCATTTTTTTTTCTGCATGTGGAATCTTGTAGCTCAAGATGTCGTGGTAAGTTTAGTTTATTTCTTTTTTATTTATAGATTTTTTTTTTTATAAATCTAAAAGTTTTATGTGTTAATGTAATAGTGAGAAATGCTCAAGTTTTAGACGAAGAGTTAAACCTTCTTTGGCCAGGTTTTCTTAGGATGGTATTCCATATGCTACTAACATTTCGCATAAATTTGATTAATAGTAAGTGTTGCATACAACATACTTACTATAGTAGGTGAAAATCACAAGATCATGTGATGACAATATGGGAGTAAATCTTCAATTTATCCAAAATAATATTGCATGTGTGTTACACGACATTTAAGAAAACTAATATGGCTTCGAAATGAATCAAACTAATGATTTCAGATTGCTTATTGATGTTTTAAGGGATCCACGAGCATTTCATGAGTAAGATTATTCATAAATTAATTTTTATTTAATGTTTTAATTTATATTAATTATTAATTGCAGGTTTCATTTGTTGTACAATGATGTTTTCACGACCATACATAAGCATCCCTTATTTATGACCCCGTCTTGTCGTACTACTTTTCGTTTGCTTGCCCACGTATCTAAACTTCAATAGAGCATATCATTAAATGTGTTGGCCTTTAGGAGGATTTTGGCCCATATTTCTACAACATATCCACGTATTAGCTTTTCATGAACCCAATGGGTGAAAAATAATAATAGACCAATTTATAGCCTAGAATTGAAAAGGGTTTTGGCAAGGCCAAGTTCTCATTATTCAAAGTACCCTTGGTCATTTTTTTTCCGCATGTGGAATCTTGTAGCTCAAGATGTCGTGGCAAGTTTAATTTATTTCTTTTTTATTTATACATTTTTTTTTATAAATCTAAAAGTTTTATGTGGTAATGTAATATTGAGAAATGCTCAAGTTTTAGACAAAGAGTTAAACCTTCTTTAGCCAGGTTTTCTTAGGAAGGTATTCCATACGCTACTAGCATTTCTCATAAATTTGATTAATAGTAAGTGCTGCATACAACATACTTACTATAGCAGGCGAAAATCACAAGATCATGTGATGACAATATGGGAGTAAATCTTCAGTTTATCCAAAATAATATTGCATGTGTGTTACACGACATTTAAGAAAACTAATATGGCTTAGAAATGAATCAAACTAATGATTTCAGATTGCTTATTGATGTTTTAAGGGATCCACGAGCATTTCATGAGTAAGATTATTCATAAATTAATTTTTATTTAATGTTTTAATTTATATTAATTATTAATTGTAGGTTTCATTTGTTGTACAATGATGTTTTCACGACCATACATAAGCATCCCTTATTTATGACCCATTCTTGTACTACTTTTTGTTTGCTTGCCCACGTATCTAAACTTCAATAGAGCAGATCATTAAATGTGTTGGCCTTTAGGAGGATTTTGGCACATCTTTCTATAAGATATCCATGTATTAGCTCTTCATGGACCCAATGGGTGAAAAATAATAATAAACCAAATTATAGCCAAATGTTCAAGGCCTTGCTTTCTCTGCTACAAGAGCCTAGTGTTTCTCAATCTAGTTGTCAAAGTGTGTCAGTCAATTCTTCAATAAAAAAAAGTCTCGGTTCCTATATTGTGCTTCAGCTTCTACCACTACAAAATTGATTTGGATTCAATCTCTATTTCATGAGTTAGGTCTTTCTCTTGAAAAACCCTCATGTGGTGGTGTGATAACATTGGTGTTATTGTGTTACTTCAAATCCTATTTTTCATGCCAAAACTAAACATATCGAGATTGATATTCAATTCATGCTTGAGAAAGTGCTCAACAATGAAGTGGATGTTTGTTATATTCCAAATAAAGAGCAAACAATTAATGTCTTTTCTAAGCCTTTGTCTATTTCTCATTTTCTTTTCCTGTGTAACAAGCTTCACTTAGTACCATCGTTTAGCATGTGAGGGGTATATTAGTGATACAGTTAAATTAAGCTTATACCTATTAGGCAGTTTGCTGAGAGTTTGTTATGCCAACTTAGACTATAAGTAACTAACTAATCCTTCTTGTAATAGCTATATATATCAAAATCAATAAGTAATAGTTATATATATATATATATATATATATATCAAAATCAATAACAGACTTAAGTGAGTGTTGTCATTTTCACCAAATCCTTTCTCTAAGTGATAAGCATCAATCTCTTCCATACAAACCAGACGGTAAAATAAGAATGAAATGCTCATCATTTCAATTACAACTTGGTAATGTAAAACCAAGAACTAGCAAAAAATTCTAAGTGCCACTACCATGTCCTACCTTCTTGCATGCTTATTTTTGAGACCTAAATCAATCAAATTCAGATAGTCCCTCATTGTCTCACGCACACAGTTCACCAACAATTCTGTCATGCTCGTTTAAGTCTCCTTCAATCACATACAAGTGGCATCAATCTGGAAACAAGTAACAGAAAGAAGGTAGCAGATCACACTCAAAAATGGCAATGCACAAAGATGATTCTGTTACCCAATTGATGGATGTTTGACAGAATTTGTGGAGTGGTTCTAGCATTAAAAGAAGATAGGGAGATGTGCAGAATGTTGAAACTCAAATGGGCATACACAGCAACCTGCACTATGTTTTGTGACCAACATGCAAAAGTTTGTACCATTTAATATTTCAAAGGGAACATAAGGAAAGTATGTACTGATCCGAACTCAGTCCATGTTAAGCTTCATTATTTTCGAAAGTTCAGTAAAGAAGTGCAGACACATGTCCAATTCTGATGCTCTTTGCAGTAAATATGGAGGAAAAAAACCGCAAACAACTAAGTATGCCTTATAAATGATTAGAAAGATAGTGTGAAAATTCAAAGAATTAAATTAGATAAAAAGAATGAAAAGAAAAATCAAAGAATTAAATTAGAATGATAGAAACAAAAAAAAATGGATGTTTCATTTCCACTCAAACTTCATCTCACATCGCATTTTTCAGTCCAAAAAATAATTGAATTAAAGAACAATGAAACAAAGAAATCTCTTGAAAAATAGATGATCAAAGGTACTCCCGGAGAAAAAGCAGATCAAACGAGTAGGAAAGCAACAGCAACCATGGCTGCCATCAGCAGCTGATACCCAGACACCGAGATCCCATAAGCAGAACTGGGTGCTGGTGCTGTGGGGGTGGAGGGGGCTGGTGCTGCGGGGGTGGAGGGGGCTGGCGCTGCGGGGGTGGAGGGAGCTGATGCTGCGAGGGTGGAGGGGGCTGATGCAGGAGACACCCACGCTTCCAGCACTATGATGGCAAGCTTCTGTCCATAGTTGGCACAATGGTCGTTCACACCACAAATATACCACTTCCTTCCAGGGGTGGCCAGTGTAATCACATCATTTCCAGTGGTAAGAGCCTCATTTGCTGGTGGTATAGTGCAGTTTGTGAAGGCAGTATCGTTAACTTTGAAGATATTATGCCTTCCCGCCGTGTATTTGAAGACTGCATGTATGAGAATTGACGACAATATCTTTAGCAGCTTGAATTAAAAGAAGCCATAAAGGGAAAAGAAAGTGATAGTTTGAGCTACATTACCTAGTTTATCACCAACATGAAAGACTTTGTCCTTGGCCCAGGCTACATAGTCGAAATTAATGGTCCAACCTTGATCATCTCCAACAGTAAACTCAGTTGCCATGGCCACAGCAGGAAGAACAATTGCGAAGATTGCAAGGGCAGCTAAATGTTTAGAAGCCATTAGAGCTGATTGAAGTTGATTAGTGGTAAAGTTTCTTTATACCAGCTTCAATGTGTTTCTCCGACTTGCACTGATGTCCATTTAAGGGTCTAAAGGGTCTATTTATAGCAACTTTTTTAGCTCGGAGTTTCATCGAAAGCCTCAACAACCATGAGAAACAGGCTGGGTTCGGAGACCACAGCGAGTTGCCAGGTCAAACTCTGGTTAGAACGAAGTTATGCCATGGCTAATGTTGGACAATAGTTACAAAACAAAGAATTTTCTTCTTTAAGCGATTTCCTTTGTCCAAACATACTATCAAATAAAGAACGATAATTTTTTTGAACTTGAGTCATGATTTTGGCATAAATTATTAAAGAATGGCTAATTGTTAACTTTGGAAGTACAAATGGAACTCCCTTAAGAGGGTGACTCTTGCCGGCTTGGAGACTAGGCTGGAAAAGGCAAATAGAAAAAGTGGGACCACAAAAATGCCAATCCAAACCCAATTTGCACGACCTTTTAATTAATCTAAGTTGTTCATGAAGCAATCTCTACCACTTTATGATCCATGACTCAGATATGCATTTTATTCTTAAAAACATGTCATGGTTAGATCACGCATGTTACAGAAAATTAGAATGGAAATTAATTATGTAACGGCACATCAAATGCAAAATTGGAAGCAATATTGTTGAGGCCTCACGTCCCTGATGATCCACGTAGTTGCCAAATGGGTGGACGCACGATCTAAACCAATACAGATTCTTGATTCAATCGTAATACCTGCAAAAGGCATCCGGACAGGGTGTCCGGACGCACCCTCCGATGGTTTTGTCAGCCATGGTTAGAGAGATAGAGATAAATCAGTTGGCCTTTTACCAGGTATAGCAAGCTTACCTTCCTCTTTGTGTGAAGGTTCATATATATAGTATCAGAGGCTTTGTTTCTCCCTTTAATGGTAAGGAGATATTTTGTTTTATCATGATAACACTAGGCAGTGGCAGGGTCATCATCACCCTATAGGCGGCTGACAGAGATCGTGGTAGTTGCTGTGATTGTCAGAAATCGTGGGAAGTGATCGTAGGAAGTGACTTGTTGTCACTTCATTCTTGTCCTTTCACCTTGCAGGTGGCGGAACGTGGGCCATGGCAGACTGTTGTGATAACGTGTAAGACTTGCTTACTTTAGTCAATGATCCGGACGAACATACCCGGATAGTGTATGTTGGTTCTTCCGGATGCGCTGTGGCAGTCGTCCGGATGCTATGTTTGTGAGTGTCGTGTGCCTTTCCTTGAGGGAGTCCGGATAGGAGAGGCGCGTCACGTGTACTCTTGGGGAAATCCAGATGAGGTTGATCCGGATGAGAATGTGTGCCACGCGTCATCAGGAGATGTGTGCCACGTGTTATCAGGGGGAGGTGTCCCAACAAATACTACTTTAATTAGTTTCAACGTCCTAAAAAATTTAAAAGAAATTTAAGGAGGCATGTAATGCAAAAGCTTTTAAGGATTTTCCTATCACGTTTGTATGTCAGCCTGATGTATTAGCAACTATACCATCTTTAGTAGAAGCATAGCTATATACATGTGGGTCGTTCAAATCAAGTGACACATGGCATACTAAAAAGCATGTATCAAAATGGGATCGGGTTGTTTGAAATCGAAGCTTATGGAGTTTCTGTTCCGTCCCAAGGTTATGATAAGATAGGCTTTAAAAGCAATTAACTTCACACATAATACACAGTGCATGCAACCTTATCCCTAAGTCAAGGATCTCACTATCATTACCTGATGATGCATTAATGAGGTATGTGATACAAAGTAACAAAGCTATTCAACAATCGATATAATCAAACTTTTTGTTTGGGTTACCTAGATATCTCCATTCCCTTCCCTGGGCGATAGGGTGTATGCAAAAACATTGTAAGACCCTAAATCTAACAAGCCAAAGCATATGCATATTAAAACCATAGATCAACAACTTCATAGTGCATTAACTAAGATATGGATGTTGCCAAATCATTTCCAATCAATGAAGAGTCTCATAAACTGAGAGAGCTTCCACTTGATTGCTAACTTTTCCTTGGTTCCTAGCACTTGAGGTGGTAGTAGCCTCACAGAGGGGTGGTGGCTAAGGCTCTATTGGGGAAATGTTTTCAAAACAATTCTAAAAAATAATTTTTAAAATAATTTTAAAAAAATATTCATTGATGTTTTGTAGTCCAAAACGACATATAAAAGAGTTTGTAAAAAGTGAGAAGTTAAAGGAGTTCATGGATAAGAAGGGAATTTGCAAGAAGAAGAATAAGATAACAAAGAGAGACTCCTCCTTCCACCTCTAGGGCCACCCTCGACAATCATTGCCACTATTCATAGTAGGCTACGAGTTACCAGGGAATGATTTTTTTGTTTTAGCAAAAAAACAATCATAGAGATATTTATTATAGATTACTTTGTTCTGAAGCCTACTACATATATATATATATATATATATATATATATAGATATACACAAATCCTTCTAACTGTAGTTGTTGCTTTAGCAGTTCTTGATAACAGTCTAACTAATCATTAACAATAGTCTGTTCATATTGTTGCAGGTCTTGAGGTGCGGTTGCTGCTTCTGGTAGTTTGTTCTTGTTGTTGCAAGTGTTGAGGTTCAATTACTACTCCTAGTAATGTTATGTTGTTCAGTTATAGGGCATGGGACAATGGAGAGTTTGCTATAAAAGGTGGAGAACTGTAAGCTTGGAAGATGCTTGGTGAAGATATCGGCGACCTGACCAGATGAGGGAATATACTTACTAAGGGTTTTATGAAGGACTTTATCAAGAATAAAATGAAGATCTATATCAATGTGTTTTGAGAGGGCATGGAAGATCGGATTGGCAGCTAGGGCAGGTGCACTTTTGTTATCACACCAAACTAGGGGAGGAAGTTCATCTGATAGTGAAGGATTTGAAACCAAATAAATTTTACTGAATTTGATTTTCCTTCTAATTTTCTTACATTAAACCTAATAAGAGAATGTAAGATTTCTTCCTTTTGTTTAAAAAATAAAATAAAATTATTTCCTAATTATTTTCATAATCCAAACAAAGCATAAATCTTTATAAGTGGAAAGCAAATTAAAAATATCCTCCCATTCTTTGAGTGGTCTTAGAAAGTATAACTCATCATTCTTCAATAATCTAAAGGCTTCTATAGGCTCACATTATTTCTTCATACTGTTACATTAACTTTATATTATATTGATTAAATAATTATAAAACAGCAAGGTATAAAAACATCAATAACTTAAAAAAAAAAAAAAAATTGTCAGACTGTCACAACAGGTATTCATCCTCATTTCTCTTTTCCAGCTTTCATATTTCGAAGATACCATTTTCTTTCAATCATATAAAAAATAATTGAATAAAAAAACCATAAGCCAGAAGAAAATTCTTGAAAACTAGATGATCAAAGGTACTCCTGGAGTAAAAACAGATCATCAAACAGCTAGGAAGGCAAGAGCAACCATGGCTGCCATCAGAAGTTGATACCTGGACCCAGAGATCCCATGAGCAGAGTTGGGTGCTGGTGTTGTGGGGTTGGAGGGGGCCGGTGCAGGAGACGCCGACTCTTCCAATACAGTGATGACAAGCTTCTGTCCATAGTTAGCGCAATGGTCGTTTACACCACATATGTACCACTTCCTCCCAAGGGTGGACAGTGTAATTACATCATTTCCAGTGGTAATAGCTTCATTTGCTGGTGGTATAGTGCAGTTCGTGAAGGCCGTACCATTCACTTTGAAGACATTATGTCGTCCTGCCGTGTATTTGAAGACTGCATGTATGAGAATTGACCATAATACTTTTAGCAGCTGGAATAAAAGGAAGTTATAAAAGGAACATGAAATCATAGCTTAAGGCTTGAGCTACATTACCTAGTTTATCTCCAACATGAAATACTTTCTCCTTGGCCCAAGCTTCATAGTTGAAATTAATGGTCCATCCTTGGTCATCTCCAATACTAAATTCAGTTGCCATGGCCACAACAAGAAAAAACAAATGCCAAGATTGCCATGGCGCCAACAAACCGCTTAGAAGCCATTGGAGCTTATTGAAGTTGAGTAGTCACCAAGTTTCTTCTAATGTTCAGCTTCAATGGTTACTTAAACAGGTGATTTTCATCTTGGGGTCTAAATTAAGGATCTATTTATAGCTAAATGTTTTGACCTGCAGAATTTCATTGAAAACCTTCAAAACAACATGAATAGGCTGGGTCAGCCGGCTAGAGGGTGTTGCCGGAGAAACCTTTGGTTGGTATGCATTTATGCCATGCCTAATGTTGTATGAAAATTTTTAAAAACATATTTCTTTTGATGGTTTCCTTTGGCCTAAACATATATACACAAATATTGAATCATAATTTCTTTGAGCAATCACTAGTGTGTTTTAGGTATAAATTAAATAGTGATTAACTTTGAAAACAGTACAAATGGAAGTCTCTTGAAGAAGTTATTCTGGCCGGCTTGGACACTAGGCCATACTTACATAACTAGAAAGTGAAACAACAAAAGTCCTAATTCAAACTCAATTTACGTGACCTTAACCTAGGCTGATTATATTGGGAGTCTCTTAGAGCATTTAGCAAGCTAGCAATATCAAACTTTTAATCAACGACTCCACTTGAGTTTCCATGGTTGATAATGAGCGTCTACAACTTTTTTTAAATGGAAAATTTTATGAATCAAATTCATGTGGAACAATATTTTGAAGTTTTATTATGTGATGAAATGCTAAATATGACATTGTAACTTTGTACCCTAGCTTAGTATATAGTATTGGACATCATGATCTAACCAAGGATTAAAGTTTCAATGTAATGCCTTGAAACATCGGGTGTCACATTCCTTCGATACAAATACGACAAGGCAAGAAAGTCCAATGATTTCATCACCAATTTTTCAATCTTTTTGGGGTTATAAACAACCTTTTTCACCAAACTAATGTGCATTTTAGCTTTTCTTTTTAAACTTTTGTTTAAAATGATTTCTTTCTCTTTCTCTTTCATCCTTTAGTTTTTATTGTTCTTTTAAAAAAAAAAGAAATCGGATTTTGATAATGCAGTTTCAATACATATTTGAGACCAGTGGAGTCCTTTGAATGTATGCCTCCTCGGCATCTCTACCTACATCAGAAATTAAGAACAAGAGTCAAACACCAGTATATTTATAATGTCTACATGCAAATTTATTAGCATATGTTTCAATGAAAAAAGTGATAGACAAGACACAGGCAGGCACTTAGAATTCTGGTCGTGCATTGCTTTGCTTGCTTCATAGTAAATCATTTAACTTGAAAGATCATTCTGCACAAGTGTTGTGGTTTTTATTTTTTAAAATATCATTCTCTGATAAAAAAATTAGAAAAAAAAAACATTTCTAAAACTATAGTAATTTTATGCCTGATGAAATCCATGTTATGAGTTTTGTATAAAAAAAAATTATTTTTTATGTTTTTTATGTAGAACAAAAATACAAGATCAAGGGTTACCCATTTATAGTAAATTCATTTTTTTAAGAGATGGGTTTCAAGTGATAATTTTTATTGAAAAAGTCTTAATATTTTGCAAAAGGTCATATTTTAATAATATTTTTAAAAAATAAATAAATCATAGCTTGAGAACAGTAAGAAGAACATATATATTTTCCACCAAATTTGTGGATTTAAAGATGTCCTTTGGCTAATCAAGTTCAAATCTACGATAGACTATGAAAATTCAAAAGTTTAGGCTGATATGAAATTAGAATTCAGGATTTGAAATTTGGCTTCATACTTGTTATTCATCGAGAATATATAAATAGGACATTCAAATCTACTACTTAATACTTTCAAAAACTCATTTCTTCTTGTGTGAATTCAAGAAGATATTAATATTGAGTTTGGTGTGGACTTCAAGTATGCTTTGAAAGAAGGTGTGAAGTTAAAATAGAAAGGTATTAATTAAGTGGTTCGAAAATGATTGGTAGGCCTGAGTTATATAAAACTTTGTACTATTCAATTTTTATTCTTCATAATGAATATTTGTTATCACTTGTATACCTGTGGATTTTTATTTCTTAAGAGATTCTCCACCTAAAATCTGGTGTCATTGTCTCTCTTTCTCTCATTCTACTTTTTTTATTTATTTCTAGTTATTGATATCATATATTACTTGAGCATGTAAGTTGAATGGATGAAATATGAGTTGAAATTGGTGTAATTATCTTTTGGATATTCTTAAATAATTTTATGCTCAATTTGATAAAAATGTCAAGTAATTGGAAATATATGAAGAAGGAATTTGTTTTTACAAATTTGTGTTGGAGAGTATTGAAGCATTTGCATGTGACTTGCATTTATAAATTATTGGGAGAGTGTTGATGCATTCATGCCTTATGATTTTTATTTATTGTTGAAAATTATTTGAAGAAAAAAATATAGGTTTTGAGAAAATCGTGAAGGTCGTACCATTCACTTTGAAGACATTGTGTCGTCCCATCGTGTATTTGAAGGCTGCATGTATGAGAATCGACCGTAATACTTTTAGCAGCTTGAATCGAAGGAAGTGATAAAAGGAACATGAAATCCTAGCTTAGCTTAAGGCTTGAGCTACATTACCTAACTCATCTCCAACATGAAATACTTTGTCCTTGGCCTAGGCTTCATAGTTGAAATTGATGGTCCATTCTTGGTCATCATCTCCAACAGTAAACTCTATTTCCATGGCCACAGCTGGAAGAACAAATGCCAAGATTGCTATGGCGCCAACAAACTGCTTAGAAGTCATTGGAGCTTATTGAAGTCGAGTAGTCACCAAGTTTCTTCTAATGATTAGCTTCAATGGTTACTTGAACCGGTGATTTTCATCTTGGGGTCTAAATTAAAAGTCTATTTATAGCGAAATGTTTTGACCTGTAGAATCTCATTGAAAGCCTTAAAAAAAAAAAAAAAAAGGAACAGGCCGAATCGCCGGCCATGGGTGTTGCCGGAGAAAACTTTGGTTGGTACGCAATTAAGCCATGCCTAATGTTGTATGACAATTATAAAAACATGCATGTTTTGGCGGTTTCCTTTGGCCTACACATATATACACAAATATCGAATGATAATTTCTCTGAGCAATCACTAGTGTGTTTTAGGTATAAATTAAATAATGATTACGTTTAACTTCAAAAGTACCACAAATGGAAGTCCCTTGAAGAAGTTATTCTGGCCGGCTTGGACCCTAGGCCATTCTTACAAAACTAGAAAGTGGAACAACAAAAGTCCCAATCCAAACTCAATTTACATGACCTTAACCTAGGCTGATTATATTGGGAGTCTTAGAACATTTAGCAAGAAGCAAGCAATGTGAAACTTTTAATCAATGACTCCACTTGAGTTTCCATGGTTGATAATGAACTTCTACGGCTTTATGATTGACTAAAGTGATCTTGAACTTTTTTTAAATGGAAAATTTTATGAATCAAATTCACATGGAACAATAAAGTTTCATTATGTGATGAAATGCCAAATATGGAATTGTAACTTTGTAGCCTAGCTTAATATATAGTATTGACCATCATGATCTAAGCAAGGATTAAAGTTTCAATGGGATTTGCTGCAATATTAGGTATCAGACTCCACAGATACGAAATATGATAAGGAAAGACTAACCAACGATTTTATTACAAACTTTTCTATAGGTGGGGCAACTAAGCAAGGAATTGAGGTGTTTTAAAAAGGTAGGAATGGAGTCATGGGCACTTTAACCATCAAGTATGCACATGGACGAAAGGGAAGGGTAAATATGAAATTGATCATTGATTATCATCGGCTGATATATCAACGATATTTTAAAAAATTTCCCAATATTTCTATCAAATATATTTTCATGCTCCTCTTACCGTCTTACTTGGCCAACTCAAATCCAAGTTAAAAAGTTCAAATTGAACCCTTGGCAGCCGTTGGGCCAACTTTGCACTTTTGTTGTATTTAGACAAACATTACTATATTAAATAGATTATAATTTTAATATTAAAAGAATATTTTAATATAAAAATTAATTATAATTATTTTATTTTAAATTTCATTTAATTGATTACCAACCATCATTATAATTTTCTTAGTAAGTCTTTTTTTTATATCATTTACATGATCATTAAATATAAATAATATAAATATTAAAAAAAATCATACATTAGGCCACAACTAGAAAGAAATAGGAACAAATCTCATCACTATAGTCCTTCCTTAAGCATGAAGAAAGAATAAGACGGAGATTGCAAGAGAATGATGAAGATTAAAACCCTAGAAAGAGGACTGGTGGAAACTCTTCTGTACTATTGCCCTGTAATCTACTTTTACTCGAACTGATATATTAGGCCAAAGACAGGGCCAGCTGTAGCCCATGATAGTGGGCACAAAAAACTGAGCTAAGAACAAAAAAACGCTCCTCAACCCTGATAGGTTGGACCTTAGGGTTACCACAAGCCCAATACCAAAACCCATGCATCAACTTAGGCTAAGGTGATGAAAATTGAGTTGGGCTTGGCACAACAGCACTTTGTCGTTGTGCATGTCTACCTAGCCACAAAGCCGGCCCCAAGATTCACTTTTCCAGGGAACTTCAATTTGTACTTTTAAAGCTAAACATTGACCATTCAATGCTCGAGTGTGTATGTCTGGACCGAAGAAAACGACC
Source organism: Vitis vinifera (assembly GCF_030704535.1). Classification (NCBI taxonomy): domain Eukaryota; kingdom Viridiplantae; phylum Streptophyta; class Magnoliopsida; order Vitales; family Vitaceae; genus Vitis; species Vitis vinifera. Next base: position 13,994,065 of record NC_081821.1, on the reverse strand, counting down.
AAGAGAATTATGGGTTTACAATTGTCATACAATAATATTAATTACTCATGGAATAATTGCGTACTAACCAAAGCTTTTTTCCGCGGCAACGCTTTGTGGCCTGCAGACCCAGCCCGTTCTTCATGTTTTAGACCCTTTCAACAATATTCTGATCTAAACATTAACTATAAATAGACCCTTTAGTGCCTAGGATGAACATCAACAATCCAAGAAACCACTGAATTAGCTGATACAAGAATTACAGTACTCCTCAACTTTAATCAGCTGCAATGGCGTCTAAACAGTTGAATATTGCCCTTGCAGTCTTCGCAATTGTTCAAGCTACTAAAAGTCCTGTTATCAATTCTCATACATTCAGTCTTCAAATACACGGCGGGCCGGCACAATGTCTTCAAAGTGAATGGTACCGTCTTCACGAACTGCACTATACCACCACCAAATGAAGCTCTTACCACTGGAAATGATGTGATTACACTGGCCACCCCTGGAAGGAAGTGGTATATTTGCGGTGTAAACGACCATTGTGCCAACTACAGACAGAAGCTTGCCATCACTGTGCTGGAAGAGTGGGCGTCTCCTGCACCGGCCCCCTCCCCCTCCACCACCACAGCACCAGCACCCAGTCCTGCTTATGGGATCTCGGTGTCTGGGCATTAGCTTCTGATGGCAACCACGGCTGCTGTTGCTTTCCTTCTTGTTTAATCTGTTCTTAGAGGATTGCCTTCGATCATCTGGCTAATTTCATTTGGTCTAATGGTTTTTGTTTAAATTATATTTCATACGTAAAGAAAATGATAGGTTGAAGTTGTGAGAGATGGAAGAAATAATTGAAGATCAATACGTACGAGATGAATTTAATTTGAGTGAGAGTAAGACATTTTCTTTTTCTTCTATATATTATTTTTTATTATCTTTATTTAATTGTCTATATATTCTTTTTCTTTTACTTAAGAGGAAAAAAAAAATTGGCATGAATTTATCAATCTATTAATTCATTCATATCTTCTCACTAGGTCACCTAACACCCTAATTCGGGTCCACGTGCAATAAGCCCTTTGATATCTTGTACCTCTACCTCCTCAACAATCAAAACAAGGTCAACCAACTGTCCTTGCGTGTGGCTCACAGGCTTGGACTAGGAGCTATCGTCAATGGAAGCCAATTGCAAGCATTGATAGGTCATGCTAGAAGTCAAAACTGGCTAGCATCTAGCACGAAGCTTATGATTGGATAAGGAACAAAAGACTCCCAAAGCATGAGGGGTCCCCATAAGACCCTATAATATCCAGAATCATCTGGGTTGTATCGATAAGAGCCTAATGAAGACACAGTGGATAAATTTGGCAGCTGCTCTTTAGAACTAGATATGATGAGAAGAGGGATAGAATGTGTATTTGTAGAACATGGCAAAAACCCAAGCTGTAGAAAGTGAACATGTTAATATCAACCCGTATAAGTAAAGTGAATTTGTTTTTAATAGGTTCAGTATAAGCCAAAATGAACATGTTAATATATACCGGTTAATATTAACATATTACTTTTAGCTAAATAGAAAAAAATAAATATTTTGACTTTTTCTATTCAACCAAAAAACAAACACCACCTAAGACAAAAAATGAAAAAGGAAAAACTCTCCAATAAATTTGATGGAAGGACATCTGATAGAAAAATTGAAAAAAGATGCATGAAAGAATATGAAATTATATTTGAAAACAACTAGAAAATTCACAAATAAACACTCTTCAATTTTCAAGCAGCTGCTCTAGTGATCCAAATGCTTGAGCTATGCTTTGGGTTCTTAAAAAAGTGTCCAAAAACACTATGCACCACTAAGAAACATATTATAACACATACATGAATGACCTATACTCAAATTGCAAGCTTTCATCTCACTAATACTCAAGAAATTATGGTAATCATATAAATTGTGGGCAATTCATAAACAATTGATCTCAATCATGTAACCACTTCACTAAATTATCCAAACAATTAGATTAATTGTGAACCTGAAGTCAGACCATTTCAAGAGTGAAAGGGATATGATAATTATAAAATCAAATAACTAAAACTATTGCCTGAGTGCCCAACTTGCTATTTAACTAAAATGATTCATTTAACTAGCTCAAGTCCTCTGTTTAAATCATGTCGGATCCATTACATTATACTAACTCATTCGATTGAATTGTAGTTTGACCAATTTTTTTATAACATAACAATTCATTGATCATTCAAGCACAACAACAATATTACTTATGAGGCATAACATAGGTTTTTTTTTCATCTTTTTTTCAATTATAGTATTTAATGTGGAGTTATGATCCTTAATTGTCGAAAACCACCTTTCAGACATAAGATATTATCCTATTCCATGCAGTGGTCTATTCCACTTAAGGGTAATTCGTACTATTACAAATGACGACTTTGACTCTTAGTTTAAAAATGCAATTTACTACACGATCAACGTAACATTTTCACTTTAAGAAATTTTAATTTTTGAACTAAACCAAACATGATTTTTCAAAATACAAAATCAACAGGCATGATTTCATAATTTACTTGAATAGTAACTTCATACAAAAGTTAAACTTAAGAAGATTTCATAGACAAGGATACAACATTCAACCTTATGTGTTTGGCATTATATCAAATTCCTTCTTTACTTTGTTACTAAATTTTGATAAAGAATTCAAGTGATTGAAGGGATAGAAATAGAAAAACACACTTTTAAATGAAAATTAACAATTTTGACACCACTCAAACCTTTTAGAAAAACAATAATTAGAGAATCAATTAAATGATAAACGATCCTAAATAAACTCTCCTCTTAAATGAATAATCCTAGACCTAAAATTATGACATCACTCCAAAGAAAAATCGAAACACTATCCCTAAATTCAAAACCTATGCTCATCAAAGACAACTATGCACATGACCTAAAAAGAAAAGACCTTGTAGCACTAGGGAAATAGGGCCTTGAATGTGGGGATAAAGATAGCTTAAGAAAAGAATAAAACTATAGTCCAAATAAATATCTATACATGGAAGATCTTAATTTGTAACTTGAATTATAATCTCTAATGTTGGTAACTTCCTTCTTCAAAGAAACTACTAGAGTTTTTTTATTATTCCAGTCTCCAAATTCTAAGTGTAAATGGACACCAAAAAAAAAAAAAACTTGATTAGGAGAAAATAAAAGAGAGATGAAGAAGCTCAAACCTTTGGAGAAAGGATTGTTGGACTCACCATTGAGCCTACTATTTATAAGTAGCCCTATTAGTGAAAGATAAGGATTACAAACTAAATGGATAATAATCTTCATTCTATTTTTTTTTAACTAATTTAATTCAAAAACAAAATTTGAGTTTCATGGAATCGTATCTACTTTTTCATCCTCCTTTTATTTAACCCATATGTTGACAATGAATTTTTTAAAAAATAAACTAAAATTCTAATTCTAACATCTCCCACTCATAAACATTGGCCAAAATCTGTCTTTTTTTTCTCTTAATCTTGCATCAAGTCACTTTTTTCATATAGAAAAAGAAATGTGTTGCATGATGAGAAGCTATAAAGTAGGAGTGTTTATAATAAGTGTCCATCTCACTAGCGTAACACATCATTCGGAATAAAATATCTCATTTATAGCCCAGACTTGTTAATCATACCAGTTCAAGCACCTTTAAAAAAAACCCCTCAATGAGTCATATCTCAATTAGAAATGTTTAACCTCAACTCATATACATATTTGTACTCATAATTTTATCGAACAAAAAGTTGATATATGAGCTACAAATAGTGGTGTGTTATTAGCAATCTTCCCCAACCACTTATGTTAATTCATTTAGGTTTGACTATTTTCCTAACATATTCCATTCGACCGTATCATTCATGACCCTTGGATTACATGTTAAAGTAGTGACATTTTACCCTTGCTGCATGACATAGTCCTAGGTTCAAGGGTATAGAGTAAACTTTATAGTAACTAGTCTATAAGAGTTCACATAATGTTAGAGCAGGGATCCATCTAACAACTCTCTCTTATAGTTGTAGATAGCACATATAGTATTATGATATGTATGTCAAGATGGAGCTCCCATAAAAGTGGGAGTGTCACTCTCTAATGTCATAGGAATCTTAGCCTAGTCGTCTCCCTATGTGCCTAACTTGAGTTTCTTAGCACAATCGTTTATCAAGCACCTACCTAAGGTCTCACATTTGGCTTTGTTCATGCTATATGAATTTGTGGAATAACTTCATATTTGACTTTTATCTATCAACTTAGGTAGGAGTCCAAAAATTAAATACATATTGAGAAAATAAAGGCTAATCTTAATAAGGAAAACACCCAAAAGGGGGGTAAATTAGGTTTTAAAAATTCTTTTTCAATTACAATAAATTCAAACAAAACAAGCACAAATATAGAGAGATAAAGTTAGAGAAAGAAAACTCAAGTTTTATAGTGGTTCGGCACCCCTTGCCTACGTTCACTCTCCTCAAACTCCTAATCGAGTGAAGTATCCACTATACTTGAAGCTTCAACCAAGCTTCACATATCCTAACTATATGCTAGAGCAGTTATGTTATCCCTAAAAATAGTGATAGGCTCTTTGGTTAAATCCATGACTTTTAGGTTTTGGAATAATCTCCCCAACCAAACAGCCTCCTATACGGTCACTAAACAAGTGACATATTATGACTCCATGGTAGATAAAGCAATGTAGGATTGTTTCTTACTACGCCAAGTAATAGTAGTGTCATTGAGTAAGAAAGCATATCTTATAGTAGATTTGCGCTCATCTGTATCACTAGTCCAATCTGCATTACAGTATCTTCTTAATCTCCAAGTCCCCATCTTGATAGCAGATGACAAAATCTCTAGTCCCTTTAAGGTAACAAAAAATCTTCTTAGTTGCTCGCCATTGAACAGGGCCTAGGTTACTCTTGGTAATGACTAACCAATCCAACTACAAAACATATGTCAAGTCAAGTACACAACATAGCATATATCAAGCTTCCAATTGCACTCGCATAAAGAACTCTTGCCAGTTATTTCCTTTCCTCATCATTCTTAGGGCACTGATCAAGACTCGAGGTTTAACTTTTCTCGATAGGTGTGTCAATAGGTTTGCAATTTTGCATCCAAAACTGGTCTAGAATTTTCTTAATATAAGTCTCTTGAAACAAACCAAGAAGTCTTCTTAAGTGATCCCTTATGATCTTAACTCCAAGCACAAAATTTGCTTTCCACATGTCCTCTATATCCAAAGTAGAGGGCAACCACCTTTTGGTGGCAATAATTATGTACATGCCATTTTGAGCTAATAGAATGCCATGTCCATGTCTATGTCATATTTCTTAGTTAATATAACATATTGGTTAGGGAAATTTTTTTCCACTTGCTATTCAATCAATTTTGTCAATTTTCCTACTAAAAGGTCAATCTAATATTTCAGCCAATCTTGTCATATATTTACTTAAAAATTCCCCAACCAATATGTTATATTAACTAAGAAATTTAATAATAAGCATAAAAATTGTGGTTTTTTCTTTAGTTTTTTTTTCTTTTATTTATTTTTATTTTTATTTTTATTTTTTGAAAGTGATATTTCATTTAACCTGGAAGATCATTTAAGGACCCACATATCTATCTAATCTAAAGCAAAATGTGTACTTAAATTTTAGGTGTAACATGATTCTCACAATTTGTTGCTTCTTTTTCATAATTATAGATTTTTAACTTTATTTCTTTTTTTATTATTATTTATCATTATGCCAATATGTCATTCTTATGTGAATCAACGTAATCCATTATAATCATATTAGATCTACTTTATTAACTTTAGGAGAGAGAGAGGCACAAGTGAGTCATTTTCCATGAACATAGGAGCACATATCTTTTCTTCATGCCATTGAATCAAAGTCTTTGTCAAAGTTATATGGTTGCTTCACAAAAAAGAAAACTGGGTAAGGATGCAAAATATATATATATATATATATATATATCATATTAGGGCACATGAAGCTTTTTTAAACTCTAGAAGGCATATCTATATAACAAAATCCTAACAAGTTGGGTATGACAAAAGAATCTTTTTTTTTTACCACAAATTTATTATAAAAAAAAATGGCTCAAGTGCTTAAGCGCTTATCAAGGGCAGTTGCCTACTTTTTCCATAAAACCATCCTATGCCTTTTTATTTACCATTAAGCTTACTAACCACTTTCATTTCATACTCAACTGTATACAACATACATAAATTGATGAACTCAATCTTCAATGACCAATATAGTCTCAGTGAAGTATGTAGAGTGGATTTGGTAATGTTTGGAAACAAAATTTTAAACTTGAATTAAACTAGATAATTTAGCTCACCAACACTCCTCATCTTTCTCCATTGCATTTTCTTCTCCATGAATTTACTTACCTGCAACACCTAAATCAATTGAATCACGGGAAAAAGAAACTACTTTAGTCACTGATTTTTGGTGATTTTCACCATTGGTAGGGTAGCTTTTGTTTTAAGATTAAGCATCCGTTGGTTACCTTTCCAAAATTTGGTTTCATGGATTTCCATTAAGTATGTATTGTTTTAACATATTTCATGCATGTAACCGTTGTATTTGAGCTCAAGCATACTATAATGGGTTAATGCAAAGCTACACTTATCAGCTCATGGTTTGTTGTAGGGCTACTACTTGAACCTTGAGCAAGGATGGTTCCTTGAGGAACCAAATAGGTAGGTATCTCTTTGGTTATGAAGGTTTGAATTTTTGGAATTGATAAAGGTTTTGCCTTGGAGATGTTGGAAACCATTGGTTGTTAGTACCAATAAAGGTGGGTTCCTGCTCTTTAATTAATGGTGGCAAAGGTGAGGGTGAAAGCCTTAAAGGAGATGCCATTGGGATTCTAAAACAAGTGAAAGCTAACTTAAGAAGATCCCATGTGGATGTGATAGGAGGCATAGACATGTCTTTGGGCATCAGATCCAAAGTACTTATTTATATTATCATGATGTACCATGGATTAAACTTTGGTGTGTGACAAGTTAATTATTACTTGAGCTCTATTCTATGTTATTCTCAAGCTCTCCCATTTGATGTTCAATGTGATGAGATGTAAAATTTTCTATTTTACATCTAGTGGTTATGCACATGAACGTGATTATTTCTTCTTCTTAATCATATTTTGAAGTGTGGAATCATGGTAGGATTTTGAGTATAGATTAAGTCATGTTCTCAAATTTTTGGGTGTGACATAACCCATAATAAGAAATTTTTTGACCTAATCTTTATAAAAATAATAATAATAATAATAATAATAATAATAATAATAGTAATAATAATAATAATAATAATAGTAATAATAATAATAATAATAATAATAATTATTATTATTTAACCACCGAAACATTTACAACCTAAAAATCATATTATTTAACCACCGAAACATTTACCTACCTAAAAATCAAATTATCAAAAGATCAATTTAATATTCTAGCTAATTTGATTATATTTTATCATGTATTTACTAAAAATTGCCTAACCAATATGTTATATTAACTAAGAAATATAAATAATAAGCATAAAAATTGTGATTTTTTCTTTAGTTTTTTTTCTTCTTTTTGTTTTTAATTTTTTTCTAATGTTGAAAGCGATGTTTCAATCAACTTGAAAGATCATTTAAGAACCTACATATCTTATCTAAAGCAAAATATGCGGTTAAAGTTGAAGTGTAGATGACTCTCATAATATGTTGCTTCTTTTTCATATTTACAGATTAGTAACTTTATTTTGTTCTTTGATCATTATGCCAATACGTCATTCTTATGTGAATCCTCAACGTCATCCATTGTAATTGTATTAGATCTACTTTATTCATTTTAGTAGAGAGACAAAGACAAAGACAAAGAGAGGCACAAGTGGGTATCCTTTTTCATGAACATAGAAGCACATTTCTTTTCTTCACCATTGAATGGAAGTCTTTGTCAAAGCTATATAGTTGCTTCACAAGGAAGAAAAATGGTTAAGATACATAATATGTAACTCAAAAGATTTCTTTCCTCCTAGCCAAGAAACAAAGAGTAGTTAGCCTATTGACTTTGAAATGAGAATATTTTTAAAAAAAATCAACCTTCTCTTACTATTTAAGAAAAGTAAGGGTAAGTTAGTTACATAGGAATGGGAATAAGAATGGGGATAAAGAAAAATTAAAATACTATGTAGAATAAAGGGAATTAAAATCCTGGCTAGAATGGATTTTAGTTTCAATGAGAACAAGTAGTAATCCAAATACAGTAGTAAATAGAAAATAAAATGAATTTTCATTCTTAATTTCTATTTCAATGTTCTAAAAATACTCTAAACCTCTAGTCCCTTAAATGGAATCTACAATAATTTCATGAATGTTTTGATAATGAAATTACTTAATTTTGAAGGTTGTTCTACTTTTTTATGTCAAAAAAATGATTACATGTAAACAATACATTTGCATTTTTCTCGAATCTTTATTTAAAAAAAAAAAAAAAAAAAAAGTGGTGCAAAGACACTTCTGTCAAATACTTTCTTGTACCTTTTGATGGAAATGTTTCTCGAAGAAATTATAAAATAAAATAAAATATGGTTTCTATAATATGAGAAGAATTCTAAACTTTGGAACCTCTTATCACTTCTAATTAACCAAGCTAGATAATGTGCCCTTCTCCAAGAGCTAGTTTGGCATAAATATAGATTTCTTGAACATGTTAAAAGTCTTAAAATTTGGAACCTCTTTTGAATATTCCTCTTAAGGAGCTCCTTTAATAAACAAATAATTCAAAATTTTGAAACCTCTTTACAAGATTCTTTGTTAGAGTATATATCTCATTGTTATCTTATGCATATATTTTCTATTTTTTAATAATTATAAAAAAAAATTATCCTTCTAATTTGAGAATTCTATATATAAATATTGTCTATTCTGAACTTTAACTTTCATGAATGCATTTAGAGAAGTCAACATTTATGAGTGTCAAAATTTCTCTTGCTATTTCATAATCTAAATTAGCAATACATAGTATTTCCATTATTGTTGGGGAATAAAAATCCTTTATTGTCTATTCTAAAATTTTTGAAGAATCACTTGAAACGATTCTTAAATTAGTACTATCGATAAATGCTTCTTCTAAAAAATCAATATTACTAAAAATACTATAAAAATTACTGTTTTTTAATTTACGTAGACATTAAATAATTCTCTATAAAAATAAGTGTAGTAGCTAGAAGTACTATTATAAAAAATGCTATAGACCAAAAGCCTCCTTGTCAAATTCAAAGGAGCCCTAATATTTTTAACATTTTTCATAAGCTAAAACCACCCTCAAGTCTAGCTCAAATTCAAATTAAAAAGATTCAAGTCTTAAAAGTGGATAAAACTTCAAAAATAACTTAAGAATCCCATAAATGAATGCAAGTACACTATGATGACAACAAACAATTAAGACCTTTCCCCCCTCCCACAAGTCATTCTATCTTTTAGTCTCATGGTCCTGCTTACGCTATATACCCCTTTAGCTTATTTATAAAATTAATGCTATGGTGGAGGTAAAGAAAGACACCATTCTTGTTTCCTCCATCAAAAGAAGGAAAAAACAAACAAAGAAAGAAGGGAAAACAATTATGTCTTCGGTAGATGCTCTCGCAAAGTCTTTCTATGGTTCTCACTCTGGTAATTTCTCCTTCTCTCTTAACTTTGTTTTTTTCTAAATCACAAACAACTACCTTCTTTTACAATATACTTTCTACTCATTCATCTATTATTTTCTTAATAATTCTAGTGAAAATTTGTGACAGTAAGGATGATTACATATGATCTCATGTCCCATATGAAACTTTTTTCTTTTCTTTTCTTTTCTTTTCTTTTTTTCTTTTTTTGCAATTTACACTATAGTTTTTTCTCCCCACTGGTTAATGAATACAGTCTACAAATTAATATAACAATTTTGAATTTAGATACAATATCATATCTGGAGAGCAAATGTTACATAATTCCCATATTCAAACATTTTTCAATTTGTTTGTTTGTTCTTTCATTATTGATATTTATTAGAAGGTTGAAATAATCTTGATTTACATTTCCAGGAATATTGGGAGTTGACGAGAAATCAATGTTGGAGATCTTAGTAAAATGGCAACCAGAACACTTGTCAACTTTTAGGAATGAAACTTCTTGCATCTTTTTGAAGGATGAACGCTTCCAGTTTGAGATATGGGAAGAAATTCTTCTTAAATTTCTAAAAAGGGAATTTATGCGTTTTAAGGTATCTATATATCAAATACAAAATTAGATATTTATGTTAATATAAAATTAAAGATATTTATATATTATTTATCATAAAAAAATTAATTCTTATAAAAAAAACAAATATTACAATGGAAGTACAAAAGACAGGGAGACTAAAGATTACTTAAGATTGGTTTTTGCAATAATATGATAAGTCTTTTTAACATTTTTGTGGTCAGGATGCTGTGGTGCAATGGACCATGCATCCTTGGGAAAGAGATGCTCGCATGGCAAGGAAGGCTTTGAAAAGAGGCAGTCAAGCATATGGCCTACTCATTGAACTTGCATGCACCAGATCATCAGACGAGCTCTTGGGAGCTAGGAGAGCATACCAGTCCCTCTACAGTGAATCCATCGAGGAAGACGTTGCTTGCCAAGTTGAAGGGTGCAATGGACCATGCATCCTTGGGAAAGAGATGCTCGCATGGCAAGGAAGGCTTTGAAAAGAGGCAGTCAAGCATATGGCCTACTCATTGAACTTGCATGCACCAGATCATCAGACGAGCTCTTGGGAGCTAGGAGAGCATACCAGTCCCTCTACAGTGAATCCATCGAGGAAGACGTTGCTTGCCAAGTTGAAGGCATCCAACGCCAGGTTAGTACCACTTTTAGTATAAAAAAAAAAATGCATCAAACGATATTTGAAGTATATGATCATATTTTTAGTTATTATATTTGAAAATAAACTTTGACTTGGATTAGTGAGATGTTATGCAATTTTTTATAAAGTGAAGAGCATTTCTATCTTATAAATTTATTGAAGCATTTTGACCAATTATTTCTTAAGAAAAATGCATTCGTCTTCCTTTCTAACATATATTTTTTCCATAAATGATGGTTGGGCATAAGGATATGCAATTGCAAATAATCTTTTGAGCCTACTCTTCTACTAATATTGGAGTTTGGAACTTTTTTTGGGTTCAAGCCACCTATTTTGAGCCTTAAAACCCCATTAGTTGGACTCTTAGAAAGTCCTATAATTGTGTCTTTTCTCAATAAAGGAGTTTTATGTGGTGCAGTCTTAGTTAGGGTACTATGAGACGTCATATATATAGTCATATTAAGGAACCAATCGAGAATTAATGTGATCATAATTAGGTAAGATGATCATATTTAGAAAGTAACTTGGTCATATTTGAAAGGTAACTTAGAGTGTTTAATATTATTTCTAGAAGGTACTTTTAGTATATAAAAAAAATGGTTCTTAAAGAAAAATTAATCATTTAAAAAAAATTTTAAAATATTTTAAAAAATTAGAAAATCATCTAAAAACACTTGTAAATAACATACTTTTACTATAAACACTTTAAGTAAAAATATTGTAAATACATTGTTAAAAAATGCATTTAACAATATTTTAATTCAAAATATTTTTAGTGAAAGTATTTTCTTTGAAAGTGTTTTTTTTTAAAATATTCTATCAAGTATTTCTCTAAAAGTACTACAAGTGATTTTTCAAATTTTTAAAAGTGTTTCTTAAATTTTATCAATTATTTATTTATTTTTTCCTTTTATTTAAGCTTTTAAATGGGCCTCAAAAGCATCCCACCCAACTTGCTGCAGCCCACACCATCCATCCATCCGTCAAAAGCATGCATTCTTGTTGTAACCCAATCCACACCTCATGCATGAGATGGGAGCATCCTTTCCACAAACATTAGAAAAATTATTCACCCAAAGCACACCACCAAGACTTGAACCCTGTATTCTGCATGGAATTTAAGTCACTTGCCAATAAAGTTGTATTGGTCTTGGTTTCATAAGATGCATGTTACATATTTATTAGTTTATAAAATAAAATTTATTAGTATATATGTATTATAAATTAATGAAAATAAAATTATTGTAAATAAGTTAAATTTAATTATAGTAATTAAATATAATAAAAATATAAATTTATAAATAAAATTATTAACATTTTTAAATAATATATATATATATATATATATATATCATTAAAATAACTTCAATATATGTATTATTATTATTTTTTTTTATCATTTTTTAGTTTTTCATTATATTTTTACTATAAAATATTCACCGATATGTCCCCGATATATTTGATATATCTATAAAATCTAAGTATCGATATATCCATGATTACCAATATTTTAATCCTTGTTTGTATCAACAGTTTTTGGTAGCACTTGTAAGTTCGTACAGATATGAAGGATCACGAAAGAATGATGCGGCAATTGAATCGGATGCTCAAAAACTTAATAAAGCCGTTAGAAATGGTGATAAGACGATGCTAATCAAGGATGAAGAGATTGTAAGGATTCTAACAACAAGAAGCAAGCCTCATCTCAAGGAGGTCTTCAAATGTTACTATTATGATTTCGACAGGGACATTGTAGAGGCATAACATAGTCATGATATTATATTTGTAAATTCTTAGGGCATGTTTGAAATATTAGAATATGAAATGGGAATAGGAAATCTATTCCACAGTTCATTTATTATTTTATTTCAAAAATAGAGATAAAAAAAATATACCAATAATTTTTTTATTTCTTTTTTTTTAATTCTTGCTTATCAAAGGCACTTTTTATTCTTTACTTAAACATTAAAAAATGAATAAAGTGAAAAGAAAAATGTGAAAGTTAATCAATATTAGACTTAAAGTTAGTATCTTTTATCCTTCTTTGTTACCGTATCTTTTTTTTATTTTTATCTTTCTTTGTTCTTTTTTCCTCTTTTATATTTCCTTCTCATCCTTTTTCCTATACTATTATTAGCTTTTCACACACTAGAATAGGAACAAAAAAAAACCCATTCCATTTTCTATTCATTTATAACTCCAAATTATTTATTAAATATAGGAATAAAATTAAATTTTCAATCTTGTGGATGCAAAATTCTATCTTTTTCAAATTTTGATTTTTCTCTTTTACATGATGTTATGATTTTTTTTCCTTATTTTCACATACCAAATACATTCTAAGAAGTAATTAGATTGAAATATATACTTTGCTAATAGTTTAACACATAAAATTATGAACATACAAATTATAAGGAAAAACATATTATTTCGAACCATGGAACATTATTTATGCAGCTTTTTTCCTCTATTTTTGTTCTTTTTTTTGTTTTATAAATTCTCTTTTTAGAAAAAATAAATAAATAAGTAGGACAGTAGTTCTCGTTCTCATGTTGCTTTGAACAATTCTTTTCATTGTAATATTTATTAGAAGTCATTTTTCCTCAAATTAGCTTTCAAAAATATTCATTTTAATATAATTCCTCCTTATTTAATTTATTTAGGATCTCGGTGAGGAATCAGGTTTGAAGGACACAATTTATTGCTTGTGTGCTCCTCAAGTGTATTTTAGTAAGGTGAGATAAATTCACTATAACACATTACAAAAATGATCTTTTTATTTTTATTTGTTAAAGCATTTCTTGAACTATTTTTTTTCTTTTTAATCTTAGATTTTAGATTCAGCAATGAAAGCTAATGCAACCAAGAATGAACAAGAAGCCCTAACTCGAGTTATTGTAACCCGAACTGATGTTGATATGAAGGACATTGCTGAGGAATATAATAAGCAATATGGAACTCCTCTAGCCAAGAAGATTGAAGATGTAGCTATTGGAAATTATAAAGATTTCTTAGTCACGTTGGTCCAAAGAGCTCTAGCTAAATGAAGTGAATAAAAATGCCTCTCTTAATGAACTTGTTCTTTTTCTTTGAATCAAACTCTACTTATGCTTTATTTTCCAGTGTTTGCAAGAGTAATTGTACTAATAAAAAGTGTGGCATTCCTATGAAGTGAAACTTTAATAAATCATTAATTCTAGTATGATTGAGTTCCAAAGCATGTCTTTTAATTGATTGAAGCATGGTTATATAATAATATTCTATTTGGATTAAGGATAGTGCGTGACAATAACATTTAATTTCAAAAAACCTATCTTCATAGCATATTTTTTTCTTTTTTTTAAAAAAAAAAATGGCCTTTTGGGCATTAGGTTAATTGGCCAACTTCTTCTTTGAACCAAATCATAAACTCTGAACCCTACTTTTAAGTTTGGATTGTACATTAATCAATCTAATTAAGTGATATTTTAAATCAACTCAAGCTCTAAGGTTGATGTAGATCCAACTAATTTAACCTTAGTCGCATTGATCAATGCATTAACAAGCATGCAAAAAAAAAAAAATTAAAAAGAAAACTTAATTATTCCATCCTTGTAATGCCACTACAACAAATATGAGGTTTTGCCACAAACTAATTTGTGATTAAAAATTAGTATCTTGTGACAGAAGATTTTTTTTTCCACAAATTTCATTTTATTATTATTATTATTATTATTTTGGTGAGTTTTTTGCTGTAAGTCTATGAGCAATTATTTTTAACCACAAAATTTTAATTAATCAGAAAATGGCTTTTTGATCACCTTCAAGTCTCAAAACAATCACACAAAGTATAACTAAGTCAAATTTTCTCTTTTTGTTATGCAATACTCAAATAACACAATTGGATTGGGTGCTCTTGAAATCATTAGAATTTTACTAGTAATCAAGACAATCTAGTTTCTACAAGTACTGGTTATGGAAACTTCACCTTTGCAAATTATTTTTTAGTGTTTTTGATGCACCAAATGGTTGCATGCAATGTAGGTATCAAGTACCTATAGATTGGAAGTCCCTGATCAAGGTCCTGAAAATAGGTAAAGAGTCATGTATGAATTGTATTCACTTTTTACTCGTTAACAATGTGTAGAAAGGACTAGTTGGAATGTTGCGCACAAGTACTACTTCCATGAATCTAATTAAAGATCTATTACTTCCTTGAAGTTGCTTCAATGCAAAAACCCTACTAGAAATTCAAACTCAGCTACCAAAAAAAAATAAAAATTGTGGTTCAATTAAAGAAGAGCAAATAAGAGATATAGGGTACAATCATTTTCGTATAATTGTCTGAGTTCAAATTTGCTATTACATTTTAAACTGTTTAATCAAACATTTTCATATATACCAAAACCATTTCATATCAAATCCAAATCAATTACATTTCAAATAATTTTATTTTAGTTATCAAATAACAAATAGTGTCTAGTTAAGTGGAACTTTACAAATGGGTAGATAGTTTCAAATTTGTTCCTAATGGATAGAACCAAACACTACTCATACTAGTAACCTTTAACCAAACTCCTAGAGGCTGGATCCAAATTAATTACATTCTCCACCACAAAAATGTAAAGGTCAATTATTATATCCCATTGACATGAGCCAAACAAACTAGAGTTAAATTCTTTATTTTATTTATTCAAATTTATGAAAGCATGATATCTCCATATGTTCTATCATGAACAAAAAAAAAGTTCTAATATATTTTTCATGCAAGAATATATTTGATCTATGTATAAAAGCAAAATAATATTTATACATTTCAAATAACATATATATAGAAAATATTTTATTTTATAAAGTTTGTATTAATTTCCTTTATCTAAAAAAAAATCTTCAAAAACCTTGAAGAAAAATATAATTTTGAAGAATCTACTCTTCACCTAACATAAAAAAATAACTATTATTATTGATTATTTATCTAAAATTATAAGTTTGACAATTCTTAAAAACAATCCTATATTGATATTTTTTTTATCAGCTATATTATTTTTAACTTCCCAATCAATAAAAATTTAATGAGTGAGTTTCCAAATTTTCATAAAAGTTGTCTTTTCTAAAAGAAAAAAAATCCATTCCCAAGAATTATTTAATATTTATATATTTTAAACTAAAATTCCTAAAAATATATTATTTCTATTCCTTGTATCAAATTATTATTATTATTATTTCTTAGAAAGTTTATGCAATAATTATCAAGAGTGGTTCTTGCTATTTATTTATTTATTTCTTATATATATATATATATATATATTCACCATTCTATACTAAAAAAACACAATTTGGTGCATCCTTAATATTTTATTATATAATATATTTATACTTAATTAACATCCCACAAACCTGCAACTAACCTCCTGCGATGAAACCACCACCTCCAAATTCTCATTATTTTTTAAAATATACATATATATTCTTTTCAATACCTTTCAAGCCACCAACTACAACCATTCAACACTATTACTCCAAGCCAAACAACTTTACGTTCCACTTTAACAACTTTCCTACGAAATAGTTTTTATTTTATTTGTTTTTTTTTTCCTCCAAATTGCCACCCCAGCGTACGATGCATCAAAACCTTTATATGTGTATAAATTATATAACATACTTCCAGCCTCCATAAGTCATATAATTTTTTTTATTTAGATTTACTCATCTAAAAACTTAAAATTTTCTAATTTCCATTAATAAATCAATCCATATTATTGAATTTCCAATATTTTGATCTTAAAAAAAAATTAAATAAACTAAGATTGAAATTTTCTAAAGAATATCTAATATGTTCAAAATTAACTAACGAATCTAAAATATTAATCTAAGGGGTTAGAATCTTACTTGGAAAAAATTTGAACTTCAAACCTTAAACCTCCGAACTTTTAACCTTACGTTTTTCAATTTTTTTATTTTTGATTAATAGAGTTTTTTGAATAGAAAAAATAGAAAAAAAGAAGAAGAAGAAAATCAAATTTATACCTAGACTATTAATGAAAAAAATGACCTTTCTACCCTTATTAAAAATATTTAATTACTTTTTTTTTACTACCTTACCCACAAAATAAATTTGGGGTGTTACATCTTTATTTATTTTTTCTTTGGGAGAAAAACAAAAATTGAAATGTGAACAATTTCATGTTTGTACAGTTAGTTTGCTGTGTACAGGATTCTGTGCATTTGAGTTATGTCAACTACTTATGCTTTGTAGGGTTTCATTTTACTTTGTTTTATTTATTTATTTATTTTTGTTTCTCATTATACAATCATTGTATTGAACAAGCCAGAAGGTGGTCAAGCACGGGCTGATACTAAGGTGGTAAAGAGGTATTTTCACATGTTTATTAAAAAAAAAGTTAAAGTTCCAAGGGACATTTTTTTTTGCCTAAACTTACTAGACCTGGTTCTTCCTCTAAGAGGGTAATTTTGGTCAAGGAAATTGTTAATTTTTTGCTTCATATTTTAAGTTTTCTGCTTTACTATTTCCTTCCAAATTATTGAATCAAATGAAGGTTATGGCCATTTAAGATTTAATTTGTGTTAAGTATATCCTTGATTGCTCTAGTGAGCTACATCAAGTATGTTAACAAAGCTGAAAAAGCCCCAATGCATGATGGATTCCTTTGTTAATAAGGATACCAAAACTTTGCTTTATATGATTTCCATACTCTTCTTTCAAATTACTGTAAGAAATTTCCCATATACCTTTTTAATTATACAAACAAGTGACCCACAAGATGACAGGGACCTCTATTCGACCAACATGATGAAGTCTCTCTAGATATATGGCACACAAAGCATGATTAATAATTTAAAGTATTAAACTTTTCAGATAGCTTAAAATAAGGTTTAATATTGGTTATGTTATTTCTGTATCTGTCAAAACAATTGTTGAATGATGAATCCACAAATAACTTAAAATATACTAGATGAAAAGTAGAGGATATATACACCATATAGATGCATGTGTGTGTATTCCCTATCAGTAAAATTATCTTTTCCATTTTCATGAAGCTCCCAAGGTTATACATATAAAGATTATTATCACATTTAAACATATTTATTTAATGTTAAACTAAATTTATCAATTTTTATGGGTAAATTGAGTTAAATGTATATAGCACACCTTCATGATCTTATAGTTGCCAAAAATTTCATTACCTTGATTCTTTTGTGTCTTATGTTGTGTTACTCCTTTTTAGTAGTCCTGAGTGGTTTAAACAATGGTTTTGATCTATGGGTGAGATTATAATATGATCATGTATTCAATATGGATTAACTTGTGATTTAAGCAAGTAGTAATATATAATAGAGACATCATGATATCTCATAAGTTTAAGACAATATGCCTTCTTAGGTGATCCTAAGTATTTATGATTGTGAAATCTATGAACAATAGTAATTTCTTTAGAAGAATTTGACAGATATCATTTGTGGGCAAGAGTGTATCAGTTGATCATAATATAAGTGTGTTGGGATAGAGCCGTGGAAAGCAAGACATGATGTTACAAATGGTTGGTTTATTAATAATTTATTTATTCATGTATCTAGTTCCTTTTATTATCCCATATGCATTAATTGATTATCCAAGTATATATGTTCATGTCACTTGCATTATATATGCCTTGGGTGCATCAGGTGTTGCATAAAGTGTTGGGATTGAGCCCCTAAAAGTAAGACATAATGTAACAAAATTAGACTTAATTATCCCTTTGCTATCTCTTTAGTGTATTAACAATATTGATTTGAGCATTCAACTCATGTCTCTTACATTGTACATGACTTGGGCGCATTAGGAGTTGTACAGAAGATACAAGTTATGGGTTCCTTGTAAGTAAATAAGTTGTATCTATTGGGATTGAACCCCTAAAAGTAAGACATGATATAACAAAATTAGAATTAACCACCCCCTTACTATCCTTTTGGTGTATTGACATTGATTTGAACATTCAGCTCATGTCTCTTACATTGTACATGACTTGGGTGCATTAGGAGTTGCATATAAGATATAAGTCATGGGTTCCTTGTAAGTAGATAAGTTGTCCACAATTGGTTCATAGATTTGGGCAATCCAATAGAGACTATAGTACACCACCTCCTAATCGGAGGGATGGTTTATCTTGGCCACTGGTAAGGGTTTCCCTTAGTGGGTGCACTATATGTGATGTATAATATATAGGACCTACGATGAATCATGATGGAAGGTTATCAATTGTCATAATTCACCAAACTACTATACTACATGGACTCTCAACCTTGAGAGGATATTGGACCTATGCTAAAATCAACAGGAAGCTTTAACTTATAGGTGAGACCCTAAAGTGGTCATATATCCCTATGGATTGGGTAATTATTCATGGAGGCCGGTGGCAACAAGTATTCTTAATAGAGACACCATGATATCTCATAGGATTAAAACAATGTGTCCCCTTGGGTGATTCAAAGGATATGTGATCATGAAATCTATGGCCATAGTAATTCATTTAGTAGAATTTGACATATGCTCCTTGAAGTTAGAATATGTCAATTGATCACATAATAAGTGAGATTTGTAACTCAAGGATTAGAAATGTAATCTTGATAGGTGATAGAACTACCTTGTTAGATTACGGACACCAGTTCATGGGGAGTTTGCATGCAGTGGATAGTAGGTCATGAACTCGAGCACTTGGTGTCTCATTGTAATATACATAGGGTACTGAAGTGCAATTGACTTTTTGTAGTGGGATGTTGAGTCAATTTCAAATTTTAATTATGAAGGAGCTAGTACTCCTATGGGTTCCAATGGTCCTCACGTTGAGCTCATATTCCTTGATGACACAGTTTTGAGGGTTGGATGAGTTATTAGTTTACTTTTGTGTATAAGGGCATTTTAGTAATTATGCAAGGTTGTACAAGGATAAGTAAATGGTATGTTTGGATTAGGCTAATTGATTAATTAGCGCCTTGTATTGTTAATTAATCAATTAAAAACCTTTTTGGGGGTAGATTAAGGGACCCAAGTCCATGGTGGACTTAAGTCACTTAAGCCTAGTAGGAAGCCTATAAATACCCCTTTAGGGGTTAAGGTTTCCAAGTCTTGCCATTCTCCCCTTCATTCGAGAGAGAGAACCCTAGCCTCTACCTTTGAGATCTCCACCATCTTAGTGCCTAAACACAAGGAAAAGTCATCGGGCGGAAGATCATGGTGTTTACGAGATCTATTATGACTTTGGAGTTATCTACAACTATTAGAACTAATTTAAGAACACTTAGATCAAATGTATGTGACTTTATTCTCTAGATCTATGTTTTCTATGATATCCATATTGTTTTTTAATATCTATTTATCTATTGCGATAGATTTAAAGAGCCTAGGTTAGATTCACATGCACCTTACACGATCCAAGGCATGGGAACAAAATAATCTAGGGTTACCAACGATATCTATTTCCTTTTATGTGTTACTATTATTTTCTGCTCATCTCATTATATTCTAATGTGCTTCTACGTCTTCCCTTATCTATTATTCTTATTTATATTATTTATTTTATACCAACTAGTTACCAAAAAAATTTCAAAAACTAGGTGTCAAATCCCATTTTTTCATTTCTTCATATAAGGTAAACAACAACTTTCTCTCACTCTCTTATTTTCTTCCAACCATTTTTTTGTTGGTTGTTTATCACTGTATAATGTATACAGATTCATTTTTATGATATTTGAAAAATGGAGGACACGTGATCAATGAAAAATGATGAAGAATCCTTATTGAAGGAGTTGTTGCATAGATATTTTATGCCTTGAGAGGTATGTAGATTTTCTTATTATCATTGTTCAATTATGAATAGGTTGCTAATCTAAATTGTTATGTTGTTACTTATTTCACTTCAATAAGAGAACACATTTCTTATTTTTGATGATTTATTTTATTTTATTTTTAATTTATTCTCACCACAAATCTGACTCTTTATTTTAGGGAATCGGTTTTTTATATTGATTCTTCATGATTATTGTTTTGAGATCAATTTTTTATTTTGATTTTTCATGATTATTCTAGTTATGATATTTTTGGGGTACATTCATTTGGTTTATACCTTAATTGATTTTGGGGAAATTGTAATTGAAAAAAAATTGAAAATTTTCTAATTTCATTAATTCAATTAAACCCAACCTATTAGAAGATTCAAAATTTTCCTTTTTTATGAGAACAATCGGATGTGACATTAAGTAGCATTGAATCTAGAGATATTAGTTTTCTTGTTAAATTTATTATTATTATTATTATTACAAGATTATATATTTTGCTTGTGTTTATTTATTTATTTATTGTGATTTATTTTCATTATAAGTCATAGCAAGCAAGAAGACCAATGCACCTTTCTTGAAAAAACGAGGGAAAAACGTAGGTACACGATAGTGATTATATTTATTAATCTAATAATTTAAATTCATTTAGAACTTTGATTTATATAGACTTTATAGAAAAAAATGGGTGTTTGTAACATAGATTTTATTTTGCTTTTTTCCTTCTATTTTGTTTGAAGTTTTAGATGGATGAATTGATAAGTTATGTTTTATTTGGATATTTGTGAATGCCTATAGGCACTAGATAATCATTTTTAAAATTAATTTATTTTTACTATCTTTGGATGATTATAGAACACACAAAATTGTTTTTTTTTTTTTTTTTTGGGAAATTGGAAAAGCATTTTTTTAAAAATCTTTTTAGAGGGTGAGAGTGAAAAACCAAAGAAATATAGAGCATAAGATAATTACATTTATTTGGATAAAAATAATATATTTTTGTAAAATAATTATATCCATATGTATAATTACAAAATCATATTAATATTGAAATTTTAACTTCACTTAAATTTAAAATTAATATTTATCAAATACAAAATATTAATAATTGTAAAATTAATATTTAGAAAATATATAAAATTGAGATATAAAATTTTTTAAATCTAAAATGCAATTTCCAATTTTTTTTTTTTAAAAAAAAAGTACATGTAACACAACTATGAAAGATTTTTCAAATTAATAAAATTTGTATATACAAATTATTAGAAAAATTTATATTTCAAAGAAAAGGAATGTGGGTACTCTCTTTTACTATATCTTTTATATTGTTTAAAATATATAATATATAATCCTCTCATTCTATTTCCTAAGTTAAAGATGTTGCTTGACTTGGTCAATGATTGATTAAGTGTTTGAAAACAACAAAAATTCTACAAAACTCTCTTCTTATTTTTTTAGGCAAATGTTTTCTCTATTTATATCTATAAATAGAATTATAAATAATAATCGATTTTAAATTAAAATATCTATAAATAGAATTATGGATAAAGATAAATTGATTTTAAATTTAAGTAATTGATTTTAAATTCAAATAATTATTGAATAAGTTACTCACACACTTTTGATTAGTTTTTTAAATTTTATATAAGAAAATCATCTGTCTCTATTATTATTTTTTTCTTCCTCAAATAATTTCTCCTTTTCTTTTCTTCTTTGAATGATTTCTATAATAATTTCTCTATTTATGGAGAAAGGTAGATAGACTTCAAAGTTAAGATGATTAATGGAATTTAAAATTTATTTATTTTTTTAATTTTAGATTTAGCTATTTTCTAATTGTAGTATTACACAATATTTTTGTATTTACCATTTCCACTTCCATACATAACTTTCATGTAGGTTGGGATTGAAGTATATATTTTTTGTTTTAATTTGACAACAAAAATTCCATTTAAATAGGATTATTATTTTAATTTTCTAAAATATTAGAAAATATTATGCCAAAGAAATCATATTTAAACATAGTGGAATTAATGGAAAACCCTAAGTGTGACTCCTCATAGGCTTATATGATAGTTTATTAAATAAAAAATAAAAAATTTCAATTAGAAATATTTATTTTAATTATGATTAATTTATATAATAAAAATAAATAAATAAATAAATATTTTTATTTGATTCTAAAGTTTTTTATTATAAAATATTAATAATTATGAATTTATTATTTATTTATTAATACAAGAGTTACTCATTTCCTTTACTTACAATTTTGTATAAAAATGTTTCAAAAATTTTAGTTTATAACCGTGCAATATATGATGATGTGAACATATTCTCAAAATGGCTACCCTAAGGAATCCCTGAAACTTTTAATCTAAAGAGAGCTTAGGTGTTAGAGTTGATATGTTTATTGTAATTCTAACTATTTCTTCCATTATAGAATTGAATGGGAAAAATAAATGCATGCTCATACGATAAGAATGTTGGAAATAGTAATTTTTTACTTGTGGTCAAAATGACTAAACTGTTTTATTTGCAATTTTACATATTAGAATAATTGATATAGATTCTTTGATTGGTGTTACAAATAGTAATTTCTTAGGTATGATTTAATAACTTTAACTCTACGACATCCAATTATAAATTAGTCACTTTGATATTTATTAATTATAAAATTAATGAATTAATTTTAAATGCTTATTCAAACTTATTTCGTTTTTTTTTTGTACAGAAAAATTAATTAATTTACAAATAGATTTATAAAATATTTGTTGGTCTTTATTTTTAATTTTATTTAAAGTATATAAAATTAAATTTCTTTAAATCCTAATATATATATAAAAAATTGTAACGAAATGGTTTTTTAAAATTTTGTATTTGATATTTTATTAAATATTTTTTTGGTAGTGGTTACCTTCAATTTTATTTTGATTTTTTTTAAACATTTGGATTTGGATTTTTATGTTTAATCACATAGTTTCTTATTTACTAATAACTACAAATAATTATTAATACAACTAAAATTTATTTAAATATTTAATATTTTTTAGTGTTGGGTTATTTTTTATTTTATTTTGAAAATTTTTAAATGTGGCTCGGGTATGAAAAGATACGACAACTCATTAATAATTATTAAAAATATATTTTTTTTAAATATTCTATATGAGTTACTGTGGACCCCGCATTTCGGCTCATATGCGTTTCCCACTCGAATGACGAGCTCGATTTTATTTGAAAAATTGATTTTATTTATTGTTTGAAAAATGAGCCACTTATTTTTGTTTTATTTTTAAAGGGTAAACAAAATAAGAAATAAAAACCCTAAGTGTGACTCCTTGTTTTGGAAAAGGTGGTCTGTGAAAAACCGGATCGGGTTCGGGGGTCAAGTTACTTATCGGGAAGGTACGGTAAAGACTGTAGCACCCCTCTAAGTCCCTAAAAACGGGTCTTTACTAATAAAATGAAGCAATCGTGGCATCTAATAAGAAAATCAATGAACACTCAAATCGATCATGCACAATATGAGAAGCAAAACATGTATAAAGAATGAGCAAAATATGAATAGAGGCGTACCTGAGCGGCAATCACGAATGCGCTATCATGAAACATGGTTAGTGAACAATAAACAGATATAATTAAGCGCATATCAAGGAACAGAGTAAACCAATCATGCATGGCAAATAAATAAATAAATCAATCAATCAATTATAAAATCATGTATGTGGGGCCCCCACCAAAGCCCGTTTATCTTAGCATGAATTAATTCCATAAATTCCATTATTCGGAATTACGGAATTAATTCTTGCTTATTTCAAAACAATTTTTAAAAAACAGAAGAGATATGAAAATGGCTTGCCAGGAAGAAAAGTGGTAGCAAAATTTTATTGGAAAAATAGATTTTTGGAATCTAAGAAAAAAAAACTAAAGATGAAAAATGGACGAGTTTGAAATTATTTTAAAACAAACTAAAATCTAGAAAATTATTTGAAGAATGGGATTTAAAAGAATATTTTTCAAAATTAGAGATGGTGAAATGGGAAATGGCACTGTGGCCCAAAGGTGGCCATGCACCATGCGGAGAATAGAGCCATTCTGGAGGATAACTCATGCTACTGCTTCTTATTTCAATGTAGGGAACCCGATTTGAAAGGCTAGGTCAATTTCAGAACTTGCAGTCTTCCAGCTTCTTGACCACTTCTGAAATTTTGGGGCCATGAGCGGGCAAGTGTAGAGTAGATAATTGAGTCACTTCCCTGGTATCATCACTCTTCGCTTCCTTCTGTCTTGAAGCCTTCCAATTAGCAGCCAAGGATCCCTCCTAAGTGAATCTGGAATTGAGATTTGCCAAGCAATCCTGCAATAGGAGTAACGTCACCGGTTCCCCAAGTAACTGTTTGGCAATAAAAGTCGCTCTCATTCAAACAAGTCACGCGCCGGAAGTATGTGAGGGCAGAACGGAGCTATGTGAAGGCTATTGAGCATTGGTTATTCAGTTTTGAACAAGCCCGGTTTGCTGGGGGAACAAGGCGACGACCCCGAAAATAAAGAACATGAGAAGCATCCCAGAGTGCTCAAAGTCATTCGTGTGAGATGGGTTCAAGACCCCATTCACAAAGAACTTGAGATGAGTTGAATACAAAAACTCTATGCACATATCAATAAAAGCTCCGATTGCCACCACATAAAGCTCCAAGTATCTAAGCCTTCCATCAAAACCAGACACTGGGTTCAAAACCCGAACCTGAAACCCCTTTGGGTTCATCACAAATCTCACCACTGCGTTGCATATGTGCCACAAACTCACTGCTAGAAACAGCGTTCCTGGCAGAACATGCTCCATGAATGAACCCATCCCTTTTCAATCCAAAATCAAATCAGAGTAACAATTGATCTCTCCAACCAGTTTTTCCTATTTCAACAATATCTTCCGCAGCATCAAGAAGAATTTGGAGATATATCAGCAGCCATGGATGAGAATATCCGTGACTAAGACCAACTCGGTCAACAAAGGACACCCACAATTCTTTATATGGATCCCCTTAATATGCTTGATTGTCAGCGATCTTTCTCAAACATTCATAATCAAATTTAGTAATATTCAGAGGAACCCGTTTCCCTTCAGTCATCTCTTTCTGCAAATGGCATATGAGTAATATCGCGAACCTCACGGAGATCTATTAACTTCTGAGGTTGCTGAACCAATTTACTGATTGACTCATCAGTTCTAGGAACAACAATTGCAATACGAGAACGCCCCTCCATTTCAATTCAACTCTCAGAGCATCATGCTTGAGAGTGGTGAAGCCGTTTGGGTACACTGCCACAGTCGCTATTTCCACTCACGTACGGACATGCAATGGACGTGCCAGAAATTATATTAAAATCAACTTGTCTCTCGTCGATGTCTAAACCAGTTGGAGAACGCTGCGACTTTGGGCGCCGAGGTGAAGTTCCGATCACAAATGACGGCTTTTCCAAGCACTTGAGAAGGATTGGGTTTTCCGATGAAGCGGAATCTGCCTCCACAGTCACCAGCGTAAACTAATGGGGAGATTAGTGTCCTTTAGAGGATCGCCGAAGTACATAGACACACCACCGAAGATTCTCCCGTCGCCAAGAACCACATCCGCCGGAAAACTTCTTGTCAATCGTCGGGACACCATCAGTTAAAATCCATGGCGCGACACTCACCACGGTGAGCAGATCGGGCCCAGAATTCCCTGCGGAACACGATACAAGGACACGCCTGACTGGATGCCAGCCGCGTGTTGATGTATCGAGCATGGGAAGCGTGACGGCAGATCAGGAACAGCCGAAGCTGATCGTGAGGCTTAAGCTAGGAGAGACACTCGTCGCAATCGCCAGCGGAGGATGAGTTTCGACCCCTGACAGAGCCGAAAGTAAAGAGAGGCAGAGAAACGATCAGCGTCAAGTCTTCCGGCGACACGCGTAGACTAGAGAAGCGGTGGTTAGAGTCGATAACTGAGGGCACGACGTAGTCAAAGTGGAGGCGCTTCGCCGCCAGCGTCATTCGATGACGGCTTTGCTTGCTTTATTTCTTTCTCAATTCCTCAGTCAACCCACTTTTTTACCATGTAAAACCTATGGCCTCCATAGTTCCAGCCTGTGCTTCTTATGTTTGCAAAGAAATGCCGAGCTTCTTAGGCCTAAGAGTACTGGGTGAACTCCTTCTTAGTGAAAACAATTCAGAAAACCCATGAATTCATCTCTTGTTCCTTTGCTTCGTTTCAATTTCTCTAGTTCAGCAGCTCTATCTCCCTGTTTGCCTGCCTCTCTAGCTACAAACTTCCCTTACTCTTGTTGTTCTCTTTCTCCTCCAGAAAGGATCCCCTCTCTACAGCCCACTAACCTCTGCCACACGGATCACTGGCAATAATGGTATCCCCGGTGTAGACCACTCTCTGTTCATATGCTCAAACACTGATCTACCAAGCCCTTAGTAGCCTTTACAGGATAAACGGATTCAAGGAGTCCAAATCCCTCACTGTCTCGTCATCCCATAGCCTCACTCCCCATTACGGCTTCATATCCAAGAAAGTCCAAACATGAAGAGCAGAGAGAAAAGTAGCAAAAACAGAGCCATGGAGGAAGAAAAATGAGATGAAGCATTAAGAACTATGCTTCACCTCTTCATTAGTGGGTTTGCAGATGGGTGAATTAAAAGGTCTTTTTCTTTCTTTAAAATGCTACAAATAAGGTAAAAATGGAGTTAAATCAATTTTCAGCCATAAACAGAAGCAAAAGGGGAGCAGTCAACCATGAAGAACAGAGTATAACCCATCCAAAGATCAGCAACAATGCATCTCAACAACAATATATGAAGAGAAAAAGAAAGAACAAGATCACAGTGGAAAACTTACCCCTGAAAAAGAACCTGGAGGCCCTTTTCTTCTGGTTCTTGGTAACCTCCTCTACCCAAAACCGTCTCCTCTGATTTCTCTGTTTTTCTTCCTAGTGTTTTTCCTCTCCGCTCTCTCTGTCAAACTCCCCTCTGTAACCAGCCTGGAGACCCTAGTTCTCTCCCCAGCTCTGAATATCCAGCTTGCTCCTCAAGAATGTCTCTCCAAACTCTCCAAAAACTTACCTCTCTGCAACTCTCCTCCCTGTAACCAGCCTAGAGACCCTAGTTCCCTCCCAAACTCTCCCCGAATCTCTCTCACCTCTCCAGAACTCTCTGCCCCCTGTCTGATTTTTTTTCTTTCTTTTCTCTCTAGTGTTTTCTTTCTTAGTCACCAGCCTGCCCCCCTCCCTAAGCAAAGGATCCCCTCAAAATATCTCCAGGCAGCACGTCCAAAAAAGCAACCTCCTCTCCTGCAGCTAACGGCCTCTGCAGATTCTTTGGAATCTTCTTGCTACGTGTCGACCTCTCATTGGTCCTCCAATTCCACTACTCTGATTCCCAGCAGCCAACTAGAAATCAACACATGGCCTTATGGAATTGTGACACTTGGCAAAACAGACTGCATGAAAACCGAGCCCCATATAGGGGTCTACAGTTACATAATAAATTTCAATTTAAAAAATGTAATTGAAACAAACAGAAAACTAAAAGTCTAGTTGATTAAAATCAATTTAAATGATATGATTCAATATTTATAAAGAAAAAAAATAATTAAATTATACAAAATTTAAAATAATTTACTTAGAGAAACTAAAGGATAATCTTATACCATTATAATACACTACACTATATTATATATTAATATAATAAACTATTATAGGATAATATATTTGATACATTTATTTATAAATATTATTTATTGATGAATATCATATTTTTAATAATTTAATAGATTAATATATAAGATTATTTTAATTAATTTAAAATTATTTAAAGGAAATAATTTATTATTAAATCATTTTTTTAATAATGAATATATAAAAATAAAATTTATCTAAATTATCTCATTTATGGTAAAAAAAATTCATAAAAGTTTTCATTATTTAAAATAATAAAATAAAATTTTCATCATCACTAATTACCTTTTGAAGCATTATCTTGAATATTATCTATCCTATCAAATTAAAAGTATATGTTTAAATAAGATTATAAATTTAAGTATATAGTAATTTGAATAGGAAAATGTAATTTAATAGATTCCTTTTTACATATAAAAGTTGGATTAAATCATGTACATCATGTTTAAAATTTATGCCATCACTTTTTATTGAAGGCTTTTTTTATTGAATAAATTAATTAAAATGAATTAATATATTGCTTATTTTTAAAGAATTAGAATTTGAAAAAATTAGAAAGTCTATTGTAATATCAATATTATTCATCTCAAGAAGTTATAATGAAAATTAAATTTTAACCCTATTTGTTTTTATTTTTTATTTTTCTAAATAAGAATTTTTTTTTGATTCACATTTGTCTTTTCAGTTGATACTTTATCTAAATCATTTTAGATAAATAAATTTTGACTTAAAAGAATTTATTTTGAAGTAATGATGGGTAGAAATTTTTGAAGGACTATAAATAAATTTTGAGTTAAAAGAATTTATTTGAAGTAATGATAGGTAGAAATTTCTGAATTACTAGAAAAATAAATTTAGATGTAAGTTTTAACTTTTATCCAATTTAATAAGTTCAAAAGGAAAAAAAATCAACATTACTCAAACATCGCTCACGTGCACCACATGTGTTGTAGCTTTTATGCCTTCTTTTATCTATTACTCTTATTTTTTGCTCATATCATTAAATTCTAATATGTTGTTACATCTTCCCTTATCTATCATTCTTATTTATATTACTTATTTCATACCAACCAATTACCAAAAAAATTTCATACACTAGGTATTAGATCTCATCTTTTCATCTCTTCATATCAGGTAGACAATAACCCTCTTTCATTCTCTTATTTTCTTCCAACTATTTTTTTGTTGGTTGTTTATTGCTGTAAAATGCATATAGATTTATTTGTATGATATTTGAAAAATGGAGGACATGCGATCAATAGATTCATTTTTATGATATTTAAAAATTAAAGGATATGCGATCAATGAAAAAAGATGAAGAATCCTCACCGAAGGATTTGTTGTATAGATATTTTATGCCTTGAGAGGTATGTAGATTTTCTTCTTACAATTGTTTAATTATGAATAAGTTGCTAATCTAAATTGTTATTCTTTTACTTATTTCATTACAACAAGAGGAGACATTTCTTATTTTTGATGATTTGTTATTTGTTATTTTATTTTTATAATTTATTCTCGCCACATATCTAATTCTCTTTTCTAGGGAATCATTTTTTTTTTTATTATATTGATTCTTCATGATTATTGTTTTGAGATTAATTTTTTATATTGATTTTTCATGATTATTATAGATCTGATATTTTTTGGGTCCATTCATTTGGTTTATGCTTTAATTTTTTTATAAGGAAATTGTAATTGAGAAAAATGAAAAATTTCTAATCTTCGTTAATTCAATTAAACTCAACTTGTTATAAGATTCAAAATTTTCCTCTTTTTGAGAAGTATCGAATGTAACATTATGTAGCATTGGATCTAGAGATATTAGTTTTCTTGTTAATTTATGATTATTATTATTATTATTATTATTATTATTATTTTGCAAGAATATATACTTTGCTTATGTTTATTTTTATTTTTTATTTTTTATTTTTGTGATTTATTAAAGGAGACAACATATTAATAGAAAAAGAAATTGAGAAAAAAACAAGTCTATCTATATGATAGAAATAACATTAAGGAAAATTAACAAACTTAGAAGGTAGAATATTTTTCAACTGCAATTTAACATACTAATACAATAACCATTTGATGCTAGAGAGCCAAGGAAAAAAAAAGACAAAATAAAATACGTATAAAAAAAACAAAATACATATGATGGTAGAGACTCTAGAAAACAAGGAAAAAAATAAAACACTCGTAGTGATAAAAAAATTGTATTTACAAATGAAAAATACGAGTAGAGTTTTTCTTGCACACAACAGTCACAAGTATAATTGAGTTTGAAAAAGAAATATAAATAATGGTCTCAAATGAGGAAAATGGTAGAGTCATTATGGATGTGAAATGAATCGATGTCAGCATACAAGGGGAATGAATGGATATAAATGGGTATAAATTCAAAAATCATTATGAATATGGAATGAACCAATGTCAACATGCATCAAAGGGAATGAATAAGGTTTTTTAGGGTTTTTATTTTTATTTTTTTTATTGATAGGGAAATATAAAATAAATTGATAATGATTCCTTGTCTTTGGCGGATGGGACATGAAGGGAATAGATGAGGTTTTTTAAGTTTTTATTTTTTGAATGAGAAATATAAATTGGTAATTGGATAAAGTAAAAAGGGAATTGAATGAGAAATGAATCGTATGAACTAAAAAGTCTTTAGATGGGTGAACGCATATAAAGGGAATGAATCAATATGAATGGGTATGTACGAAAGGTCATATAAAGGAAATGAAGGCGTATGCATGAAAGTCACTATGAGAAATGAAATGATGTGAAAAAAAAAACATTTTTTTAATAATAGACTTTTTAAAAAAAAATAAAATAAAATAAATACATAATGACTCTTAATATTTATTTTGATTAATAAATAGTGATAAAAAAATCAATTTGATTTGATATAACACTAAATACTTTGAATTAGTATAATAATAAATACATGATACATGAACAATTTATTAAATTTTTTTAGCGAAAAACTTATATCATCCTAAAATATTAATTTTTTAAAACAATAATATATTATTATCATAGGAATTGAATACACATTAAAGAAAAATTCCAGTTTAAAATTTGGATTTGAAAAAACAAGTTAATTCAAAACAATTTTTTTTGTATTTATTTAATTTTTATCTAAATTTCTTTTTTATTGAATAAATTAAGAATGAAAACTTAAATTATGATAAGTTATACGTTAGAATCTTCTTCTACAATCTATCTTTATTATAAAATTATCACTGAGGAAACCAAAAAGAAAAAGTTGGAATCTTCTTCTACAATTCAACATACTATTACCTTAATAAATTTTGAATTAAAAGAATTTATTTGAAATAATGATAAGTAGAAAATTTTGGAAGACTATAAATAGATTTTGACCTAAAAGAATTTACTTGAAGTAATGATAGGTAGAAAATGTCGGATGACTATAAATAAATTTTAACTTTAAAATAATTTATTTGAAGTAATGATAGGTAGAAAATTTTGGTTGACTATAAATATATTTTGAGTTAAAAGAATTTATTTAAAATAATGATAGGCAGGAAATTCTTGATGACTATAAATAAATTTTGAGTTAAAAGAATTTAATTGAAATAATGATAGGTAGAAAATTTCGGATGATTATAAATAAATTTGAACTTAATATAATTTATTTGAAGTAATGATAGGTAGAAAATATTGGATGAGTATAAATAAATTTTGTGTTAAAAAAATTTATTTGAAGTAATGATAGATAGAAAATTCTAGATGACTATAAATAAGTTTTAAGTTAAAAGAATTTATTTGAATTAATGATAGGTAGAGAATTCTGAATGACTATAAATAAATTTTAAGTTAAAAGAATTTATTTGAAGTAATGATAGGACTATAAATAAGTTTTGAGTTAAAAGAATTTATTTGAAGTAATGATAGGTAGAAAATTTTGGATGATCATAAATATAAATTCATATGTGAGTTTCAACTTTTATCCAATGTAATAAATTCAAAAAACAAAAACTTTTTAAAATATTAAATTATTAATATTTTATGAATTTGACTAAGAAAAAAAAAATTATATAACTATACAAAAATAAATACAAGTATCGTGTGAATAAGAGTTTAATAAATTATGAAATCAACATTACTCAAACATCGCTCATGTGCACCGTATGTGTTGTACTATTGTTGCAGGAACTGCATGACTTTACTGGCTATTGTTCCAATAAAGAAGTGGTTCATATACCAACTAGATGTGAAAAATGCCTTCCTACATGGAGAAACAATAAGGAAGTATATTTTGACTTTCATTGAGAACTTATATGCGAGATGTGATGCCATTGGTTGCAAAAGGAATGACTAAGCTAGGCAACAAAAAGGATTATGTTCCAATGCATGTAGAGAAAGAGAAGATACTCATTACTGAGTTATGAAAATTAAAGAGATCTTGTCACATGAATGCTTGATATCGAGATGTGCTTCCCTTGACATGATGGGTACAAGATTCTTTCGTTACACTTTGCTCACTCTATCAAGGACAATCTCAAAATCCAGAGAAAATGATTGAATTGAATGAAGCCTAGCCATTATTAGGCTCTATAAAAGTTGTTGGGAAACTCTCACTTTATGCTTGAAAAATTGCCTTTTCGGTGATCTACTTCACGAATGGAAGGGTGGAGCCAAGGAAGACAGTTGGATATTGGGAATTCAAAGAGAAAGTTCTCCATAGATAAATATTAAGCATTAAGTCCGCCTATCATAAGTATGAGTTAGGAGAGCGAGATAGATTATAATATCCAATGGTGATGAAAAAGTTTTCCTGCACACAAGAACCTTCCTTTTATATTGCAACTTTTTCCATTGACTTTTGTTAAGCCTTATCCCTACTTTCAAGTTTGAGGCTTGGATGCTTTATTACAAAAGACGAACATCCCCATTCTAAAACATTCATATAAGGAGGATGAAAAGAGTCTATTTACCTTTACAATATTCTGGAATGTATAATGACCTTATCTATTCATCTTTTTCTTAAAAGTAAAAAAGAGTTCCACATCTCTCTATGTCCTGGGGAACAAATTGCATAGGCATCTTATGACCCTATTTTGACAACCTTTAAACTCTAAAGTGGTTTAAGGGATTTTTCTAGAAATTCTATGGTTTGAATCATCCATAGAGGACTATCAACTATAAACCCGTCTTAGATTGAAGCATCATCCATGATCCACAGTGAGCTGCTCTTGCTTATTTTGGTTAAAATTGCTTTGAGGGTTTTCTATCTTAAAAAGAGAAGATGATGAAGCCAAAAGGGAATCTAGAACCTCTTTTTTGGATAGAAAAGAGGATGCACCTTAGATAACTTCTGAAGCACTTTCAAGCAACTTCCACTATATGAGGATGAAAACAATGTTTGCCCCAAAACCTTGACTAAAGAAACTAAAAAGTTATGCTTTTAAGGGACATGAAAGCCTTATTTTTGTTCAGAGGGAGAAGAGATTTAGATCCACCAAAGGGCTCTCATAATCCATTTCAAGAATAGATTGATATCATTATGCCTAAATAAGGTAGAAAGATTTATAATGGGCTAAGGATGAGCCCCACTTATATCAATGATCTTATGTCCAAATTGGGGTTCTATAAATTCCTCACAATGAGTGAATGAGAGAAAGATGGTGTTGGTTTGTAGTAGATTCAAAATCCTTTGATCTATTTAATGAGGAGGTTAAGAGGTGTCATAGTGGAACGATGCAGAGGCTTCTTAGCCTAAGTTAGATTTAGGGATTTGAGTACCTGATGCTTGTTGGAAGGGGTGGAAGCTTGTTGTGGAGATGAAGACTTACAAAAATGGAGCAAACATTAAGAGAAGAGTGGTAGGAAGTTCAAGTTGGAGCACAGCCTAAATGAGGTAGGAGATTCATTTTTTTCTTTGTAATCATAATAGAAGCTAAGAGATTTACTTTGATTTTTCTTGAAGGGAAGGGTTTACATAGGGGTTGGTCCATTTTGGCAGATAAACTTTATTTGTTAGGGATTATTCCTTTAGTTGAGGCAAGGAGAATGGTATTTCCAACAAAGAAGATGATTAACATTAGGATGGTGTCTGTAAATGAGTCCTTCAAGACGTAGTTCAGAGGAACCTGGGCATGGTAGGAGATATGGTTTGGCTCCAACTTTGTGAGAGTAAGGTGTAAATTAAGTAAGGAGAAATAGTCTAGGTCATGTTTGGATTGGAGGTTTTGTGCAAGCTCTTTATCGGTTCTTGAGTTAGCTTCGCTGAAAAGGTGGGCAATTGATATTTGGTCTTTGAAAGGGGTTTGAAGATTTAAGTTTTTAAGGGACCTTTACTTTGAATTATTTTTGCTTATTAAAAAAAAAAAATTTTAACCTTTACTTTTGTTTGAATTTGAAGATTATTTGAAGGCAAAAAGGCTCATTGATAAGGGCTTAAGAAAGCTTAAGTAAAGAGTCTTGCAATTGGCAAAATGGACTCTTAAGGTTAGGTGCTTGGTTAGGGGTATCTGTCAAGGAAGCATGGGTGAGAATGTTGGGACTTTCTATGCATCTTTGGTTTCAAGAGGTGCTTAAGAAGATTGAGGATTGTTGTGGAAGTTTCATAGCAGTGGATGAAAACACTATTTTTTCTTATTAGGTGTAATGGGCTAGGATTTTGGTAAAGCTGGATGGGAGGGCCTTGCTAGGTATGCTTCAAGTAGTGATCGATTCATTGTGTTTCTCCTTGTAGTTGTGGTGGGAAGTCCTTCTTAGGTTTTCAAAAGTGGTCCTGAGTAGTTATAGTAGCGGGCCTCTTGCTTCCAAGATTAGGGGTGATGAGAATGGTGGGACATGTGTGGGTGAAGGTGTGGGAAAGGATTTGTAATCTTTCCAGCTTGATGGGGTTGATGTGTCGATCTCTATTGGTAGGAAAGATCAAGTAGGTGAGACTATAGCTTTCTGTCTCTCAAAAGCTGCAATAATAGGGGAAAAGAATGGAGATGATAGGAAAGGTACATAAGTAGGTGGCAGAGACAATTGGGATGGGATTGGAACTAAAGGTGGCTTTAGAGGGATGTTAGTGGACCTTAGTTATTAGGCGCCATTACGATGAAAAAGGCCCATTAGGCTTTTAGACCTATCTTTGGAAAGAAAGAGATGCTTTAGGTTTAGGCTTGGCTTAGGAGAGATGTGTTAAGGAAAGAGAGTTGACCATTTTTTGGTGGATAAGTGTGGGGGTGTGGAAGGCTTGTTAAGGCTCCTTTTTGGGTGTGGTTTTCTGTAGAGGCTCATGTAATCGAGCTCCGTTTGTCGACATAATCTTAGATTATGATCACTTACAATGAGTTTGCGGTGGAGGTTGCCAGGTACACGATTATTTTTTCCTTATCTTTGGTCCCTTTGGGGGTGCGGGTTATCTCTTCTTCTTCTTTTTCTTCTTAGGATTTGGTTTTCGAAGGGATTTGTGATTTTGGTGGGGGTTTGAGCTTAAAGGGTTTGGAAGGAGAAGTCACCTAACATTCCTTGATGATGATTTGGGTTGATGGTAGTTCTATGAGGTGTTTTTCTAGAGTGGAGAGGGCTATAATAGAGGTAGGGGATGAGAGTCAAGAGAAAAGGGTCTTTGACATAGGGCGCCTAAACAATTTGGGGAGGAGGGGTGGGAGGGGGAGAGGGCATGAAAAGGGTTGGTCCACTTTCCTAGCTCAATTTAGCAACTTTTTGGGTATGTCAACAAAGGGATTTAAGGAAAAGATCTTAGCCTTGCTTAAAAAAAATGAAGATGAGAAAGACGTAGAAGGCTTTGATGGGTGATTTTAAAAGAAGTAAAATTGTTAGCTACTTTGTTCTTGTCAACAATTCTCCTTCAAGTTTCTTTAAAATATTTTGGGATTACGACAATGGGACCAGACCGAAATTTCTCTATTGTACCAAAATACTTAGCCTTTTTACGTAGTAACTCTGGTCAAGAAAAACTAGAGGAAGAGTCACTACAACTTTTGTAGTATTCCGGGTATCGTTCTCAAGGACTGGCTTATGAAAATTGTCAATACTAGAATAAATGAATTGTTTTTGTTTAAATCCTTAAGTAAAAAAACAATATGTGAATAATGTGAAACTAAGTAAAAGAAATTAAATTAATAAGAGAAAATGAATATTGATTTTAAATTCAATTGATTCAAGTTTGGGGTTTTCCACAATCCAACCTAGGGTATAGAAATTATAGAAAACAAGGGTATTTTAAGTAATATGATCTTAAGGTTTTGGGATCCTTGGCCACTCGCGATCAAGTTGAGTTCTATAACTCAAAATTGCATCCGAAACCTAATTTTTCCTTTTTAAAACAGATTCCTAAAACCATCAAATGAATGAGATTGATTATCAATTTAAGATTTGGCTTTTTAACTATTCCTACTCCTTATAGCTTTGTTTAGGGGCAAATAACGGTAGGTAAAATGAGGATAACTAATGATCAAGAATTAACAAGAATCACTAGTATCAAGTAATAACCTACCGTATCATTCCCTAAATGAACTCACAAGGATAGGATAAAAAAATTGATAAATTGTCACTCAACCAATAATTAATCTCATTGTTATAATAATTCACCCATTGTCCCTATAGGTTTCCTAGACCTTAGGTTTTCATGCTTCAAGCCCCAAGTTGGATCTTAGCCTCTCATTGGGGTGATGTCACATTCACAATCCATAGTAGGGTAAAAATCCATAATTTGAATCAAAAGAAACTAAAATCAATATATTCAATAAAGAAGAAAAAGAAAACAAACCAAAGTTCTCGTCTTCTTCCACCTTCAATGTCAAACTCTCCAGAAAAAAATCCAAGATTCAAGATCCCTAAAACCTAGAATTGAGAGAGTTTATATAATATCCTCACTTACCTAACATGTGGCACACTCTCATTGGCCACTTATTACAAAATAATTTCCTAAAAATGATTAATAAATAATAAAATTGTGATTTCTAGTTGTGTGGGGTCCACCTAGGGCGGATGGAGTGCTTTAGATGCAATTCCCGAGGTAGAGGAAGCGGAACATCAAAGTGGCAGTGGGTGAATTCGAAATTGGTGTCATTTCGAAGTGGATTTCGAATTCATAAGTTGAATTTCGAAATCATAAGTTGAATTTCGAAATCATTTCGAAATGACCCTCCAGCTTGGTGCAGTTGTCTTCAAATGGCCATAACTTCTTCATTTCAGCTCCGATTTGCAAACCGTTTGAAGTGTTGGACTCCTGACTTCCCGAGCTTCGAAACGATATATAGTATGCATATAATGGACTCCAGAAAGTGCTCAAAATTTGTCCTCAAAGTCAAAGTATATAATGCCATCAGATTTTTGAGTTCTAAATTTCCATGCAACTAAATCTTGCTTCATGCCTCATTTCTCATTCTTTCTTGCCTTCTTTCTTACTCCATAATGGTCATTTATCATCCTCCAACCTCATGATATCCTTGTTTTGCCTTTCCTTACGTTCAATGAGTCTTGATTCACTTATTTCCTCATTTAGCCCTTTCTTGATCTTTCAAAATCTAAAGTCATTCAATTTGCACAATTTTCTTCCCTTGAACCTGAGATAAATCTCCAAAGTATAGATTAAACTCATGGATAGGGCCTTAGCATTGATTTAGGTCAAGTTGGGTGATTTGAATTTCCTTTGGTGCACAAATCATATCGAATATGTGCCATTAGAGCACATATTTTGGCTCCAATCATCC
Organism: Vitis vinifera; assembly: GCF_030704535.1. NCBI lineage: Eukaryota > Viridiplantae > Streptophyta > Magnoliopsida > Vitales > Vitaceae > Vitis > Vitis vinifera. The sequence continues at coordinate 13,955,913 of NC_081821.1, read as the reverse complement.
CCTTCAACCTAAACTTTGCTAGTCCCTAGCAAATGAAAAGAATAAAGAAGAATGAAAAATATGTAATGAGATTCATGAAACCATATTAACTCAACATAACATGTTTCACACACAAGATGCCCAAGTAGACAAATTTCCTAGAATTGAGCAAGATGACACAAGATATGCAATTTCTTAGTTTTCTCACCTTATCTTCGTATACATAAATGTGCATCCATGTTTAGCATTCCTCTTAGTGTCTCTTGATTTTCCCTTGATTGGTTCTTTCCACCTAAACCTCATGTGCTTAATTTTGGTGTCCCCTCATAGTATTTTTCTTAAGACTTTTTCTTAAACTCAAATTTCATTATTCTTTAAGTTAAAGAGGAGGAAAATTTATTTTGATTTTTCTTTCTTAGTTTAGGAAATCTCCTTCTATATGGCTTAATAGGGATCCACCGGCAACTCCCGAGTTTTCACCCAAGGTACCAGGTATTGAGGACCTTTATAGGCCACTTACCCCTCAGGTATCACCCTAGCTCAAGGTAGAACAAGGTCGAATTTCCTAAACATTTTTTTTTTCATTTTTCATTTATCTTTTTTTTTTCTTAAACTGAGTTTAGCTTATGTAACGAGCAAGATACCGATGACTCCTAACCAGTTGGTTTTGGGCAGCAGGGCTTGAAGACACAAGGCCATTACCCCCTCAGATAATTGCTCAAGCTTAAATCAGTCATTTTCAATTTTTTTTTATTTCCTCATTTTATTGCTTAAGAACAACTCTTTTTAAGCTAAAGAAATTATCTTAATCAAGATACCATAAGGGTACACGTGCTTTGTGTGTGCTTTGAGTCTTAAATAGAAAATAACCATCAAAGAAAAATTGAAGGTATTCCAAGAATTCAACCTAACTATTTTTGCACTTAAAGGTATATAAAGATAAGGTAAGTGAACTAATACTCTTGCTCTAACTGCATTTTTTTTCAAATTCTAAAGAAATAATACTACTTAAAGCATTCTCATGCCAAATAAACCATGAGTTACCAAGGCAAATCAAGAATCTCATTAGCTAACCAAAGATGTTTGAAAAAAATTAGGGCTAATAGGCTAATAGCCTTCCCCCCTCAACCTAAATTACACATTGTCCCCAATGTGTAGGATAATGGGTCAAAAGAAAGGAAAAATGAATATGTTACCTCAAGATCATCAAGTGAGAAGTGTGTTATGAGGACTTCATATAAACTGTAGGAGCTTTGTCACCTTGAACACATATGAGGCTTACCTTTTCACTCCCTTGAAGTTCGCATTTACCTATATCACTCGGATGTTTGCAAGCTAAGTTGCTACAACTCATAAACTCATTAGTAAGTTAAAAACAACTAAAAATAAATAAAAAATAAAAAAATAAAAAATAAAATAAAAAAATGTTAACCATATTGCTAATGACTAATTGAAAATGCAAAACTAAATAAAGAAAAATAAATAAATAAAATAAAACAAAATAAAAGTTTTACCTACTGGATTTTCAGAAAATGCTTCAACCCTTTTGAACATCCCCATCAAGAAAATGGAGATTCTCCTCTTGTGTCTCAAATCTTTCAATGAAATACTTTAGGCGCTGACCATTAACTTTGAATTCATTACCTGTCCTCAGATTTTGAATGGTCACGGTGCCATAAGGGAAGACTTCCTTTACCACATAAGGGCCATTCCACCTTGACCTAAGCTTTCCTGGAAAAATGTGAAGCTTGGAGTCGTACAACAACACCTTTTCACCTTGCTTGAACTCCCTTCGTAAAATAAGCTTGTCATGGTAGAATTTGTGTTTTTCCCTTGCATTACGTAGGCATTCATAACTCTCATTTCGATATGCCACAAGTTCATTCAAATCATATTTCCTTTTAGCTTCAGCTTGATCCGAATCAAAGTTCATCTTCTTTATAGCCCAATATGCACGATGTTCGAGTTCTACAGGCAAGTGACATGCTTTACCATAAACAATTCGGTACGGTGACATGCCAAGGACAGTCTTATAGGCTGTCTTATATGCCCAAAGTGCATCACTCAACTTGGTAGACCAATCTTTTCTTGTAGTATTGACTACTTTGGTGAGGATTCTCTTAATTTCCCGATTTGCTAGCTCAGCTTGCCCATTTGTTTGAGGGTGATATGGGGTAGACACTTTATGCCTCACTCCATATTTCTGCAAAAGAGTGGAAAAGGGCTTATTACAAAAGTGTGAACCTCCATCACTAATGATTGCTCTCGGAATGCCAAACCTAGAGAAAATATTCTCCTTTAAAAATTTGAGCACCACTTTGTGATCATTGCTCTTGCATGCCACTGCTTCTACCCATTTAGAGACATAATCCACTCCCACCAAAATATAGAGATTACCAAAAGAAGGAGGAAATGGTCCCATAAAGTCCAGGCCCCAACAATCAAAGACCTCAACAACACAAATATGATTTTGAGGCATTTGATACCTTGTGTTGATTTTCCCAAGTTGTTGACATTATGGACAACTTTTGCAATGAGTGTTACAATCCTTGAACATAGTTGGCCAATAGAATCCACTCTGTAGAATTTTTGTTGAAGTCTTCCTTCAAGCAAAATGACCTCCACAAGCTCCTTCATGGCACATTCGCAATATGTCTTGTTGTTCATCCTCTGGAACACATCTCCGCATAATTTGATTCGGGCAAAACTTATACAAATATGGATCATCCCAAGCATAGTGTTTTGCCCGCGAAAGAAAATACTTCTTTGTTTCCATGTTCCATTCTGATGGAAGCTCTCCGGTTGCCAAGTAATTGACTATATTTGCGAACCAAGGCAACTTCTCCACTGCACAAAGTGCATCATCAGGAAACTCATCATTAATTTGTGCTTCCTTGAAATGTGACTCTACTTTAACTCGGGAAAGATGATCAGCAACCACATTCTCTACCCCTTGCTTATCCTTGATTTGAATGTTAAATTCTTGAAGGAGAAGGATCCATCTAATAAGTCTTGCTTTGGCATCCTTTTTGTTGAGTAGATATTTCAAGGCCGAATGATCAGTAAAAATTACTATTGAAGTTCCCAAAAGGTAGTTCCTGAATTTATCAAGTGCGAACACCACTGCAAGGAGCTCCTTTTCAGTAGTCGTGTAGTTCTTCTGAGCCTCATTAAGGGTTTTACTAGCATAGTACACCATATATGGTTTTCCATCCTCCCTTTGACCTAGTACAGCTCCCACTGCATAGTCACTAGCATCACACATCAACTCAAATGGGAGAGACCAATTGGGAGATCTCACAATTGGTGCAGTAGTGAGGAGTGACTTTAGCCTCTTGAAAGCTTCTTGGCATGCTTTAGTCCATATGAATTCTGCATCCTTAAGTAGTAAAGCACAAAGAGGTTGAGCGATTTTTGAGAAGTCTTGTATGAACCTTCTATAAAAACCTGCATGTCCCAAAAATTGTTTCACCTCTTTAACAGTAGTAGGCGAAGGTAGCTTTGAGATGAGCTCAATTTTTGCTGGATCTACCTGAATACCCTCTTTAGAGATGATATGACCAAGTACTACCCCTGAGGTTGCCATGAAGTGACACTTCTCCCAATTTAGAACCAAATCCTTCTCAATGCACCTTTTCAAAACTTTTTTCAAATTTAAGAGACAATCATCAAAGGTCTTCCCATAAACAGTTAGATCATCCATGAAAACTTCCATGATTCTCTCTACCATGTCACTGAAAATACTAAGCATACACCTTTGAAATGTGGCCGGTGCATTACAAAGACCAAAAGGCATGCGCCTATAAGCATAAGTGCCAAATGGGCATGTGAATGTGGTTTTCTCCTGATCCTCCAATGCAATGGCAATTTGAAAATAACCTGAATAGCCATCCAAGAAGCAATAATAGTCATGACTAGCTACCCTCTCCAAAACCTGATCTAAGAAAGGTAATGGAAAGTGATCTTTCTTGGTGACTGCATTCAACTTCCTAAAATCAATGCATACTCGCCAACCTGTAGTCAACCTTGTAGGAATGAGCTCTCCTTCATCATTCTTCATCACAGTTATCCCGCTTTTCTTAGGTACTACTTGAGTGGGGCTCACCCAACTACTGTCAGAGATAGGATAAATAATACCTGCATCTAAAAGCTTCAATACCTCATTTCTGACTACATCTTGCATAAGGGGATTTAGCCTTCTTTGTGGTTGCCTTACTGGTTTTGCATTCTCTTCCAAATAAATATGATGCATGCAAATCAAGGGATTTATCCCTTTCAAATCTGAAATGGACCAACCAATCGCTCTTTTATTCTCTTTAAGCACCTTCAAAAGTTTCATTTCTTGCTCTTCAGTTAATGTAGCTGAAATTACCACAGGTTTTTCTTCATTTGCCTCTAAATAAACATACTTTAAACCATGTGGCAGGGGCTTTAACTCTGGTTTGCTGATCTCAACCTCTTCATTTTTGCTTTCTTCATCATTCTTAACACTGTTCAAAGATTGAATCGTATATTTTTCTTTCCATTCTGTAGCAACTTGAACACATTCTTCCTTAACGATTGTAGAGAAAAATTCATCTATATTTTCTTCCATTAAATTTTCTGTGTGTTCTTGCACCAAAGCCTCTATAAGGCATGCTTCCTCATTTTCCACATCATCATGGTCCATTGGTTGCTTGCATAAATTGAAGACATTCATTTCCACTGTCATGTTCCCAAAAGATAATTGCATCAATCCATTTCGACAGTTAATGAGAGCATTGGCTATAGCAAGGAAGGGTCTCCCAAGAATAATTGGAACATAATTCATACCCTTTTTCAATGGTTCTGTATCTAACACCACAAAGTCCACTGGGTAGTAGAACTTTTCAACTTGCACCAAAACATCTTCGACTACTCCTCTAGGTACTTTAATCGAACGATCTGCTAAAGAGAGTGTAATGGTAGTAGCCTTAAGCTCTCCCAATCCCAATTGCTTATAGATTGAATATGGAAGCAAATTCACACTAGCTCCCAAATCTAACAAAGCCCTTTCCACGAATGAATCTCCAATCTGGACTGAGATGGTAGGACAACCTGGATCTTTGTACTTCACCATTGCTTTATTCTCAATGATGGCACTGACTTGCTGGGTGAGGAATGCTTTCTTGCTTAATTTAATCCTTCTCTTTACAGTGCATAAGTCTTTGAGGAACTTTGCATAAGCAGGAACTTGCTTGATCATATCAAGGAGTGGAATGTTGATCTTCACTTACTTCAAAACTTCCAAAATCTCTAAAGTCTTATCCCCTACTTTGTGTCTTTGCATAGCTGAAGGGAAAGGCAAATGATTGGAAACACTCATTTTATTTTTGCTCACAATGACTTCCTCATATTTTTCAGACGCTTTCTCATTTCTAACATTTTTCTCCACAGTTGGTTCATCTCTAGCAGGAATATCTTCTTCACTTACAGGTAACTTGGGCCCTTCGTATTCTTTCCCATTTCTGAGTGTGATAACGACATTGCAATCTTCCTTTTGCACTTCAGAAACTTCATTTACTCCTCTCGGATTTTTCTGTGGTTGAGCTGGGAATTTTCCTTTCTCTTGAGATAAACTTACAGCAAGTTGGCTCAAAGTGGTTCGAATATCTACTAGTTCTTGAGATGTTTGAGCATTTATCCTATTTTGATCTTCTTTACGCTTGTCTTGCTTCTGTATAAACTCTCTCATCATGTCTTCCAGGCTTGAGTTAGATGATGAGGTTTGATGTTGCTGTTGAAAATTCTGAGATGGCATACCTTGTGGTTGAAAACCTTGCTGCCCATTAGTCTGATTACCCTGAAATCGGTTTCCTTGCTGCTGAAACTGGCCATTGTTACCTCCCCTCCATGATAGATTTGGATGATTCCTCCAACCCAGATTATAAGTGTTGGAATATGGAGAATTGCTAGAATATTGCTTGTATGTCCCTAAGGCATTGGCTTGCTCCGTAAACATATCTTGCACTGCAGGTAGAGTGGGACAAGATTGCACACCATGTTCCGTAGACTTACATATCAAGCACAATTGAGTTACCCCATCATTGACTATTTATACCTCTTGAACTCCCTTGGCTTCCAAATCATCCAACCTTCTCATAACGGTTGCTAACTTTGCTTGGACATCTAAACCCTCTGGTAAGGTATACACTCCACTAGCTCTTGCCCTGTTCATTGTTCTATCTCTAGATGGTTCCTTGACGATTGGTTCATCCCAACTTCTAGATACCTCAGCAACATAATCAAGGAATTGAAATGCTTCATCGGGGTTTTTATTCATGAAATCTCCTCCACACATAGTCTCGAGAAGTTGTTTCATTGGTGGTGGCATGCCTTCATAGAAATACGAAACTAGCATCTAGTTGTCAAATCCGTGATGGGGGCAAGCTGCAACAATCTCCCTGAATCTTTCCCAACATGCAAAAAATTTCTCATCCTCCATAGCCTTGAAATTCGAGATCTCCTTTTTCAATGCACTGGTTCTATGTGTTGGAAAGAATTTTTACAAAAACACTGATTGTAGATCACCCCAATTTCTGATACTATAGGGCCTAAGACTATTTAACCAAGTCTTAGCTTTATCCTTCAATGACAAGGGGAATAGCTTCATGCGAAAGATCTCCAAAGGAGTGTTGGCTTCTCGAAAAATTGAAACGATGTCCTCAAATTCCTTGATGTGAGAGTATGGATTTTCATTTTCTGTCCCCCTAAAAATGGGTAGTTGAGACACCACTTAAGGCCGAATGGTAACATGATCATGATTTTGAGGTAGCATAAAACATGATGGTGTGCTCAACCTGGGAGGATTTAGAAGCTCTCTCATAGTTCTTTGCCCCTGCACCGGTGGTCGTGGCCTGTTGTTATTACTATTGAATTCTTCAGTGTCCTCCATATTTGGTTGAGATTCCTCAGTTGTTCTTTGAAGTCTACCTGAAATATCTCTTTCCCAACCAAGCATAAAATAGAAGAAAAATATGTATAAAGATAAATAATAATAATAATAATAATAAAAATAAAATAAAATAACTAAAACAAAGCAATGCACTATATCCTAGTTATGACGATTGCCAATCCCCGGCGACGGCGCCATTTTCTTGACCGAAATTTCTCTATTGTACCAAAATACTTAGCCTTTTTACGTAGTAACTCTGGTAAAGAAAAACTAGAGAAAGAGTCACTACAACCTTTGTAGTATTCCGGATATCGTTCTCAAGGACTGGCTTATGAAAATTGTCAATACTAGAATAAATGAATTGTTTTTGTTTAAATCCTTAAGTAAAAAAACAATACGTGAATAATGTGAAACTAAGTAAAAGAAATTAAATTAATAAGAGAAAATGAATATTGATTTTAAATTCAATTGATTCAAGTTTGGGGTTTTCCACAATCCAACCTAGGGTATAGAAATTATAGAAAACAAGGGTATTTTAAGTAATATGATCTTAAGGTTTTGGGATCCTTGGCTACTCGCGATCAAGTTGAGTTCTATAACTCAAAATTGCATCCGAAACCTAATTTTTCCTTTTTAAAACAGATTCCTAAAACCATCAAATGAATGAGATTGATTATCAATTTAAGATTTGGCTTTTTAACTATTCCTACTCCTTATAGCTTTGTTTAGGGGCAAATAACGGTAGGTAAAATGAGGATAACTAATGATCAAGAATTACCAAGAATCACTAGTATCAAGTAATAACCTACCGTATCATTCCCTAAATGAACTCACAAGGATAGGATAAAAAAATTGATAAATTGTCACTCAACCAATAATTAATCTCATTGTTATAATAATTCACCCATTGTCCCTATAGGTTTCCTAGACCTTAGGTTTTCATGCTTCAAGCCCCAAGTTGGATCTTAGCCTCTCATTGGGGTGATGTCACATTCATAATCCATAATAGGGTAAAAATCCATAATTTGAATCAAAAGAAACTAAAAACAATATATTCAATAAAGAAGAAAAAGAAAACAAACCAAAGTTCTCGTCTTCTTCCACCTTCAATGTCAAACTCTCCAGAAAAAAATCCAAGATTCAAGATCCCTAAAACCTAGAATTGAGAGAGTTTATATAATATCCTCACTTACCTAACATGTGGCACACTCTCATTGGCCACTTATTACAAAATAATTTCCTAAAAATGATTAAAAAATAATAAAATTGTGATTTCTAGTTGTGTGGGGTCCACCTAGGGCGGATGGAGTGCTTTAGATGCAATTCCCGAGGTAGAGGAAGCGGAACATCAAAGTGGCAGTGGGTGAATTCGAAATTGGTGTCATTTCGAAGTGGATTTCGAATTCATAAGTTGAATTTCGAAATCATTTCGAAATGACCCTCCAGCTTGGTGCAGTTGTCTTCAAATGGCCATAACTTCTTCATTTCAGCTCCGATTTGCAAACCGTTTGAAGTGTTGGACTCCTGACTTCCCGAGCTTCGAAACGATATATAGTATACATATAATGGACTCCAGAAAGTTCTCAAAATTTGTCCTCAAAGTCAAAGTATATAATGCCATCAGATTTTTGAGTTCTAAATTTCCACGCAACTAAATCTTGCTTCATGCCTCATTTCCCATTCTTTCTTGCCTTCTTTCTTACTTCATAATGGTCATTTATCATCCTCCAACCTCATGATATCCTTTTTTTGCCTTTCCTTACGTTCAATGAGTCTTGATTCACTTATTTCCTCATTTAGCCCTTTCTTGATCTTTCAAAATCTAAAGTCATTCAATTTGCACAATTTTCTTCCCTTGAACCTGAGATAAATCTCCAAAGTATAGATTAAACTCATGGCTAGGGCCTTAGCATTGATTTAGGTCAGGTTGGGTGATTTGAATGTCCTTTGGTGCACAAATCATATCGAATATGTGCCATTAGAGCACATATTTTGGCTCCAATTAGGACCCTCTCTCCCTTTGTCTTTTTGTGATTGCTATAGAGGACCTTATCTGTTTGCTTAAGATGGCTAAGGTTGGAGGTTTCTTATCGGGTTGGCAAGTCAGAGGCACATGAGAAGAGGGTGTGGAAGTTTCTTATTTGTTGTTCGCTGATGACATATTACTATTTTATGAGCCTTATTTAGATTAATTAACTTACTTGAACTAGTTGTTTACATGGTTTGAGACCTTATCGGGGTAGAGAGTTAATTTGAAAAAGTGGTATCTAATTCCAGTTAGTGTAAACCCTCCATTTTATCCTCTTAACACATGTGACACTAGGTGTTTTCCCGTACTTTTCTCTTAACTCATAGTTATCTCTTGGTGGCCCATTGGCACTTATACAATTTACTTTTTTTTAGTCTCCTTTAGGGTCTCTTCGTTGCGGAGCTCATTTGGACCCTTATTGTGACCTTGGCAACCCTTCGAGTTTAGATTAGACTTCACTTAGGTCACTTAGGTGGCGTTTGTTTTTTTGGCTTAATTCTAAATAGAACTTCTATTTAAATTAATACTAAATAATGCTTAATAGTATTAAGTATTAAGTTGTTTGTTTTTTTAATATTTTATTTCTATTAAGTATTAAGCTGTTTTTTTTTTTATATACTAAAAACCAATATCTTAATATTTTAATGTATTAAAAAAAATATAATTTAACATATTTCTAAAAAGTTCAAAATAATGAAATTGTTATAATAAATAATTTATCATTATCGTTTTTACAAAAAATAATTAATATATTTATTTTTTATATAATTAAAATAAAATATTTAAACATAATAATCTGAAAAATAATGGATTGACAAAACCTAAATCAAATTAAAGAAAAAACATAACAATTCAAGTACATATTTTCAAATATCCAAAGACATCACATTTTATGCTAATATCTAAACAAATACAATTCTTATATGTTTACATGAACCTAATAAATATAGAACAAACTAAAATTGGAAGGAGAAATGACATTTAACAAGTAAGAGAAACAAGTCCCACCTCAAGTCTTCTTTGTTAAACAATAAAAAATAATAAAAAATATAGGAAAATGAGGCAAATGTGCTTCTTTTTTACTGAGTAATCAACCTTAGAAGCCTTCATCTATCACACTTTGGCACTCCTAACTGAACTTCATTTTTCTTTTTCTATTTTCTTCTCCTTAGTTGTTTTGGGTTGTTCCACCTCTGCTACTACTACTGTTTCAATGTCTATTTTTTTTTTCACTAAATGAGACAGGGGCTTCTTCTATTGGGGTTTCTGACTTCTCAACTTATGGGAGTTTCTGTTCAGTAAATGAGACGGGGCTTCTTCCACTGGGGTTTCAGATTTTTCAACTTTTGGGAGTTTCTGTTCGGTAGATGAGACTAGGGGTTCTTCCACTGGGATTTTGGATTTTTCTACTTCTGGGAATGTCTGTTTAGTAGATGAGACCAGGGCTTCCTCAACAGGAGTTTCAAAATTTTCAACTTCTAGGAGTTTCTTTTCACATTCCTTAGTGACCTTTTCAATAAGTGACTTTTGTTCTTGTTTTGTTGCCTTAAATGGTGCCTTATCTTCTTCTTTATTTGAATCATCCCCCTCTTCATTCTGTGTACAAAGCAATTCAAAATTCAAACACAAGAACAGAACAAAGCGCCATTGAGAGATTGAAAAAAGACATCAATCATTCTACAATTCTTCATCATTAAATCAATTGTACTAGATTAAACAATTCTCATGATCAAACTAATGAAATCTTACTTAACTATGTTCATAAACCAATATTTGACTAACCTTGATTCTATAGATACGACCAAATGCCATAATTTGAGCCCAAGAATTGGCTCTCCAAGAGGGCAAACAAATGCAAGCCCATTTAATCAAACACCTTTCCTTGGGTAGTGTCTGTGCTAGTACTTGACAAGGAACAATCTGATAGGGCAAATTCCCTTCCATTTTGGCCATATGTCGAAACTACTAATTCTGAGACTTAGGCAGAATAGCCTAACAGGGGTTATCCCATTTACTTTGGGAAACCTTTCATCTCTTTAGCAGCTTTTAGTGGCGTTCAATCATTTGTAGAAGGGTATTCCACATGATTTAAGAACTCTCATGGGCATCCTAACAAATAGTTTGAGCGCAAATGCTCTACCCAACAAACTATAATATGAAATCAATAAGATTAAACCCAAAATTTTCTTATATTTTCATTTAGGTTTCAACAATCAAACAAACCATAAAATCCTTATAACCCAACAAACCACAAAAATCACAACAATTAAACAAACCATAAAATCCTAATAACAATGAGACAACAACCATATCAAATAGACTCTAAATAACAAGATATCACCAAACAAAGTTTTTCTTCCTTAAAAAATAAACAGACTTGCAACACGTGAACTCAAAAATCCTAAACAGAGCACTTGCATATGTGAACCAGAATAGAGAATTAGAGAGAGAAGTACTGGGAAATGAGACTTGACTGCTTTGTTGAAATCTTAAAAGAAAAACAAGAAAAGAATAGAGGGTTACTTTCGATCAGATCAACGATGTCGAATGAAAGTGGAGCATCTTTCCAACTATGTAGTCTCGGATGGAAAGCGATGGAGGAGGAGAATGAAGAAATTACTGCTTTGGGGATGAGGTGAGGATTGGGGATCACAGGTTGCAGAGAGCTACAAGGGATGGGTGGGCTAGGGTTGGGCATCAGGTTGCAATCGTATTTGGGGAGGTTTAAAAAACTGGCTTTTTCTATTTAGAAAAAGTAAAATATTTTAGTTTTTTCTATTTAGCCAAAAAAATTTAAAATTTAGTAATAAGTCATAAAAAATTTTAAAAACAAACAACCTGAATTCTGAAAGCAAATTATTTCCACTAAAAATCCAAAAAAACAAACGCCACCTTAGTCACTTTCCACCTAGCTTATTTAGACACTTTTTAGATAGGTTCCTTTTGGTCGTTTTTCTAAGGTAGTATCACTTAGACACTTCACTAAGCTTAGCTCACTTTGGTTTGTTTTTTTATTTTATTTTTATTTTTTTATATTTTATTGTTTGAGATGAATTTTTGATATTTAATTGTATGAGTTCAATATTTCATTTTTTTAATTATTATATATTGCATTAGTTGAATATCTTGTTTCTTTCTATCTTACATATGATAGTTGTATTTTCATTAGTTTTATTTATTTGTTTATTTATATTATTATTATTTACTTATTTTTTTTCCTCTTCTAACTTATATTTATCTTCTTTTATTTTGCATAAGGAAATGGGCTGCATGTTTGGAAAGGAGAATCAAGGTTATAATTTTTTAAGGAAAAATAAGATCAATAGTTTAAATCTTTCAGGAATGGACAATCAAAAGGAGAAGAGAAGATTATTTTTTTAAAAACATCTATGGGTTGGTAAAGTAGAAGGAAATCGGTAAGGAAGATGGACACCCATGATTCTGAAGGGACTTTTCAAAAAATAGCTGATTGGATATTTTAGGGAGAATCTCCGCAATTGAACAAAAACAAGGAAACCGAAGGGGGAAAAATCAAAGAGGAGAGTAAAAAAGAAAACTAGAGAGAACAGGAAACAAAATAGAAGAATAGAAAAGCTGAGGAGGATCATGTTGGGTTTAGAGAAGGAAAATTACTCGAAGCTAAGGAGATTATTGCTTGAAAGGGAGTTCTTTTAGGCATGATCACCATTGAAATCTTGTATCTTTCTTATTTTCATATGATTTTGTTTTACTTTCATGTAGAGTTTTGAATGTTATTCCATTGATTGATGGTGAACTTGTGATACGGTTTTGTTATTCTCCTTTAATTTATTTTTTATTTTTTATTTTTGTTTAAGTCTGAAATGTGGTTCACTCTTGCAAATTAGAATTTATTTTTGATCTTGTTTCAATATTTACACTGAATCTTTCATGTGCCATTATCCATGGAGCCCATTGGTTTTAGCATGAAATGGGTTTCCATTTAATGAGTCTTTTTTTTTATCTGTTCTCTTGGTCATACTCTATTTTGAGATCATCCATCTCCATATCTGGTATCTCCATTTGTGTGTCCCTATTTCTGCTCATGCCTTTTGGGTTTACTTTGATTGTCTAGTTTGTGCTCTGTTATGATTGAGAGAAGAGGGTTGTGCTTTAGTTTGTGGTTACAAATTCACAAGTTTAGTGAAGAATTTGTTTAATGTTTATGGAAAAAGAAACACGCTCTAAATGGAATGCAATCATACTTGGGGCTGCAATGAATGGAGATGCATGAAAATCACTCAAACCTTTTAGTATTATGGCCAATCATTCATGATTGTTCCCTGGTACTATCAACACATCATTCTTGTGTTACAAAGTGGTGTTCGAAAAATGGAATAACTTTCAAAAGCTAAAATTTGTGATCAGTTTTGGGGATATAGTTAATAGGTTTTGCCCTAAAGTCCAATCCCTAAATGTTGTCGAGAACTTAGTTGATGAATTCAAAGATTTTTATTGGTCCTATCTATCACATGATCGACTTGTGGTTCTTGATGGTTATGATATAAGTGTCATTGGTTGGTCTTTAGATCACCTAAATGCATTGGAGGCTTTGAAATTCCTTTAAGGGAACCCAAATGTGGAAGAGAACAACCCAATTGGATTAGTGGGTCTTGAAGGAAGGTTTTTGATGTTCAACGAAGCAATTTGGAAAATAAGGTCAAAAGCCAGTTGTAGAATATAGGTTTGGAGGGGTTTGTTGTCATTATTGGAGTTGAAAAATCAAGCACAAACGCTTGCTTTATTGGTTGAAAACTCTAGCAGGCTTTGGTGATTGGATGCCTAGAGACCATTGATGAGAATTTTAAATGCAAGGATGGCCATTAGGCATTGAATTGAATGTTGTATACAAGATACACGTAGAAATAATTGGCCATGCATGGCCATCTTCAACTACACTACCTTCTGACCCTTGCATTTATCCTTTGACCCTTCATCTGAAAATGAGTTTCGTCCTATTCATAGACTTCATCATGTATGGGGAAAACTTCAGCATGTTTTAGTCTCTTAATTTGGTCAAATTCACCATCATTTAGTAATGGTGTTCATATTCAGTGGCCTGCCTTACATGAAATTTGGAGAAAGTGACAATCAAAAAGAGAATCTATGAATGGTAAACTAGTACAAGCTATAGTATGTGATATTAGGTGATCTAAGAAAGATGAAGGTAAGATTCTGAATAGGTCATATGGAATAGAAAATGGGGCAACTATATTGTTTAATGATGTTGTTAAACTTATGCATCATTCTATACCCTGTTTGGATAAGAGGTCACCAAGAAAAAAAAAGTTCTTCAATGTTCCACCTATAGGCATCTAGGTTGCAAGAAATCTCATCTCAAATTTTATTGTGATTTCTATGGTACATTTCTTAGGAAAGCCCGTTTAGAAAAATTAGACGGTTTTGCATGTGATTGCTCCATTCTCAGCACTTGGGGCGTCTACTTATTTGCCACCTGGACACTAAAGGAGCAACCCGTTTTGTATAAAAGTCTGATGCCAAGTGTCACAGGATGCTTCAAATGGGCTTTCCCATGGGTTTATATAGAGTCCAAGAAGCTTTTAGAGACTCCTACACTTAACCATAAGTGGGAAGAGTGTGGAGGATTCTAGAGATGCCTAGAGAAGTCCACACATCTCTACACTATGTTATAAGGCATGAGAGGAGTCCAAGGCTTTCTAGAGAATTCTAGAGATCTCTAGAGAATTCTAGAGATCTCTTGTATATTCTTGTACATAGGCTTATACATAGAATTGTGTAGGGTGTTATAGAATCTTCATGATTTGTAAGAAACCCTCCAAGGTTCCAGAGAGTTCCATTAGTGCCTATAAATAGGTAAGGACCTCATTTGGCCAAGGCACTAAGCAAGTGAGTCCAAAAACACTTCTAAAACCTTTCTTTGAGCAATAAAAGCTTCCATTCTTTAAGAGTTGCCTACTACACCTTTTAAAGCTTCCAAGTCGTGAGCATCTTAGCCTAGCAAGCTATGCATCAGGAGTAAGGCTGACTTAGCAAGATCAAAGGTCTTGACTTGTCTAAGTGTCGCACGAGCTTAGAAAAGGACTTAGTTTGTGATAGTTGGTGTTAGAGCGCGGCTATGAAGCGGGCATAGTAAAGGAAGCATGTTGGGCTCCAATATGGAGGAGACTAATGAGCAAACCCGTAGGAGGGAGACCGAGCCTACCGCACGGGGCAGGGATAAGAAGGATAAATCTCGTGATGCCATAGCCAACATGGAGGCAATGTTAGCCAAGGTGGAGTTAGCCATGGTAGACACCCGGGAAGGGGTGGACTTGATTGAGCAAGGCATGGAGAAGGGCTTGGAGGATCTAAGGGAGCAAATCCAAGACCTTCATGAGGGGGTGCTAGGCTCACAAGTTCAGCTAGTGTCACATGAGGAGTTCATGTCCTTTCAAGACAAGGTCATGAGCATGGAGTCAATGGTGGAGGCCTTGGCTACACGTATGGAGGCCCGAGACCAGGAGGTTCGACAAGAGCTGGTCATCTGCAAGACTGCCATATCAGCACGAGTCATGGCTACTCATGAGGCACCAAGGGTGGAGGTGCTTAAGCCACACACGTTTAGTGGCAAGAGGAATGCCAAGGATCTGGAAATCTTCTTGTGGCACATGGAGCGCTACTTTGAGGCTATCGCACTGACAGATGGAGCCACTAAGGTACGCATCACGACCCTCTAACTCATCGATAATGCTACTTTATGGTGGTGTCAGAGGTTTGCCAATATAGAAAAAATGATGTGCACTATAGACACATGAGATGCCTTTAAGCGAGAAATCAAAAGACAACTCTACCCTGAGGATGTGGCTTACCTAGCAAGGAAAAATATAAAGCGTCTCAAGCACACGGGCTCAATCCATGAATATGTCAAAGAGTTCTCTGCACTCATGCTTGAGATACCCAACATGTCTGAGGAAGAGCTATTATTTAACTTCATGGACAATCTGCAAAGTTGAGCTGAGTAAGAGTTGAGGAGACATGGTGTCCAAGACCTAGCCACGACCATGAAAATTGTGGAGTCCTTGGTGGAAAACAAAATGGGAGACTCCTCCAAGCCCAAGCCATAGTCCAAGGGTAATCATGCCAAAAGTGGGGGAGATAAGGGATCAAGGGGATACACTCTTATGGAAGGATCAAGCAAGACCTTTGGTGGCAAGGATGGTAAGAGTAAGGAAAAACGAAAGGAGTTCACACCTAGGACCAATTACTTCCTATGTGATGGTCCACACTGAGCGTGGGACTGCCCAAAAAAGAAAGCCCTAAATTCCATGATTAAGGAAAAGGAGGAGGAGGGTGATCCTCATGTGGGATCATTACAACTCCTAAACATCCTCAAGGCCAAGCTAGTGCCTAAGAAACCTCAAAGTAAAAGGTTAATGTATGTAGACACCCTTGTAAATGGGAAGGCCACCAAGGCCCTGGTGGACATTGGTGCCACTCCTAACTTTGTCTCGGAGGATGAGACAAAGAGGCTAGAGCTCCAAGCATCCAAGGAAGGAGGTTGGCTCAAGGTAGTTAATTTAGTTGCCAAGCCATGACATGGAGTAGCTCGCGGGGTGGATATGCACATTGGCTCATGGGAATGAAGGGTTGACGTCATAGTGGCACCCATGGACAAATTCAGGATGGTACTGAGGATGGACTTCCTACAGAAGGTCAAGGTCGTGCCACTACCTTTCCTACGCTCAATGGTGATCCTAGAGGAATAGAAGTCATGCATGGCCCCTACGGTCACCGAAGGTTCACTCGAGACCCCTATGTTATCAGCTATGCAAGTAAAGAAGTGGTTAAAGAGGAAAGAGGTGACCTACCTCGCCACCCGTAAGGAAGAAAAGGATGATGGGTTGGGGAAGCTTATGCCTATGGAAATCAAGGAAGTCCTTGATGAGTTCAAGGATGTGATGCCCCCGAGTTTCCTAAGAGACTTCCTTCTAGGAGAGAGAAAGATCATAAAATCGAGTTGGAGTTGGGAGCTAAGCCCCTTGCTATGGGGCCATATAGGATGGCACCACCCGAGCTGGAGGAGCTAAGGAGACAACTTAAAAAGTTACTGGATGCAAGGTTCATCCAACCATCCAAGGCTCTCCATGGTATGCTGATCTTATTTCAAAAGAAGCATGATGGGTCTTTACGGATGTGCATCGACTACCGGGCTCTAAACAAGGTGACGGTAAAGAACAAGTACCCTATTTCACTCATCGCCTACTTGTTCGATCAACTTGGTAGGACAAGATACTTCACAAAGCTAGACTTGAGGTCGGGTTACTACCAAGTAAGGATTGCGCAAAGGGACGAGTCGAAGACTACATGTGTGACTAGGTATGTCTCATACGAGTTCTTAGTGATGCCCTTCAGCTTCACTAATGCTCTAGTGACATTCTGGACACTCATGAATAAGATCTTCCACTCATATTTAGACAAGTTCGTGGCAATGTCCTTGGATGACATAGTCATTTACAGTAACACCTTTAAGGAGCACGTAGAGCATTTAAGGAAGGTCTTCAAGATCCTAAGCCAGAATGAGTTATATGTAAAGAAAGAGAAATGCTCATTTGCTAAGGAAGAAGTGAGCTTTCTAAGGCATCGCATCAAAGATGGCAAGTTGATGATGGATGATAGCAAACTGAAAGCCATCCAGGAATGGGATCCACCAACCAAGGTACCTCAATTAAGATCTTTCCTTGGTTTAGTTAATTATTATTGACTGTTCATCAAGGGTTATTCGGAAAGGGCAGTTCCACTCACTGATCTTCTTAAGAAGAACAAGGCATGGGAATGGGACGAAAGGTGCCAACAAGCCTTTGAAGATCTAAAGAAGGTTGTGACTGAGGAGCTGGTGTTGGCACTACCCGACCACACCAAGTGATTCATCCCCAATTGATGTATCTTTGATTCAGTCCTCAGACGGGAATTATCAACAAAATTTATAAACCTATTTCACCATATACTAGGGTAGCATAGCTAGCATAGCATAGTGGTTCTAGGATCATCCACAAGGATGGGCTTTCATTTCACACGTGATATTAGTTACAACACTGAAATGGTGGTTTTTCTTTTATAAGTTAGCTTTAAAAGAAAACATAATATTGGTTGAAAAAGTTTGGTTTTAAGCTAACCAAAAATAGTATTGAGATTAATTACAAAGAAAAGGTTTCTTGGAGTTTTAGGTCACTAGGTTCAGGTTCCTTATACAAAAGGGGAGATTCCAGATCTTTTCCTCGCATTGGGGATTTAACCTATAGTTGTCCTCTCAACTGGTGTGTTACAGCTGCTTCCCGTTAATGGTTTCAACGCTAAATCCCTCTCACTAATGCATCTTGCAATGGTTCATACCTTTCACCTAGTATTAGCCATTCAAGGTGATCCTTAACCTTGGATTACCATTCAAAAGCTCGCAGGAGATAACTAATGGATGTCTCAAGGGAGTCTAAAAGCTTACCAAGTGTTGGCTATTCTAGGTAATCCTACCTTTAAACCACCTCCCAGAGGCTCGCAAAAGATAACTAATGGATCTCTATGGATTGAGTCCGAAAAGCTTACCAAGTGTTGGCCCAGGTGATTATAAGGGATTTTAAGTTAATTAAACATATAAAAACCATTAACAAGTCACAACCTTCTCTTCATTAAAAACTGAAACAAGGAAAACTCCCACTTTAGTATCCGGATCCTTTACCTAGCTTCCTTCAATCCAAGAAAAAAAAAGCCTAGCCACTCATCCTCTGTGGCCTCAAAGGATGTTTGGCTAGAAAGAAAATGAAAACAAAAATTCAAAGGAAAGGCAGAGCAAGTGCTCTGTAGATATATTTCTTACTACGATCCTCCTCTTCTCTTCTTTTTTTACAAGATATCAGAGATATATAAAGAAGATATTTTCTAAGAAATATCTAGAGAGATATTTTTAACCTCCCTTTAGATATCCTAAATATCCAAAAAATATCTATAGCTGATTACAAGGAGAAAATAGGTAATTACACAAAATATCTTGAGATAAAATCTAACTGAGTTGGTGCGCAAATATCTAAAGATTACATAGGAAGATTTCGTAAGGCAGAAAAGGGGTTGCGAAATTCTTCAGTTTCACAAGGGGTAGATGGGCTTGTGAAATTTTTGCAAGACACTTGTGGTGTTGCGAAATTTTCGCAACACACTTGTGGTGATCGAAAATTTCGTAAGGCTGAAAAGGGGTTGCGAAATTTATTTCAACTTGGTGCAGTTGTCTTCAAATGGCCACAACTTCTTCATTTCAGCTCCGATTTGCACACCGTTTGAAGCATTGGACTCCTGACTTCCCAAGCTTCGAAAAGATATATAGTATGTATACAATGGACTCTAGAAAGTGCTCTAAATTTGTCTTGAAGATGCTGTCCTTTTAAATTTCGCATAGCATGCGAAATTGCTTCATGTTGGATTTCTCTCTCTGTTTTTCTTCCTTACATCTCTTGATTAGCTTGGAAACCTATTGCCAAGGTTTGCACAAAATTCTCCCTCATTCATGGCTTGCTTCAATGATAAAAAAGCTACCAAAAACACCAAAACTAGCCAAAAATTTATTAGTAACACTTGCAAGGGTCCTTAATCTGCCAATTGAGTTAAAAGATATTAACTACTACTCAAAAGTGTTTAAAACAGTTAATTTCAATCTATAAAAGTGCACTTTTTGAGTAGTAATCACCAAGGTTTTTGAGGTACACACAGATGCTTTAGACTTCATTATTGGGAGAGTCCTTATGCAAGAAAGGCATCTGATCACCTTCGAGAGTCGCAAACTAAATGACACAGAGAAGCGCTACACAGTGCAAGAAAAGGAGATGACCGCCATTGTCCATGGCTTGCGCATCTAGAGGCACTATCTTCTAGGGTCTCACTTCATAGTGAAGACCTTCAATGTTGCCATTAGCTACTTCCAAACACAAAAGAAGCTAAGTCCTAAGTAAGCTAGGTGGCAAGACTTCCTGGTCGAGTTCGACTATATGCTAGAGTATAAGCTAGGAAACGCTAATCATGTGGTTGATTCCTTAAGTCGTAAGACAAAACTAGCATCCATGATGAGCTAGCCCCAAGAAGACATAATGCATCTTCTAAGGGAGGAGCTGTAACATGATCCACTGGCTAAGAGCCTCATCGCCTTGGCTCATGAAGGAAAAAATAAGAGGTTTTGGGTGTAGGACAACCTAATCTACACTAAGGGGAGACGACTCTATGTGCCTAAGTTGGGGAACATAAGGTGGAATTTGATTAAGGAGTGCCATGACATCAAGTGGGCTGAGCACCCCAGGGAACAACACATGAGGACACTACTTGAGTCAGCTTATTATTGACCTCAAATACGGGATGAAATTGAGGCCTATGTGAGGACTTGTCTTATGTGCTAACAAGACAAGGTGGAGCAACAACATCCTAGAGGGTTGTCGGAACCACTACCAATAGCAGAGCACCTATAGTATAACGTTACCATGGACTTCATCATCGGGCTACCCAAGTTAGAGGACAACGACTCTATTGTAGTAGTAGTGGCCTTCATAGCAGCCTCTACTGACTGCACTGTAGAAAAGACAACAAGGCTATTCTTAAAGCAAGTGGTTAAGTATTAGGGGTTGTATTTGGGGTAGAAGAGTAAATAAATGCATGGGTTAATAGGTTTTTTTTTTATATCATTTTCTTTCTTTTGACTTTGATAAAGGAGCAAGGTGAGTGGACAATATAAAAAAAAGAAAACTAACTTTTAGAAGGCTATTTAAAAGTTGCATTTTAAGAATTAAGTTTCAGAAAGTTCACAAAAGCTATTTGAGGATCAAAATGCTATTTGGGGAAGAAGAGTAAATAAATGCATGGGTTAATAGGTTTTTTTATCCTTGTCTTTCTTTTGACTTTGACAGAGGAGCAAGGTGAGTAGACTACATGAAGAAGAGCTCCTACATGCGACGTTAGAAATTGGCCAGCTTGCTTCCCTAACAAGACTCGCATCTTAAAAAAACTACCCGAACATGCTCTTATATATTCTGGAGATAAGGGCCATGAAAGGAGGACGTCGCCCATGCCGCGGCAGCAAAGGGAACAGCCACGACTACTGGCAGGGTCGCAACCCATGCTGACATCGAAAAAGCAAGCTGTAACAGCCATGACGCGGTTGAACCAGGAAGATGAGAATTTTTCTGTGTGTTCCCCCTATATTCCTAAAAGAACACGTGCCACCATGCTTAATACACTAATAACATGCATTTTCACAGGTAGCAGTCCGTGTTAGTGTTGTTCGGGCAGTAACAACTGCTGGAGGGCTCTTGAATTTCATGCTAGGAAGGGGTTGAAGAGCATTGGCAACAATTGGGATGACATGGCTCATAGCCCAATATGAATTATCAATTGGGCAGTTTCTAGTTTCCAACCATTCGTTGCCCATTGATTCATGTTTTGAATCACTTCTCCGAGGAGAAAACTCTTTCTTAGATGATTTCGGTTCCTTTTTCTGATTCTTTTACTTAATATTATAGAACAAATCAAAATGAAGGGTTCTCCATGATCGAAGTCTGATAGACTAATTGTGGTTTAAAACCCAGACTGGAGCAATGTTTTGTCGACCTCACAATCTAAGTCATAATGGTAACCTACAGGTCTCTAATCATGCGGGAATGCAACAGTTTACCAGGCTCTAGAAATGAAGGATTCTAGCAAAACCATGAAAGCATCGTATATACAATAGAAACAAAAAGAAAAAAAAAATCCTAAAACAGAGCATGACCAAAAGAATAAACGAATAAACGAATAAACGAACCATTAAACAGAAACCCACTTCATGCTGAATTTAGTGGGTTTAAAGATCAATGGTACAACTGAAAGATTCAAAGAAAATACTAATATAAAATCATCAAAGAGCTCTCAATATAAAAATCGACCATGTTCAAATCTATTCCCAGATAGAATCCCAAGAGCATGATATAAAAGAAAACAATTCCAAATTTAACATCAGTCCATGATCAACATAACTCATAAGTGGAAATGAATATAGAAGTTACAGTAATCATACCTGAGGACACCTCTCTTCTTCTCCAAAGACCGGTAAGTTCTTTTTCTCCAAAGCCGAAGAACTAGTTGAAATCTTCTTCCTCTCTTTTGTTATCTTATCTCTTTTTCTCGATTTTTTTTTCTCTTTTTCTCACCTTCCCGAATCTGTCCCTCTTCCAAACCTCCCCAACTTCTCTTCTTCTTCAAAACTAATCCCCCTCTTCTCAAACCTTTGTTTTTTCTCTTTCCTTTCTTTTCCCGTTCACTCTATTTTCCTCAAGACCTCTCAAACTTCTCTTCCTAACTCTGTTTTTTCCTCATTCCTTCCATTTTCCTGTTCTTATGTTTTTCCTTAAAAACCCTTCCAACTTCTCTTCTCATACCTCCCTTTCTTCTCCTATAAGTCTCCTTTTTATATCTTCTCTTGAAACCCCCCTCCATCCCATCTCAAAAATGGCCCCCGTCTCTTTCCCATGTAGCCCTCTTCGAAAACCTCCCATCTCTCAGATTTTTTTCTGTTCTTTTCTTCTAAGTTTGCCTCCCAACTCCATTTTCCACTCTTAGTTTTTCCAAAAAAGCCCTTCTTCCCATGCATTCTGTCGACCCTTAAATTTTCTTTTCAACCATTTTTTTTTTCAAAGACTACCATTTTTTTTGTAGTTGCCTGGCTCCCATGCCTCACCATTTACTTATTATTATTATTTATTTTATTTTTCTTTTTTTTAGCTAACAAAATAAGAAAATTAAAATATAAATAAACATAAAAAAATGAAAATCAAATAAGATGAATAACATAATAATAAAAAGAACATAGAATAAATGATTACTAATAATAATAATGATACTAACAATAATAATAATACTAATAATAATAATATGATCAATAATACTAATAATAACTAATAATACTAGTAATAATAGTAACAATAATATAAGGTCCCTAATCACCTGCAATTTTTTGAAAAATAAATAAGTGGATGAATGAATAAATAAAGTAGGAAAAATAAATAAATATCGCATGCACGTAACAATAGTCTAAATGTTAAGCTAAAATACAAATGAAAAATAAAAATAAAAATGAAAATAAAATAAAATACCAAATTGACACAATTAAACATCGAAAATTCCTCTCAAGCAATCCAAATAAAAAGATCAAGCTAAAAACTCACCTAATCTCAAAAATCCATCAATCAAGAAATTAATCTTAGGGAATTAAGCCCACAAAAAATATCTAAGTGATCTAGGTGACCTAAGTGGAAACTAAACCAAGGAGGTGTCCAAGTGATTGAAGAAAATGTGTTGAGTGACCTAGGAGTGTACCTACTGGGCTAGGTGTATCCAAATGGGCCTATGGTGCCAAGAATGCCAAAAACCAACCGGTCGAGCCAATTGAGAAAAATTCTCAAATTTTGACAGAATATCCTTTGAGGAATAATGAATCCAAAAAAAAAAAAACGGTGCGCAATTCCGAGCTCAGATGAGGTAGAAATGACTAAAACAAGCCAGAGTGCTCCTGACTTAGATAGGCTTCAGCGAGCTTTAACCGAACTAAAATCTTTATGGAGATCCTAACTCCTGACCTGTAGCATGATATGAACCAAGGAATTAGCCACGGCGACATTTCATAATGGACCAAACGCTCTCACTAAATCAAACCATAAATGAACTCATGTGAGGTCCGAAACCGATTAAACCCAACAAGGGCTCCATGGCCATGACATACAAAAATTAGGTGTGGGCGACACCCCCAAGATACACGCAAGTGGCAAGGGACAAAATTGAGGGTCTACAGGTTGCCTAAGTATATCATTAGTGATCATGACCTATAGTTCACTAGGAAGTTTTGGACAAAGTTTTTCAAGCTTATGGGTTCATAGCTTTATTTCTCCACAAGCTTTCACCCACAGACAAATGGGCAGACTGAAAGAGTAAACACCTTACTAGAGCTATACTTGAGGCACTTCGTAAGTGCCAACCAGAAGGATTGGGCTAAGTTGCTAGATACAACCCTATTCTTATACAACTTGCAAATAAGTGAGGCAACCAACAAGAGCCTGTTCGAGCTAGCCATAGGGCAACAACCATTAACTCCTCACACACTAACGATAAGCTATACAGGGAGAAGTCCAACGAATTTCAAGTTCATGAAGGGGTGCCACGAGCAAGCTGACATAGCACGCTCATACTTGGATAAGGTCGCTACAAAAATGAAGAAATGGGTTGACAAGAAGCTACGTCATGTAGAGTGGTTGGAGACATGGTACTTTTCAAGATCATTCCTCAACAATTCAAATCATTAAGGCCGATGCATAAGGGCTTTGTGAGGAGGTATGAAGGACCCTTCCCCATACTTGGGAAGGTTGACAAGGTGTCTTATAAAGTTGAGTTACCACCAAGGTTGAAGATTCATCCTGTCTTCCACGTAAGTTACTTGAAACCATATCACGAAGACAAGGATGATCCAAGCCGAGGGTTTTCTAAAAGGGCACATACAATGGTTGTGACCTCCTATGACAAGGAGGTAGAACACATCATTGCAGATCGAGTCATCACGAGACAAGGTGTGCCTCCTGCTACGGAGTACTTAGTGAAATGGAAGGGACTACTAGAGAGCGAGGCTAGCTAAGAGCGAGGCTAGCTGAGAGCTAGCAAATGCACTATGGCAGTTGCAGGAGTAGATTGAATGGTTCCAGCGGAAGGCATGACAAAGACATCTGTTGTTTAGGTGGGGGAGAGTGTCACAGGATGCTTCAAATGAGCCTCCTCATGGGTTTAAATAGACCCCAAGAAGCTTTTGGAGACTTCTATACTTAACCAGTAGTGGAAAGAGTGTGGAAGATTCTAGAGATGCCTAGAGAAGTCCACATATCTCTACACTATGGTGGAAGGCATGAGAGGAGTCCAAGGCTTTCCAGAGAATTCTAAAGATCTCTTGTATATTCTTGTACATAGGCTTATACATAAAATTGTGTTGTTCTAGAATCTTCTTGATTTGTAAGGAACCCTCCAAGGTTTCGAAGAGTTCCATTGGTACCTATAAATAGGTAAGGGCCTCATTTGGCCAAGGCACCAAGAAAGTGAGTTCAAAAGCACTTATAAAAACTTCCTTTGAGCAATAAAAGCTTCCATTCTTTAAGATTTACCTACTACGCCTTCTAAAGCTTCCAAGTTGTGAGCATCTTAACCTATCAAGCTAAGCATCGGGAGTAAGGCTGACTTAGCAAGATCAAGGGTCTTGACTTATCTAAATGCCATACGAGCTTAGGAAATGACTAAGTTTGTGACACAAGGCTGTGCTACAAGGATTGTTGCCTTCCCATTTAGGCAGCGGGCATGACAAGAGGCAATAATGAACAATTCATTCCCCCACTTCCACCATCTTTCGACCTCTAGAAAATGAACCAAAACTAAAGCTAGCTAGGAAATAGAGATAGGTTGGAGGAGATGAAGAAAGTCAGAGGAGCAATGGTTGTCACACTCACCAAGTTGGTCTCCTAGATTCCATTTGTTAGACATCTTAGTTAACTACGTGGGGCTCTAACACTATCAACACCACTCCACCTCTCAAGTCTTACTTGTACTTGTAACTGGCAAACATAACCCCCTTAGTGCATGTGTGGCTAGTTCTTGTTCATCCTCTACCTTGTCATCCTCAGTACCTAGCAGTCTCCACGCAACTCGTTAACACCCTAGAAGAAAACATCTCTAACTCCTCTTTCCTAGCCATTCGATTTTCCACTTGGAATGCTTTCTCCAAATACAATTTCATCAAAGTGGGTGTTCTCAGTGATGTCGAAGTGATACTTGGATTGCATTTTGATCACAAAACACCCACAAGCAGTATAACGTCTCGTTTAAGACCTTTCCTATCTACAAATGTGCTTTTTTTTTTAAATAAGATTGGAAGGGAAAAGTGAGCATGCTATAGAACTCCACTCTAATGTAGATCTAATGCTTGCTACAGGTTGAAAATCTTCTAAATAGAGGGATGCATGTAGAACCTATAACCAAATTCTTCAGCTATATAGACGATGAGAAGATAATGGTAGAGGAATGAACTTGACTCTCACACATGAAACTCCAAAAAAAGATGTTGAAGATGACTCGGGCATGCTTGAAACATGAAACCTTTCCAGATGCAGTCTTAGTCACACTCTCAGGCTCCATTCCCACGTGGTTGCCTTGGTGCACATCTCTTCCTTTATTTGTTTTTTTTATTTAAAATTTACAATTTTGAATTGAATTTTCAAATGAATATTTCTAGTTTTAAAAGTCCATCTTTAGACTTCTTTTAAGCAATGAAAATCCTCATTTTTTATAAAATTTTTGTTGCCTTTTCTTGATAATTTTCATGATTTTCTTGATTCTTTGTAGGCATGAATAAACTTCAAGATTTTAAACAATGGGACTCATAGAATTAACTCATGCAAAAGTAATTTGGGCTTCAGTGGGGGCTCAACATCCTTGATCTTTTTTCTTCAATAATGATTCAAAAAATAAGATTGTTTGATATTTGATTGATTTCAATTTCTCTATGTGATATATATGAGATTGTTTATACCTATTGTCGAGTTAACCTTGTTCCCTATTGAAGCATTTAGCTTGCTACCCAAGTACGCTCCCTATCACCCCACTTTTCAAAATTCCATGAATATGCATTTCATTGTGAAGTGTGTCCTCATTTGTTGTCATACTTGATTGCCTTGATTATTTTTTTTTTATTGTTTGATTATCTCTTATAAAAATATATGTCGTGTGACATATTTTTAAACTAACTTTGATGTCTTGTGATAGTGCTTAAGGAGCAATCCAGGTACGCACCCTAACTCTTCTTTATGATTGTGATTTGATTTCTTATTTGACATGCTAGAGTTAGTAGAAATTCTAAAATCACCTTAGCCTATCTAAGTATCCATAATGAACTAATTAATTGACATATTTTCTTCAACTTAGCCAATAGAGACCTCTTTAGGGCTTAAAGGGATGTTATCTCTTTGAGGTACCTTTCTATTAGGTAACCTAATCCCTAGACCTAGACTCGAGCTTTTTCCAAGACATGCTATTCCAAAACTTTGGAGTCAACTTTTTAGGATTTTATTTATTTTTTTATTTCCCTTTTAAAATAAAATAAAATAAGTGATGACTCTAATTTTACCAAAATTGATTTTTTACCATCAAATGTAAGTCTCGCGAATGAGTGGAGACACACGTGAAAAATACGAATCCATAGTAGGGAGGGCGGAGAACTTAAAGGAGCTGACTTAAGAGTTTGGTTGCAAGGTTGGTGCCCCCCTTCTACTTTTTTAAGCCTTCCTTTAGGTGTTCCGTTTAAGTTTGTGACATTTTGAGATTGTGTGGAGGAGTTTAGTAAAATATTAGCTATATGGAAAATATAGTATATTTCCAAAGGAGAGAGACTTACCTTAATCCACAACACTCTTTATAGCATGCCTATTTATTTTATGTCATTGCTTTTTACATTCAAGGATTGTCAACTGAGGTTAGAGCAAATCCAAAGAGATTTTCTTTAGAGAGGAGGGGTCCTTGAGCAGAAACCACATTTGCTAAGGTGGTCTATCATATACTCAGAAAAAAGAAAGGGTGGTCTAGGGGTTAGGAATCTTTTGTTGCTCAACAGCCTTATTATGAAAATGGAGTTGGTGTTTTGTTGAGGAAAGGGGGCTTTTTGGAAACAAGTCATTAGTAGTAAATATATGGAAGAAGAAAGAGGGTGGCACTCCCATAAAGTAAGAGAAGGGTATAGGATACGGTTATGGAAAGCCATAAGGAAAGATTGATATTTATCCTAGCATTCTCCTACTAGCCCTCAAAGCATCATGTAATCAAAGCATCATGCAATCAAAGCATACTAGATACTAATTTGAAACTTATGTTATCCTTATGACTAATAAAAACTCTCCTTGTCAATGTCTTGGTGAAGGAGTCCATCAGGTTCTCCATAGAAGGTATCTTGTCAACCATCATGTCACCCTTCTATACTATCTCAATACTTCAGAACACAAGCACATAATCCCTTATTCTTCAAAGATACTTGAGTATATGCTTGACATAACATAATTTTCCTATTCTTGTAATCCCTCAAGACTTTAAAGAATATTTTGTGTCTCTTCTAGAATTGAGTAGAAAAATTGATCTTGATTTATGGCAATATCTCCACATCATTCCCAATGAGTAGATGTCATCTACCTACATCTTAGAGCACCTCCGCACTTCCCTTCACTTTCTTGTACACACAAGGCCCTTTATTATGAAAATATATGGTTACATCATGTAGATGTTAATATCAAGATAATAATTTAAGAACACTATCTTAATATTCTATTGCAATATCTCATAAAATGAGATATATCGCAATGGATAGAAGTAGTCTAATGTATTTGAGTATGGCTACTGTTGAAAGGGGTTCCTATTGACGAAACAATATTTTAAACTATAAACTTTAGCCATAAGCTAACCATATAAATCTCAACCTTTCCATCTACTCCTTTATTCTTTTTATAGATTAGCTTACACCTATGGGTTTTATCTTTTTAGGTGCTTTTAGAGGAACCTAGACTACATTAGAATGACAAGGACTTTGACTATCCTTTCATAGCTCCTTCCCGGGTTATGAGAAACAACACTCTCATTGCTTCATCATAATCTAAGGGATATAAACCTCTCACTATGATTAGGTACTCCTGTACTAGAAGTAATAGGAATGGTGTGTCTCTATACCTCTAGATCCATAGTATCTTGTGTATAGTGAGACTATCTTCTAGTATTCTCCAATCTATATAATTGTTTGCCTTATTACATGTCATATAGCTTCATTAGAAATATTGTATTTGTAGTAGTAAATACCTTTTGATAATCTTGGCTATAAAGTAATAATCTCAAAATCCTCTTGGATATCCTATAAATTGATATACTTCTTTCCTTGCTCCCATTTGTGAATTTGTCGTAAACTAAGTTTACAACATGTTCACATCTCTCTGGAAGTTAAAGGTACCAACCTAGTAATGGAGGTAAGATACAACCTTCAAGGAATCTCTTAAACGAATATGGGAAGTGATGAGAAACCAATCATCAACCTTACTATGTTTATCAAAGTTCGATATCTTCTTTCTATTACTTCATGCAATGGAGTCCCTGGTGCACACAACTAAGATATCATCCTATGCTCCTGATGGAGAAAATCAAACTTAATAGACACACAACTTCAATCCAATCAAAGTACATGGATATGTTTACCTAATAAGCTATCTGGTTTAGCCTTAAATTTAATGAATTTATTTAAGGCATTAGATTTCCTATGTATTAGGTACACATATCCAAACCTAGAGTATTCATCAATAAAAAATGATGAAATACTCATACCCTTTATATGTATGAACTCCAAAAGTTTCACATACATCAGTATACACTACCTCCAAGCATTCCTTGGTTCCATGTCCTTTAGAAATAAAGGGATCTTCTATTCATTTTACCATCTATACAAGATTCACAAACTGAAAAATCCTTTAGAATAAAAAGGTCTAGACTTAATTAATTAGACCTTGGATCCTGTTTAGATTGACATGACCTAGACTTTAGAAACAAAATGTTTGATTAGTATTAGGTTCATACTTGAGATCTGATTATTCTCAATGCTTGGCAAAAAGATAATGTAGTAGCAACCCCCATCTTGCTAGTCGTCTTGAAAGAACTGACTTTGATAGCACATACTTAATAGGATCAGCATGTGCTATTAAGTGTACCGTGTATGCATGTATGTAATGTCTTAGTTTTTTTGCAGAGAAGATTAAGGCAAGATAAGTCTTTTATATTGGGGAGTAATTTAGTTATGACCCGTAATGGTCCAAGAGAGCCTTTTTGTACAACAATGTAGAGTATCAACAACTTCCTTGCTATAGGAGCACCTAAAATTGGTAGATTAGCCAAACACTCTTTAATGCTTTCAAAGACATTATGATAAGCTTGGTCCTAAAAAAATGAGGGATTTTCCTTTATAAGTCAGTCAAAGGGTTGACATCATCTTACAAGGTTTGAAATAAATCATCAAATAAAAGCAAGATGTCTTTAGAGACTTTTGAGCTCCTAAAGATTCCTTGGCTCTGGCATATCTCGAATGGCCATGATCTTGGATTGATCCACTTCAATACCATAGTGTTGAACAATAAACCCTAGAAACTTATCGAAAGTAACACCAAAAGCGCATTTGAGCGAGTTCATCTTGAGTTGGTACCTTCTTAATCTATTAAACACCATGTAGAGATCTTGTAAGTGGTATTCTCTTTTCCTAGACTTTACCACCAGATTGTCAACATTGCACTCAACATTCTCATGGATCATGTTGATATATTACACCTACATGCTTTATTCCAAGAGGCATCACTTTGTAACAGTAAATACCCTTTGGAGTATGAAATGCAATAAGCTTTTCATCCATTGGCTCCAGCCATATTTGATTATACCCCAATAATCCAACCATGAAGGATAAAGCTTCATGACTAGTAGTTGCCTTGATCATGAGCTCAATGATTGGTAAGGAAAAGTTATCTTTTGGCAAGCATTATTTAGAGGTCTAAAATCCACACAAACGTTGATTTACCCATTCTTTTTCTTAATTGGAATGATGTTAGCAATCCATTTTGGGTACTTTAGCTCCCTAATGAAACCACCTTCAATCAATTTGTTGATTTTTGTTTCTATTTGTGAAACAAGTTTTGGTCAAAATCGTTTCCAAGCTTGCTTAATTGGTTGGATGCCATGTTTCACCATGAGTTGATGCATTGCAACTTTTGGATTGACACCTAACATTTCTTTGTATGTCCAAGCAAAGACATCCTTATGCTCAAGCAACAACTCAGGATAATTGTTTTTTTAAGGATTTAAAAGTAAACTTACATAGATTGGCTTCAAGTCCTCATTTGTACCCAAGTTGAGTCTATAGTGACTTACCCCCCTTTCTCAAATGCTTGAGAAGCTTCTCTTGGTTCACCTTTTAAAGATTATGAATTAGAGTCAACTTCTACCATAACATGATAGCTTTCATGTGTTGGACTTTCTTTAACATCCCTGGGGCATCTCTCCTTTAACTACTTGGTGATTTTAATGGTACATCATTTTACAGTTAACAAACCATTAGTGCAGATTTCCCAAGTTGAGTTGCGCTTTATCCATGATGGGATTAAAATCTTGATAAGCTCAGAAGGTACAAACCCTAGACCTACCCTAGAGGGTTTGACTACGTACCCTTATTGTTTTAATTTCTTTTGAGTTTCATTAAGACCATGCATCTTTTCACTTATGGTCTCAAGAAGTTCTCCTAATTATAATGATGAAATGAAGTCATACCCTGCTTTTGTTAATAACTTGT
Organism: Vitis vinifera; assembly: GCF_030704535.1. NCBI lineage: Eukaryota > Viridiplantae > Streptophyta > Magnoliopsida > Vitales > Vitaceae > Vitis > Vitis vinifera. Next base: position 13,924,575 of record NC_081821.1, on the reverse strand, counting down.
AAGCATCAGTGTCAAACCCATCATCTGTTCTTTTGTAAGGGAAGAGTCCTTGCTCTATTTAATCTTCTAAGGGTTTGATGGAATTTTACGTCTCATACTTAGAGATAAGTTGTAAGTTTAGAAGGGGAATGATCGTCTCTTCTTTGAAGACCCAAAGATCCCTATTTTCCAATCTTCAAGGTTGTATTTTGCTTATGTCTTCTATGAAAGGTGGTTGACCTTCACTTCGTCGAGATCTTGGGACATACCTAAAAATTAGGAGAGTTGTGACACCTCTTAAATCTGACATTGATCTTTGTGAAGATTTCTCTTTTTCTTTGATTCGACATTCTAATGGTTATGAAAATTTTCCTATTACTGTTGGCTCACACTACTTAACTCTTTTCTTAAGCTTAGTTTTTCCAGTGGAGGGAATAATTGTAGAGAGAACTTCTTATATAATATCATCTTTTATGTAGAATTTGGCATCAGTAAAGTAAGAGTTGACTTCTATAAATGGTTTAACATCAACCTCTACTTTCTTTACCCATTCTCTATAGAACTTGAAGCATTAGTGTAGTGTTAAAGGAATTACCCCATTCTCATGAATCCATGGTTGCTCAAGTAACACATTATGAAATTTTTTGCATCAATTACATGAAACAATGTGTCTGAACTCAACTCACCCGTAACAAGCTCCAAGCGAATCATGCCAATAGCTCATTGTCTCCTTAGATTAAAACCTTGGATCATTATGAGACTTCATGCTAACTCCATTGTGGCAATCTCGAGTTGTTTCATCATTGTTTTAAGCATGATATTTATTATAGACCCTTCATCAATTGAGATACAAGTGATATTCTATTCTCGCATGTATCCGGTAATGAATAGGGGTCGATTATGTGGCTTTGACCCTAATTGGAGGTCCTTGTCGGTGAATGTGATGGTTGCACAACATGTTGCACAATTGTGTCTTTCATTTTCAAGTCTTTTTTGCCCCCTTTATTTTTGTGGCATAAAGTGATGGATTCTTGAGTGTCTTGATCAATGTAGCTTGTGTTTCCTTGAGAAGTTGTAGCATTTCATGGCTGCTGAAGAGCAAATGTAAGCACTGTAAGCTTGCTATTACCTCATCCTCTTCCTTGGTTTTGCTCCACTTTGCACTAAGAGCTCTTTCTTCATCTTTCACTTGATCCTTCATCTTTTGATGTCTCATAACAAAAGACCATATGAGTTTATGTTGTCATTCTATCAAAGAACTTTAGAGGGAAGTATTCCCCTAAGGTGATCGGGGTTATAAGTTTCTGTACCAAGATGTCATCCATTTGTATAATCACTTGTTTTCTTTAGAATTTTTTTTTTCTTCTTTGGATGTTGACAGGTATTTTTCTTATGTTGTTCTCCTCAAGGAAAGTTTGGGTATGGATGAGATACTTGCTTCTTTCGTGGTTTCCTTCATGTGACTAATGTCCAACTTTCTCCACTAGGTGGTTGGCGATTTAGTGGTAATGGCAATAGTTTAGATCATTAACACCACCCATTTCTTTTGGATGCTTGCACTCAGGTAGCCCAATAACTTTTTTCTAGAGCAGATCTTCCAACATGTTAGGCTCATCAGAGTCAGGAAAAAGATCCTTCTTCTCCTTCAGTTTCTCCAAGGTGAACCGACACCTCTTATTTTCACGGGTTGGTCTAGCCTCTTTTACTTTTTTCTTTTTATCTCATGTTGAGATTTTAATGAGAGTTGTATTTATTGTCATTGGCTCTTAGACAAGTTTCTTTGAGGTCTTATCACTTTTTTTTTCCCATCATATCTATGAAAAAATGACTAAGCACTTAAAATTTATTTTAGAAAACATTCCATTTTCATAAATGATGAAAAAAATTAATTTTTATTTTTAATTTTCAAGAACAATTATCAACCTCAAAAAATAAATGTTCAATGCATTAATAACTAAAATCTTCAAATCCGAATTTGGGTTAATGTACTAAATAAATATCTTTAAAGACATAAGACAACAACTTTTTTTAGAAATCCTTAATGTTCAAGAAATATAAATTAATAATTGATGAGAATAGATAAACAAATGTTATATAAAAATTCAAAATATGATATGGAAAAGTTTCTTACAGCTTATATTTTTCTTAGATTAATTATTTATTGGGACCGTTGAATACATGAAACCTTTTCAACTTTTAGGCTATATTTGGTTGGTCAGATATAATATAGGATTGGATAAGAGATGAGAAATTATATATTTTCCTATGTTTAACTATGAGATTGGATAAGTGGTGGGATGTGTTATCCACTATTTTTTTTATCGTTTTCATATGATATATATATATAGGAGTGGTATCCTAAAAGCCTATAGGATTAATGAGAAAATGAAGTGGTGAATGACAAAGAAGGACAAGATATAGAGGATATATATATATATATATATATATATATATATATATATATATATATATATATATATATATATATATATATAGGCTTTTAGGATACCACTCTTATCTTCAAATGTGAGAGAGTTATCCCACCATCCTTTTAGTTGGCATGTACACCCAACAACAATTGTCTGAGCTACAACATGATCTGATAGTCTATTGTTTAACTTATAGGTTGTACTAACCATGGTCATTTCTTGAAGCTTAGTGAGTATGTTATACTCAGTCATACCATCTATGTTCCATTCATAGATAGTACCACTAGTGTAGGAAGCTTGAGTATACTGGCTTCTTTCTTCATATTGCATATTAGGAAAGGTTGGCCTAGGGTAGAAATTCCTAGTCTTAGGGGCTTCTTGGTTATGGATAATCCTCAAAATTCTTTGATCTGGAGGTTCCTTAAAATCCTCAACCCTCAATAGGGTTGAGGAGATCATTGAAACCCAAGACCACATTAAGACATTGTTTGTTAAGAAAGATATGATATCTCTTGGGATTGAGACAATGTGTCCCCTTAGGTGATCCAAAGGACATGTGATCATGAAATTTGTGGCCACAGTGATTCCTTTAGTGGAATTTGACATATGCTCATTTGAGTTAGAGTATGTCATTTGATCACATAATAAGTAAGATCTATAACTCAAGGATTTGAGAGGTAATCTTGATAGGTGATAGCACTACCTTGTTAGATTATGGACACCAGTTCATGGGGAGTTTGCATGCAGTGGATAGTAGGTTATGGATCTGAGCACTTAGTGTCTCATTGTAATATACATAGGGTAATGAAGTGCAGTTGACTCTCTATAGTAAGATGTTGAGTTAATTTCAAAATTTTATTTTGAGGGAACCAATACTCGTATGGGTCCTAATGTTCCCCATTCTAAGCTCATATTCTATATTGGCACGACTTATGAGGGTTGGATGAGTTTTTAGCATAAGGGTGTTTTGGTAATTACATAAAGATGCATAGGGATAAGTGAGTGGTATCTCTGGACTAAGCTAATTCATTAACTAGGCCTTTTATGATTAATTAATCAATTAGCAACCTTTTTGGCTAAATTAAGTGACCCAAGCCTATGGTGGGCTTAAGCCACTTAAGCCTAGTAGGAAGTCTATAAATACCCCTTTAGGGGTTAAGGTTTCCATGTCTTCCTATTCTGCCTTTTAGTCCAGATAGAAAACCCTAACCTCCACCCTTGAGATCTCCACTATCTCAGTGCCTAGACACAAGGAAGAGTCATCGGACGAAAGATCATGGTGTTTACGAGATCCATTATTACTTTGGAGTTATGTACATCGATTGAAATCGATCCGAAACATCCAAATCAAAGGTATGTGGATTTATTCTCTAGATCTATGGTTTCTATGGTATTCTTATAATTTTTTAGTACCTGTTTATCCATTGCGATAGATTTAGAGAGCCTAAAATAGATTTGCATGCACCCTACCTGATCCAGGCATGGGAATGGAATAATACAGGGTTTTCTACGACCATCACCCCTTATTGAGACTTCTCATTCTGTCGTGGTGCACTCCCTTTCGGGCTACTCATCTCTAGATTATTATAGCATATTGGCTTTGAGATTACTTCTACATAGAGGGTTCAAGTTGCTCATGTCTTGTTGGATAAGAGCTCATAGGCCAAACACTACAGTCACATGTATGGTCCCAAGGCTCTTCCAGTTCCCGGTAGTCCCTAAGATGTTGCATCAACTCAGTAGGTTACTTATGAGGCATTTGCCTAGAAGAATGAGATACAAGCCATGAGGCAGGTTGCTCCGAGGACTCGCTCTAATTGAGGTCGTGCCAAATCATTTAAAGCTTCTCATGGAGCATTGTCTTCCGCACCCCCGACTTATTAGGAGATGGTTCTCTTGTCTATGGTGAGTCAAAGGTTGGACTCACAAGCCGTTCAACTCCATGAGATCCAAAATCAATTGACCCACATCATTTCGTGGATCCATGCTCAGAGCATTCCAAGCATCTTTCCTTCAACTTCTCCTAATGCTTAGTTATTTTGTTTCTTTTTATGTGCGTTTATTGATCTGGATGTTTATTTTTTGCTTACCTCTTATATCCTAAATATGTTTTTGTTTTATTTTTATATATGTTGTTCATTTCTCTCCTTATCTTTTGCATGCTTTCTTGTCTTTATATCATTGCTACTTTGCCATTTTTGTGACAAAAATGGGGAGACAATTGAATTATTTAAATAAAGAAAAATTGGGAGAACATTGAATATTTAATTCACCTAAAAAGGGGGAGTTAAAATGGTAAAAACAAAAACTTTTTAATTTAAGGGGAGTTAGTTTTTGAATTCTTCTAATCATTAATTAAGGGAAATTAATTGAAATATTGGAGGAAATTGAACATAAGACATTTGAGTAAACCAAATTAACCTTGGGAAGCATGACTTTAGAGTTCAAGAGAGATACCTGACAAGGATGCTGCATGAAAAATTTTACTATTTGAATTGTCTATCTCTCTAGAACTAATCCTAGTTATAGAAGCTTCTAACCATGGTTATCACTACCTATTTTCTGGTTGGAGATAGACCTTTAGGCATCATTGTTAATCTATTGTGTCTTATCAATCTTCTAGTATGTTTGGTTGATTTTCATACATTCATATTCCTCTTGAGCTTTGCTTTGTACCTTGGTGTCATTATAGGAATCTATTCTTTTTTCATGCTTAAACAATGCATCAAGCAAAACCTCTAACTATCCTGTTTTTCTTTCATGATATTATTTTATCCCTCACACTACTTTACCTTTGGTATAGTTTTCTATATGTGTGTAGGTTATAGGGTTGGAAGTTAAGTACTACAAAGTATCACAAAGAATTCCCTTAGTTTAGTTTTAATTGAGCGTTAATGTGTGTTATGTAAACTCCTTTATGAGACTTCGGGTGAGTTTAGGTAATGATGCTTTGTCACAAAATTGCTAAAGGAGGAGATTGTTAGGACATTGAGTCTTGTTTATATGTTGAAAATTTTGTCCCAACTTATGTTTGGCTATAGAAGTATTTTTAGATAGTGACTTGCTCTCCATTGAAGATCAAGGGTTGTTATTCATCCAACTAGAAAATCACAAGTACATCTTTAAAGGTTTGGCTTGTGCATATAAGGCTTAATTGAGGTAATCATTTTTGGACTTAAAAATGTTTTTAAAATGATTTTTCAAAATGTAAGGGTAGCTCAAGTGGTCAGCCCGCTTAAGAGGTAGGAACCGCTCAAGCGGTTTAAGTCCACTCAAGTGGTCATGTTAGTTCTTTCGAATTTAGAAATGTATTTTAAATGAATTTCATTCAGACTCAAATTTGGAAACTTAAGATATCGAAATCCTTATGGTTTTTCTTATAAATACCTCCCTAATAACCCTTGGAGGGTTAGAGATTCGGGCTAAGAAATCATAAAGATCTCAGAGTTTAGAGGTCTCTCATTCTTGAGAGAGGAACTCCTTATGAAGAAAGTCTTATTGCCATATCATTCTCGATATCTCATTCAAGGATTTGGATCTTTGAATTGTTGGTTGAAGATCATCGGATGGACCAAATGATCTATTAAGGAGCAATAGGTAGTCGATGCATCAAAGACGTGGATCAAGTTATAGGTACTGGATAGTAAGTCTTTAGGGTAAACTAACCAAGTAAATCTGTATAACTTGATTTTGAATAGTGGATTTAGATTTATTGGTCTTAGACCTCATGGTTTTTTATCTCCATAAGTTTGTGGGGGTTTTCCACATAAAAATCTTGTGTATTATTGAATATATTTCTATTACTATTTATATTCTAGTTGATACTTATCTTGGATTGTGTGGATAGTTTACTTTTGAGATTGCTAGGTTGGTTATCTTAGTGGTTGTAGTGGTTATACCTTTAACCAATTATTATTATCCCTAACAAATTAGAGGCTATCCCTAAAAGATAAAAATCATATTTTTATATACTTAAAGATTCTAGGTATAACATTTGTTTATTTGAGATATCTCTATTATTTATTATAGTAAGAAAAGTTAGTTATAATTAACAAATATTGTTTTAAAATTTTAAAATCATCCATTCACCCCCACTTTGGGTGTTCCTTATTGGACTTTCGACTATTATTCAAGTGGTATTCAGAGCAATACCCATTTTTTCAGGATGTAATTTAATGTTTTGTTTTGGGTTATAATCTAGACACATAAGAGATGTGATCAAATTTTTTTCATGGTGAAATTCCATCTCAAAATATTTTTTTAGGATTTATTTTGCAAGTATCTTTGTTCTGACTAGTGTTGGTTATTCTATAAAGTGTCCTTAATGTGAAATAATCTGGTATTTATTGACAATTAATTAAATGTTTTGGGCCTTTGTATTGTAATCTATACATATTGAAGATGTTATACAATTTTTTTCATGATGAAATAACATCTCTAGATTTTATTTAAGATTTATTTACGACTTTATTTGGTAATTAAGATCTTTATTTAGGACTTAAAAGGGTGTTATCGTATGGTACCCTTCCTTATAGGTACCTTGACCCCTAAACTTAGACTCGATTTTCAAAGACATGTTTTTCCAAATAAGGAGTCATTATTTTTCAGGGTTTTATTTATTATTTTATTTTTCCTTTAAAAAATAAATGGTAACTCCAATTTTTACAAAAATTAGTTTTTCACTAAAAAGTGATTCTCACTATCAAATGAGGGTGCACTTGAAAAATGCAAGTTCACACAAGCATATCTATGGTTAAAAGTGTAATAAATAAAAAATAACAAGAAATCTATTCATTAATTAATATTTTCATATATTATAAAATATCCTTAGATTAAAAATAAATAAATAAATAAACTTTTCATTCAGGCAGAAATCAAAATGTTCAATGTTGACAAAAAGTGAAAAAAAAAATCAACTATTTAATCCTTTTCTCACATGAATGAAAATAATTTTAATTTTAAAAATTTAAAATATATAAATTTAATGAATTACTATTATTTTTAAATTTAAAATTTATAATGAACACAAAAAAAAAAAAAATCAAAGAAAAACCTTATAAAAATGAAAACAATTAACTAATTTTAATTTTTTTTTTCTTCCAATTCACATGATTCGTCCCTATTGCAGTCATGCCATTTGATTCTAGCTCAGACGGGTGTTATCAACAAAATTTATAAAACCTAAATCACCTCACACTAAGGTAGCATAGCTAACATAATATAGTGACTCTAGGATCGTCCACAAGGATGGGTTTTCATCGTACATTTGACTTAAATGAAGGAAATAAAATGGTGTTTTTTCTTATGAAAATTAGCTTTTAAAGAAAATGGAATTGTGGTTGCAAAGATTGATTTTAAGTTAAGCAAAAACAATAAGTGAAATTAACTTACAAAGAAAAGGTCTCTTGAAGCTTTAGGTCACTAGGATCGGGTTCCTCAGGCAAAGGGGGAGATTCCAGATCTTCTCCTCGCATTGGGGATAATAACATAAAGGATGGTGATCTCCCGAACCAAGTTTATATTTAGCAATTAATATTTGATCCAAAGGTTTCATGAGAAATGATAATTGCTTCCCATTAGTGGCTTCAAACACTAAAGACTTTCACTTTGAACCACCTTCCAATGGCTCGTAAATGATAACTAATAGACATCCATGGATCTAGCAATAAGCATCCATGGAATCCGAAAAGCTTACCAAGTATTGGCCATTCAAGGTGCTTTTAAGGGATTTAAAACTAAACCTTGAAATAAAAACCATTGATGGTTAACAACTACTGTCATTTATAGCAAGGACAACTCCCACCTTTGCACTTAAGTCCTTCACCTAACTTCCATCACTCCAAGAAACGAAAAGCCTAGCCACTCATCCCTTGAGAAATCATCCTCAAAGGTTGTTTGGCTAGAAAGAAAAGTGAAAACAAAATGAGAAGGAAAGGCAGAGCAAAAGCTCTGTATATTTCTTAATACGGGAATTTACAAGTGTTTTATGAAAAACATCCATAACCACTCATCCCTTTGTCTCTCTCCCTATATATAAGCTACCTAAAAGATATATAAAAAGATATAAAAGAAAATATCTAGGTTGGTTACAAGGAGAAACTAGGAAATTACATAAAATATTTGAAGATAAAAATCTAACGGAGTCGGTGCATAGGAAAATTTCACATACCATGCGAAATTTGGCATGGTGTGCGAAATCCTTTGGCTGCCTCAAGTGGTTTCGCATGGTGTGCGAAATTTCTCACAACCATGTGAAACTGCTTGTTGTTGGATTTCTTCCTCTGGTTTTCTTCCTTGCATCTCTGATTGGCTTGGCAAAGGGCTATGAAGTGCTCCAACGCTTGGATTCTTCATGTATTTGAGCTTTAACTTGCATTGCCATGGATTTCACCATATGCTCCCTCATTTTTGGCTTGTTTCAATGATAAAAAAGCTACCAAAAATGCCAAAACTTGCCAAAAACTGATTAGTAACCTTGCTAGGTTCCTTAATGTGCCAATTGAGTTAAAAGGTATTAACTATTACTCAATAGTGTTTAAAACAGTTAGTTTCAAGCTATAAAAGAGTACTTTTTAAGTAGTAATCACTCCCCCCAACCGACATATTGCTAGCCCCTTAGCAATGAAGGAAAGATAAAGAAGAATAGACAGTAAAATAATTTACAACATCATGCTAATCACTCCAAAAAAATTTCAAGTGGCATGATGCGGATTATACTCTCTCATGGAACATCAAAGAGGCAAAACCCAACCTTCAACAAGAGTGATTCGTTCCCAATTGGTGTCTCAGCTGATTCATGTCCTCTCAATGGTCCCTGAAAGTGGTACCATTTGATTCATGTCCAGCTGGTGTCCCTTGATTGTGGTCCTTAGAAGGGAGTAATCAACAAAATTTATAACCTATTACACCATGTACTAGGATAGCCTTAGCTAGCATAGCATAGTGGCTCTAAGGTCATTCACTGGGATGGGTTTTCACTTCACAATTGATATTAATTCAAAGATGAATTGGTGCTTTTTCATTTCAAGGTTAGCTTTAAAAGGAAACATAATCTTTGGTGGAAAAAAGATTGGTTTTAAGCTAACCAAAAATAATAATAACTGATTTTAATTACAAAGAAAAGTGTTTCTTGGAGTTTAGATCACTAGGCTCAGGTTCCTCATACAAAAAGGAGAGTTCCAGTCACTTGTTTCTTTTCCTCGCATTGGGGATTTAACATATAGTTATTTCCCGAACTGGTGTGGTACAGATGCTTCCCTTTAATGGGTTCAAACACTAAATCCTTCTCACTGATGCACCTTGCAATGGCTCGTGTCTCTCACCTAGCATTTTCCATTCAAGGCGATCTTTAACCTTGGATTACCCGTCAAAAGCTCGCAAGAGATAACTAATGAATGTCTCCTTGGAGTCCAAAAGCTTACCAAGTGTTGGCTATTCTAGAAAATTCTACCTCTAAACCACCTCCCAAAGGCTCGAAAGAGATAAACAAGTGCATCTCAATGGACGGAGATCACTTGCCTTACCAAGTGTTGGCCCAGGTGATTTAAAGGCGTTTTAAGTTAACTAAAAAGATAAAAACCATTAATGGGTCACCCTTTCTCTTCATTAAAAACTAAAACAACAAAACTTCCAATTTATGCATGAGGAAACTTACCCGGCTTTCCTCACTCCAAGAGACGAAGAGCCTACCTCTCATCCTCTAAGGAAAAATCCTCAGAGTTTGATTGGCTAGAAAGAAAACTAACGAGAAAACAAAAATATCAAGGAAAAACAGAGCAAGTGCTCTGTAAAATATATTTCTTACTATTACAAAAGGTTGTCTCTGAGAACAAGCTCCCCAGAGTTTTGATTTGTAAAGAAAATTACAACTATATATAAGAGGTTATTCACCCTTTGTTCTTACTTAAAGACTAAGGAATCCTATGATAGGTGGGTTACAAGGAGAGTTTGGGGATTTAGACATCAAATATCTAAAGCAAAATATCTCAAAATGTCGGTCGCAAATATCAAGAAGCTTCAGGAGAACACCACAGCTGTGCATGCAAGAGGGCTGTGAAATTTCGCAGCAAAAGGACATCATTTTCGCAGCCTAAGGCTGATTTCGCAGTCGTGCAAAATCTTCCTTCAACTTGGAGTGATCGGCTTCCAATGGCTGTAACTCCTTCATTTCAACTCCGAATCGCGCACCATTTGAAGCATTAGATTGTTGACTTCCTGAGCTTCGAAACGACATATAGTATGCATAAATTGAACTCCAGAAAGTGCTCAAAAAGTGGCTGACATGACTGTCATCTAGAATGCTTCATGGTAGATTTCTCTTTGCTTCCCCTCCTTGCATTCCGGATTTGCTTATGGAAAAGGACTTTAAAGCTTCAAAGCTTTGGTTCTTCATGTTTCTAAGCTTTCCATTGCTTTGCCATGGATTCCAAAGAACTGTCCTCAATCTTGGATTGCTTTGGTGATCAAAAAGCTATCAAAACACCAAAACTTAACACAATTTGATTAGAATTGATTGCAAAGGTCCTTAATATGTTAATTGGGTTAAAAGGTGATAACTACTACTCAAAAGTGTTTAAAAGATTTAATTATAAGCTATGAAATAGCACTTTTTGAGTAGTAATCAAAGAGTCATCAAATCTCCTGCCTAATTACAATTTATAAAGAGTAAACATTATGTAAATTTAAGCATTAAAATAATTTCCACTCCTAGAGGTCCAATCTTTATTTTTCTACAAAAATCTAAGTGTGTTAAGCTTATTAGTTTCCAATTATAGTATGTCAAACTATTATCTCCCCCCAACCTAGTTATTCCTCAAACTTTAGCAAACTGACCAACCTCCAATAGGTTAAGAACGCACCTTTTTTATTTCACAATTTTTTTTCATTGTAGGAGTGCAATGCTAAAGGTATTGTTTCCTAAAGTGTCCATGTAACGGGGATCCATCGATGACTCCCAACCAATCAAATTTTAGGGCATCAAGCTTTAAGGATCTTTTGACCACTAACTCCTCCGGTTTTTTCCCAGAATTTTGAGATTGAAATTCAATACCCAAGCACCTACAATATGTTAAACTCCACCTATTCACCCTTGTAACGAGCATTGAGGTCGGTGACTCCCAACCAATCAAGGCTTAGGGCATCGGGTTTTAAAAACTTTCGCCGTATGCCCCTCAGACCTTGCTCGGGTTTTAAGGCAAGTGAAACACTTTGTTCTTTTTTTTTTTTTTTTGAAAGACTTATTAGCCTTTTATAAGGTGTCCTAACACTATTAAAATGAGGTCAAAGGTACCTAGTCGAAATTTTCCTAAGTTCAGGGGGTGAGATAGTTTTTCATCTTATAACCGGAACCTAATGTGCATAGTGTGTGGTAAGATTAAAGTGGAAGAAATAAGTTGAATTCCATAGGAGTTTTGATAATTCATCAACTTCAATAAGCATAATACAAACTCTAAGATTCAAGTAAAAAGGCAAGAACTCAATTCCTCCCATTTCATTTTGATTTTTCCTTAATAACCATGAAAAGTAGAATGAAAACTTTTAAAATTAAGCAAAAAGTAACTAAATTAACAAATTAACCTAGTATTATTTAACAAAACTTCCTTCTTCAACTCTCCTCCCAACCGAGATCAACATTGCCCTCGATGTTTCAAGAGCAATTGAAAATAAAGGGAGGAAGTGGTACCTCCTGAGTGAAATGGAGTCTGAGTGGTAAAGGAGAAACCACATGAGTCAAAAAAAAAAAGGGTAATGAGTAGAGGAAATAGAAAAATGCTAAGTATAATTAAAAACATGATGTCTATATATTAATATGAGAAAGTACAATATAAGATATGATTGGGCAATACATCAAATCCCATTTTATAAAGCATCAAAACAATGACAAATCTCCACTAATATAATATATAAATACAATAAGATAAAGAGATGTCCTATGATCAAGCAGTGGGAGCCTCGGGTGGAGATAATGCCTCCTCAAGCGTAGCTGTGACTGTGGGAGGCTCATCCTGAGGTGATAGAATCCGGACCTTGATAACCCGACTCTTGGTAGCTTGGCATGTAAGGGTATCAACAAAATTTATACCTAAGGTCCTTACACTAAAGTAGCAAAGCTACTATAGCATAGTGGCTCTAGGATCGAACACTGGGAAGGGTTTTTACTTTAACTAGTGAAGTTCGGAGGATGGAGTGAAATTTTCTTAATAAAAATTAGGTTAAGATGAAAACATAAAAAGATGAAGGTGTGTAAACTAAACTAACATGAAAATAGGTTAAAAGATGGAAAAAGAAGTTTCTCAAAGCTTTGGATAGCCATGCTTAACTCACTGTGTAAAAATGGAGATTTTGGAACTTTTCACCTCGAGTTGGGGAAGCAACTAAGGTGATGCTTACTTCCCGAACCGGTATGTGTTTAACAACTGAGTTTTAGTCCTTGAAAACTTACAAAAAGGGTAGTTGAACCTCATAAATGCTCTTTTAATGATATAGGTCATCTCCTCGACTTGCAATACAATGGCTCGTAGGAGATAACTAATGAACGTCAGTGGATCTAACAATAAGAATCCACTGAGACCAAAAGGTTATCAAGTATTGGCCATTCAAAGCAAGTCAGAGGGATTAAAAGCTTTACTTTGAATGAAAACATTTATGACGCTCAGCTACTTACATTCATGGCTTGGAAATCTCCATCCTAACACGGGAGCTTCACATGGCATCCATTACTTCAAGAAACTAAAAGGTTTTAGCCTCTCATCCTTGGGGATTTCATCCTCCAAGGATGTTTGGCTACTAAGAAAATGAGAAAGAAAAGAGAAAAGAAAAGTATGAACAAAAGTGCTCTTATAACTTATAAAGTTACAGTTTACAAGATTAGATGATCCGTGTTTGAGGCTCTTCACCTCTATTTAAAGACAATAACAAGCTAAATTACAAGAGCTATTACAAAAGCAACCTATTCATTGGTTGATTACAAGGGTAAAATAGGTATTTACAAAGCTAAAAATCAAGCAAAATATCTTGGAGAACCGGTAGTGGAATAACATCAACAACGTCTCAAAACAGGGGATTCAAAGGAATTTCGCAATGTGCCTAAATCCACCTTGCGAAATTTTTGCAAGGTGTTTCTTCATGGTGCGAAGTGGCAAAATTTCGCACCATGAAGAAAATCTCCTTGCGAAATTTTCGCAATGTGAAATTCACCTTGCGAAATTGGTCATTTGACATGATGCAGTTGCCTTCCGAAGGCCATATCTTCCTCATTTCAGCTCCAAATCATACACGGTTTGAAGCGTTGGATTCTTGACTTCCTAAGCTTTCAAATGGTGTACAGCATGCAAAAAATGGACTTCGGGAAGTGCTTAAAAAGTTCGAAAGAAGACTGCAGCTGTTTTCTTCACTCTGTTTTCCTCTTCTCCATTGCTTGTGCTCGTGTTTCCACTTGAAATTCAAGCCTATAAACGTCCAAAATCCTTGATTAACTCACCCAAATAGCTCCTCCATCAATTGGCATGCTTGAATTGGTTCATAAGCTAATAAAAACATGTAAACTTGCCACAAAATGGTTAAAACCAATTACTAAGGACCTTAATGAATTAATTGGGTTAAATGAATATGATTACTACTTAAAGGTGCTTAAAACCATTATAATTAGATCTACAAAATAGCACTTTTTGGTAGTAATCAGACCTCTACTAGTGTAGTGTCGTCAGCTGGAGCTATAGGCACTGAGAATGCGGGAAGGTCAAACTGAGGCGAAGGCAGGAGTCCTAGGTGCTGCTGAATCTGGCAGAGAATAGCAGTCTGCTGGTCCTGATGGTCACGTATTTCAGCCATCTTTTGGAAGATAGCAGAATGGGTGGTGGTGAGTGTCTGAAAGGTATGCACCAGGACGCAAAACTCCAAAGTTGATATGGTGATAGAAGGCTCGGATGTAGTCGGCATGACTGGTGGAACAGTAGGAGACGTAGGCAGAGTAGTAAAAGTAGCCTCAGGTGTGGGTACTGGTGGTGCAGTCTCTATCGGGGGCTCTCCATGCTCTGGCTGTGGAGGCTCTAGGGGTGCTACCATAGGAGGGACTCCTGGCGATACAGAATAACCCACCAACTGATTCCATTTGTTGAGACTGAATCGCTCTTGAAAAAGGCGGCGGTGCTTGAGCTGAGGCTCAATAAGAAAGCCTAAATACTCCAAGATCTGGCATAGCAACCTTGGGAATAGTAGTGGAATAGTGTCGACCCTCTGGAGCTTTTTCCTATGGACCTTCTCCTCAAAGTGGATGAGGGAGGCCATAATCAAGTGGTACGGGCCAAAGTAGAAGCCCTCAGATATACGAAATAATGCGTCCAAAATAGCTCATCTCCTCTGTACTGAATGTTGTAATGGAAAGAAGTTAGAGCGCAGCACCACATCTACGAGGAGCATCCCAAGCGGAAGCTCCTTCCGTAGAAGGACCGAATCAATAGAGGTCCCCCTAGATAATATGTGAACCATGTCCCTCTGAGATACGTGGGACCACTAGCGGAAAACAGAAGGATCCTCTTGCTTGAACGGAATATGTAGAGCCTCTGCAATCTGTCTGGCCTCAAGTACACCATGACGTCCATCTATGGTGAAATGAATCACAGTAGGACTTCGGACGCCACGAGTAGTCATAGACTGGTAAAATTCTAGTGTGACTATGGGATAGAAAAACTCACGAGGAGTCATGAGGTGCTCAAGGTGATACCTCTGGAGTAGGTCGCAGGAGTCTTGGAGCTCAGGCTACTGTCGCATGGCCTCTTAATCAAAATATAGCTCCGAGTGGAAGGGTTTTGCTCTACAATTTGAGTTGCCCTCAATGGGCGGTGCTGTGACCATCGGAGGCCTGATAATCGACTCTGGTGATAGGTCTGTAGGTAACTTAGAGTCTGTTGGATGCTCAGAAGCTCTGAATGACTCGCCCGGGCCTGAAATCCTAGCCCTCTTGGCCAAAAGGCGCTGTTCTAAACTCTCAAGGCGTGAAGTATTCGTCCCTGGGATAGTAGGTGGTCTCCTCGACTCGTACCTACACTAAGAAGCAAGTAAGGAAGGTCCAATGGCCCTCTCCACCTTCGAAAGGTGGAATCCTCGAGGCCTCCGCGGCCTGAGATGGGGAATTGCTAGGTACCTAAGCAGAGGAGGCTCTCTGCCTCGTGGTGCGTCTCGGTGAAGGGACGGGAGAGGCTCCTCGAATCTGCGCCATGTCGGAAATGGAAAACGATCCTCGAGTCCTTGTTCTGAGGGAGCGCGGAGTGCGTCTTTTTGAAGTGAGATGCTCGTGGGGCTTGGAATCGAATGGAGAGGGGTGAGGTTGCAAGGTGGCAGAGGAGATTCACAATGACAAGAGTGCTTGTGAAATGAGAAACAGAAAAAGCTAGGGGTCGGGGGGCGCTTAAAAAGAAATGGCAAGCGACCTTTCATTTTCGCACGCACCTCTTGAGTTTCGCATAATGTGCAAAATTGGTTTAGGTATGCGAAAATTTTGCAGGCTGTGCGAATTGATTTCACATGGGTTGGCTTATTTTTGCACAGTTTGCGAACTTGGTTCGCAGGGTGTGCGAATTTGGTTCATAGGGTGTGCGAATTTGATTCGCAGGGTGTGCAAAATGAGTGATTGATTTCACATGCCTTGCGAAAATTTTGCAAGGTGTGTGAATTGTTTTGATTGCTCCTTTGTTTGAAATCCCCCTGTAATCGATCATCAAAAAATCTAAGTTAAATCAAACCAAAATAAAATTAAAATGAGAAATCAAAATCAAAACAAGTAATAATACAGGAAAACTCTTAAATCAGAAATAAAAAATAAATAAAAGATATGGACTCGATTAGTCTTTAGAAAGACTAAGTCCATTAAAAGGTTGGTCTTGTCGAGCTTGATGTGGATCAAGGAGGATGAATTCCTTCTTGTCACGAGAAAAAGGCTCCACAAAGGGCTTGAGATAGTGGTCATTCACTTTGAAGCTCCCGGTGCTATTGGAGTTAAGTAGTTCCACTACTCTATTTGAATGCACTTGGTGAATAGTAAAAGGTCTTATCCACCTTGATTTCAGCTTGCCCGGAAAGATATGGAGCTTACAGTCATAGAGCAAGACTCTTTGTCCCTTTTGAAATTCCTTACGAGAAATCAACTAATCATGCCACCTCTTCAATTTCTCTTTTGCAATTTTTGAATTGATGTAGGCATCATTTCTCAATTCCTCCATCTCATTAAGGTCTAAGAACCTCTTCAACCCAGATCTGCTCAAATCCATGTTGAGTTTCTTGATTGCCTACCAAGCTTTGTATTCCAATTCCACAGGGAGATGACATGCTTTGCCATAGACTAGGCGATAAGGAGACATCCCGAGAATGGTCTTGTAAGCTGTTCGATATGCCCATAGGGAATCGAGGAGCTTGATTGACCAATCTTTTCTGTTTGTGTTCACCACCTTCATCAATATGTTTTTAATCTCCCTGTTTGCTAACTCAACTTGCCCACTAGTTTGAGGGTGGTAAGGTGTAGCTACCTTATGCTTCACCCCATACTTGGCTAGGAGCATTTCAAAAGGCTTGTTGCAAAAATGAGTACCTCCATCACTAATTAATGCTTTGGGCACCCCAAATCTTGAGAAGATGTTCTCCTTGAGAAACTTGAGAACCACTCTATGGTCATTGTGCTTACATGGGATTGCCTCAACCCACTTAAAAACATAATTTACTCCCACCAAGATGTAAGAGTAGCCAAAAGACATAGGAAATGGTCCCATGAAGTTAATGCCCCAAACGTAAAAAAGATCAATTACCAAAATGGGGTTCAAAGGCATCATGTTCCTACATGTCAACTTCCCAAGCCACTGGCATTAATCACAACTCTTGCACATGGTGTGGGCATCTTTGAAAAGTGATGGCGAACAGAAACCCGATTGCAACACCCTCATGACTATCTTCTGATAAGCAAAGTGGCCTCCACATGCATTTTCATGGCAATGACTGAGAATCCCATGTTGCTCTTCTTCAGGAACGCACTTTCTTATTATTTGATCGACACAGTACTTGAATAGAAATGGCTTTTCCCAATAGTAGGCATGAATTTGTGCAAAGAAGTGCTTCTTATCTTGTGCTTTCCACTCAGTTGGAACTTCTCCTATGACTAGGTAGTTCGCAATGTGAGCATACCAAGAGGCAACTTCCACCAACATAAGAGACTCCTCTGGAAAATCATCATTAATGGGCAAACCATGGGAATTATGTGCGAAAGCTAGCCTTGAAAGGTGGTATGCTACCACATTCTCCAATTCTTTCTTGTCTTTGATATGGAGATTGAACTCTTGAAGCAAGAGAATCCATCTAATCAGTCTTGCTTTAGCATCTTGCTTAGTGAACATATACTTCAAAGCAGAGTGATCAGTGAAAACCACGATGAAAGACCCCACCAAATAAGCATAAAACTTACCCAAGGCAAAAACTATAGCTAACAATTCCTTCTCAGTGGTTGTGTAGTTTCTTTGCGCCTCATTAAATGTCTTGCTCGCATAGTAGATCACATAGGGTTTTCCATCTTCTCTCTGCCTAAGAACAGCTCCTATAGCAAAGTCACTGGCATCACACATTACCTCAAAGGGCAGTTTCTAGTTGGGAGCCCTCACTATTGGTGCGGTTGTCAAGAATAGCTTCAACTCTTCAAAAATCCTTTGGCATCTATCATCCCATATGAATTTAGCATCCTTCACCAATAGTTCACAAAGAGTCCTTGCAAGCTTAGAGAAATCCTTGATAAACCTCCTATAGAACCCAACATAGCCAAGGAATTGCCTTACTCCTTTGACATTTGTTGGGAATGGCAACTTAACAATGAGTTCAACATTTTCTTTGTCAACTTCAATGCCTTTCTTGGAGATGATGTGTCCAAGGACAATCCCTTGGTGTACCATGAAATGGCACCTCTCCTAGTCAAGCACTAAGTCTTTCTCAATGCATCGGTTCAGAACAACTTCTAAGTTGATCAAGCATTCATCAAATTGACTTCCATATATGGTGATATCATCCATCAAGGCTTCCATAATACGCTCCACCATATCACTAATGATGCTTAACATGCATCTTTGGAAAGTTGCGGGTGCATTGCATAAGCCAAAAGGCATTCTCCTGTATGCATAGGTTCCAAATGGGCACATGAAAGTGGTCTTTTCTTGGTCTTCAACATCAATTTCTATCTGAAAGTACCCAGAGTAGCCATCTAAGAAATAATAGAAAGGATGCCCAGAGACCCTCTCAAGAACCTGACCAATAAAGGGCAACGGGAAATGGTCCTTCCTTGTCATCGCATTCAACCTCCTGTAATCGATACACACCCTCCAACCTATAGTGAGGCGTGTAGAGACCTCTTCTCCCTTATCATTTTTCACCACCGTGATCCCAAACTTCTTTGACACAACTTGAGTAGGACTCACCCATGGGCTATCTGATATGGGATAAATAATACCGGCCTCAAGTAGCTTAAAAACTTCAGCTCGCACCACATCTTGCATGTGAGGGTTCAACCTTCTCTAAGGTTGACGAATTGGCTTAGCTTCATCCTCCATGTAAATGTGATGAGTGTAGACTAAAGGGTTGATCCCTTTCAAATCAGAAATTTGTCATCCTATTGCCTTCTTACATCTTCTAGGGACTTCAAGTAGACAATCCTCCTGATGAGTGGTAAGAGTTGAAGATATAACAATAGGGCACTGTTTGTCTTCTTCCAAGTATGCATACTTCAACTCTGTGGGTAGTGGCTTAAGAATAAGCTTTGGGAACTCCTCCTTAACATGTCTTTGTGTCTCCTCCTCATTGAATAAGGGTAGAATTTCTTCTCTCCTCCTCCATGGGAGCAAGATAGTAAGCAAATCTGAGGGTTTAGGTAACCCTTCCTCAAGATCCCTAAAACTCTCAATCAAATCTTCTTGCATTCTATGATCACAATGTTCCTCCACTAAAGTGTCAATCATGCACACTTCCTCTGAGCTTTCTTCTTCTTCCGGATGGATATGCTTCTTGTACAAATGGAAGATGTTGAGCTCCAATGTCATGTTGCCAAACGTGAGTTGCATGACTCCATTCCTACAATTGATGATTGCATTTGATGTAGCTAGGAATGGTCTTCCAAGTATGATAGGAACATAGTTAGTTTCTTTGACAATCGGATCCGTATCAAGAACAACAAAATCCATTGGATAGTAGAATTTGTCAACTTGAACCAAGACATCTTCGATCATCCCTCTTGCAATCTTCACTAATCTATCTTCCAGAGATAGAGTGATGGATGTTGGCTTCAACTTTCCAAGTCCCAACTGCTTGTAGACAGAGTAAGGTAGCAAATTCACACTTGTTCCCAAGTCCAACAAAGTTTTCTCCACACAAGTCCCTCCAATACTCACTGAGATGGTAGGGCAGCCCGGATCTTTGTACTTCACTAGAGACTTGCATATATGATGACACTCACTTGCTCAGTCAAGAAGGCTTTCTTGTTCACATTCAACCCTCTCTTTATAATGCACAAGTCCTTCAAGAATTTTGCATATGTTGGCACTTGTTTGATCATGACTAGCAAAGGGATTTTGACCTTCACTTGCCTCAACACTTCAAAATTTTCTGATGCATTATTGGTTCCCTTTTTGTCATGCAAAGCTTAGGAGAAAGGTGGAGGCATGTGTTTCTTCATCATATCTTCCTTGATCACTATCCTCTCGAGTTCTTCATCCACACTAAAATCACGGTCATCTTTCTTTGTACTTTGCTCTTTTCTCTTTCCTTTCATTTCCTCTCTTTTTTTCTTTTTTTTTTTGCTACACTCTCTTCATTATGCTTTGGCTTGGATGTGGGATGATCAACCTCTTTACCACTCCTCAAAGTGATAACTACTTTAACTTCCCTCACTTTTGAAGATTCTCCCTTGAGCCTCCACTTCATGGATACCCTTGGGATTTTGATGAGGTTGAGAAGGAAACTTTCCTTTCTTTTGCACTGTGTTGAGGTTGGTAAGCCTTGCAATTGAGTATTGGACATTGTCTATCTTCTAAGACAGATCATTTTGATCTCATCCATCCTTTTATTCAATGTACTCTCCACACTATCAATTCTCTGATTTAGTTGAGCATTAATGGACTTCTGATCTCCCACAAAGTCTCCCATAACCTTACTAAGGTTCACAATAGCTTGTTCAAGATTCGAGGCTTGCTGAGGTGCTTGAGCAGGTTGTGTGTACTGAGGTGGCTTTGGTTTCCAAGAGAAATTTAGGTGATTCCTCCAATTTGAATTGTAGGTGTTGCCATAAGAAGCATTGTTATTGGGTTTGAATTGACCAATAACATTTGCTTGATCACCAAACATCTCTCTCACTGCTGGAATTGTAGGGCACTCCTCCACCAAGTGCTCATAAGATTGACAAATGGAACAAGGCATAGCTTGTACTAGTGTTTCAAAAATGGCTTGCACTTCTTATACCTTCTTCATTTCTAGCTCTTCCAATCTCCTTGCCATAGCTGCAACCTTTGCCTTCATGTTAATGTCTTCATTCAAAACATACATCCCATCCTTAGCATTAGGTTGAGACTTCATTCTTCCCACCTCTCTAGCATTTGGTTCAGCCCATCCTCTTGAAAATTCAGCCATATAATTCAAAAAGTCCATGGCTTCCTCCAGATTCTTACTCATGAAGTCTCCTCCACACATAGTTTCTAGGAGTTGCTTCAGTGAAGAAGACATACCATCATAAAAATAACTCACTAAGAGCCATGTGTCAAAGCCACGGTGAGGACAAGCATTAATAGCTTCCATGTATCTCTCCCAACACTCATAGAATTTCTCATTCTCTTTAGCCGAGAAGTTCAAAATTTGCCTTTTCAAATGATTGGTCTTATGAGTAGGGAAGAACTTCTTGAGAAACTCGGCTTTCAAATCAGTCCAAGTTTGGATACTTCTTGGACTTAAAGAATTAAGCCAAATTTTAGCCTTATCCTTCAAAGTGAAAGGAAATAGCTTGAGCCTCATCAAGTCAATTGAGGCTCCTCCTTCTTGGAATGTATTACAATGCTCCTCGAATTCCTTAATATGCGAGTAGGGATTCTCACTTTCCATCCCATGGAAAGTAGGTAGGAATGGCACAATGTGAGGTCAGATTACTAACTGCTTAGTGGGAAGCACTATGCATGACGGTGCACTCATACAAGGTGGATGCATGTGGTTCCTCATAGATCGACATAATCTTAAAGTATAGTATGTAGTCAATAAATGGCATTTAGGGATTTAACCACATTAAAATTGGTGGTGTTAATTTATCTTCATCTAACAAGTGATGTCTCATAAAAAACTTTAAAATCTATTTTTCAACAAAATAAACAAGTTACTGGACTGCAATTTTCCATAAAGAGTTTTTATCATTTTATTTAATTTGTGATATATGATATATGAAAGTTTCATGAACTTTTCTTATTATCCAATAAGCAATTCATTCATTAGAATTTCCTATAGAGTAATTTTTTTGTTTTCAAACTTGTGTTAAAATTAACTTATTAACCTTACACCACAAGAACCTAAAAGTTTTACCACATGCCACATTATTAGGACAATGAGTCTGAGAAGAATGTAATATTTTGAATTATTAGTTTTGTTTTGTTTTGTATTTTTTTTTTTTTTTTTCTGATCCCTTAACTTAAAACTTGACTTTGGAGATTAGACTCACTTGAATCATTACCTAAATGTGTTAGAGAATACATTTGAAGTTTGAAGATTGTGAATCATGTCTAATGTTTTATAAATTAATCTCTAAATAGTTGCTTATTACGTTTGTGTGAACTTATTAGATCTCTGATAACCATTTTGAGTAATTATACCTAAATGAATTAAAGAATATATTTGAAGTATGAAGATTGTAAATCATGTCTAATATTTTATAAATTAATTTCTAAATAGTTTCTTGTTAACTTTAATTTTTTACACTAATTAGATTTCCGATCACTATTTACATGAGACATATTGTTTTATGCTTTATTGAAGGAGCATATACCAATAAACTAGACTAACTATTTCTTGAACTATGCGTAGGTTGATTATTTTTTACTAACTTTTAAATAATATTTTGTTTGATTTGAAAAACATGAATATCATTCTACTATTTGTCCACTACCTAATTTTTAAAGTGATATAAAATTTTGAAAATTTTTAATTTACAATATTACTTTATTTATGTACCATACTATTAATTTCTATTGGATTTTCAAGCATCTCTACCACACTATTTCTTTTTATTTGATTATAACAAAGATAAGAGATATTGAGATGGGAATGAGCCACCATATTAGCTTTGAAATTTTACTTTTATCACTACAAGCATGACAATCAAAAAAATATTTTGTAGCCAAATGTTATCATTTTATAGTTGAAAATATTTTTGGTGACATATTTTTGTCCATTTCCCAATACCTTATCTTCATCACATAAGGTCATAACAACAATTGAAAGTTTGTTTTGATGAGAGAATGTTATGTTACAAAACTTTATTTCACTACCACTAACAAGATATTTTGTCATTATACCATTATCATTTGGTTGCTAAATGTTCATATATTTTAAACAAATTTGTTGCTAAATGTACACCAACAAAGACACAAAATGACTTTTTAGTGGAATATAATGTGTGACAATATGCATTTTACCAAGGAAGTTGAAGAATAACCATTAGAGATTAATAATGTATTGCTATGAGGTAAATGCTTTGTCAAAAGTATAGTTAGCAAAAAAAAAAAAAAAAAGAAACTCTTTTGTATACTTGTATTGACAAAAATATATTTTGTTTGAAAAATGTACATCTAGTTTCATTTAACTGGTATTAGAAAGGTTATGCATTTGCAACATAAAATTAGAAAGTTCATGCTTTTATATTACAAGACAAGTCTTAAGGAGAACATAATATAATTAAATAAAATTTGTAGTGTATGCTTAAATGATAACATGATTCAAGGAGTCATTTGTTTGCTCTTATTTGACTTAAATGCTTAATATCCTCTACTATGAAGCTATACTTAATCTCATTCATCTTAAATTTTATCAATCTATCTTGTTACTCAAAATTCTCCTCTAAACTTTGATAAGCTAGCTTCACCAACCTTCAATAATAAATGCTTAAAAGATTGATTAGTAGATGTCCTAAGTTTGCGCTTTAGAAAAATCTCCACAAGATTTTTACACTCTTCCATAGTAGAAAAACTAACAATATCATAAGTATTTCCTTTTAAATTACTTTACCTTGATATTCCTTATTTGGTTTGATACTCTACACTCAAACCTTAGCAAGAGGTTATATATATTAGTAGCTTAAGAAAAAAACCTTCTTTTAGTAGAGTTAGTTGTTGCACATTGGTGTTGTGACTTTCCTCTAAGCCATTTAGCTTATTCAAAATAAAATAAAATATAGCAAGAATCAAAATGAAAAGTTTAAAAGCAAGTATGCATTGAATAACCAATTATCTTTTCTTAGCCTTAATGGTTTGGTTCATATATAAGGATGATCAAGGAAGAATTATTGAACTTCCTTTATAATAAAACACATGGATCATGATAATTTATTAAAATTGGTCAACCTAAGTAATCACTACTTTTCTAGTAGATTTTACCCCTTTTGAGGTGATGTCTTGGTAAATTAGGGTAAAGAATGACAGTATACCTCTATGGAATAATGAGGATTTCTCCACAAAAAAAAACATTGATTAAATATTGAAGAAGAAATCACATAATAGTAGAATTAACTCTATCCATTTTCTTCTTTATTTTTCCTAAAATATAAGCAAGGTACATAAACCTTTTTCTTCTTTTGAGGAAAACATGTCCTAAGTTTTTAGGTAAGCAACCACTAATTTTATAGAAACATAACAAGAGTATAATGGAGAAAAATAAAAAATATCAAACCAAAGTAAAACTCCCATTTGGAATGACTAACCAAAAGGCTTAACTTATTCCAACAAAACCAAAAAGTGGCCCAATTCCAGATGAATGTGTCATAAGCTCCTCAAAATTCCACTAGATGGGTTTGGGCCTAGTGTATACACATGAACCTGCACTTTCTTTCTAAGTGGGATTCAATAAAACTCTTTTTTTTTTTTTCTTGTTTTTTTGCTAACATGTACTTCCTATATATGGGTAAGGAGACATAAGCAATCTTCTTATATAGAGAGAACGATTAAGATTTTTTTTTTCTATTTTTTTATGGCTTTTTTTTTTTTTTTTTTTTTTTTTTTTGGAGAAAAGCAATGGTAAAGTTTAGGTTTTAGGATTTTACATTGTAGACTTTGTTTAAAGAAGAAACCTAGTGGAAGATTTTCAAGGAAAGCAAAACAAACTAGGGCTTTCATATAGTTATGACATAAAACATGGGGTTAGGGTGATCATTATACCCAATAATCTTTGTTTAGAGTTATTGACAATCCATAGTTTCATAATTGAGAATCTACAATGTAAGTGATTAAAAGATGGCAGAGAAGAGATGCATGGTTTAAAGTTTTGGCAAAGTTAAAACAACAATATTGTGAGATAAGTGAAGAGAAACTGTTTTGAATAGTTTTACCCTATCTTGGCATTCCTAAAGACTATTTTTCTTAGCCATGGATAAACTTGGTATCTTATATGAGAAGTATCAACAAAAATGCATTTTTAGATACAATTACTAGTGTAAGATATGCGGGTTTAGAGAAGTGAAAAGGAAAAAAAATATTATTAAACCATTTTTTGTAGTAGCAAAGATGCTATCCCACATCAGTCTTAGACAAGCTAAGACCTCTCACAAAGCCTTATGAATAGAAAATGTTATCCCACATCGATTATAGAGAAATTTAAGGCATTCCAAGGAACCTATAAATGAGATAGGTGTGTGAAGTACAAGTTTTATCTAAGGAAAAGCAAGAAGACCACCAAGGCTTAGGACTTATAGCAAAGAACTATTGTAGCTTCAAGGATAAAGGTTAGATGCACATGAAATATCAAATATATTTATACTTATTAGTTTGATTTACTATTTTTATAGAAGAATATGCTTTTTTCGCTTATGTTATATTTAGAATATATGGAAATTTCTTTTTTAGTGTTTTTTTTAAGTAAGGTATGCACTCAAGTTTATGATTTGAGCTTATTTTATTAGTTATCAATTATTATAAGTTCATAATAATATTGTCCTAATGCAATATTTTAATTTTATAGAAAACCTATCAAATGTCAATTAAGCTAAAAATAGAATAAGTACACTTCATTAGAAAGTCTAGAATTTTTTTAAGGTTGCATAGTAAAATTATCTAATTACCCAAATGTAATAAGCTTTATCATAGAAATTGAATCGAATCTCATTCTCATAAGATCAATTCTATCAACTCAAATATCCATTCTGATTATTCAAAAATATTTCAAAATTTCAAAAAAAAAAAAAACTTTAATTTAACAATAATTAAAAGTTGTAGTCAAAGCGAACATTCTTCTCTTACGAGGAAAAATGATCTCACTCAAATACTCCAATTATTTTGCAAGAGTTAACATTGTGATTTAGTTACACTAATCATAGCAAAACTTAATCAAAGGTTTAGATACTATCATAATTAGTTAATGAACTAATCAAAATATTAAGGAGATGAACATATTCAAGTAACCCCAATTTGTTTTCATTGTTTTAAGCTCATCATTATGTTTTTTCCCCTCTAGGAAGGCTAAAGAGATAACATACTAATAAGATGTAGTAGCCCAAAAACTTGTAACTAGCTTTGACAAAGAAATATGTATTTGTTGGGGAAAATGAACTTTTGTTTTTATTTATGTCATAAGTGTGACTTGTTCTGATGGTAATTCTCTTGGGAATAGGTAAGCATGATTCCTAAGTTACAAGATAAATTTTCTTGGTATCCATATTACAAACATGTTGGACTTGGTGGAAAATGTGCAATTTAGAGAATATTCTACAAGTTGTCTATGAATTTTGTAAAAAAAAAAAATTTTAAATTATCATTAAGAAAAATGTAGACAAATTATTTTATTGAATTTTAAATAAATATACATATAATACATATGTGTGTGTGTGCTCTTCTTACCAAAGAATATATCATCTAATTATTCCTTTATGAAGAGCTTGATCTCAAAACTTGAGGATTCTCAGATTCTTTATCTTTTCAAGATGATATTTGGGTTTCGAAGCCTTGAATTTGATCTCCACTTGAGTTTATTGTGGACCACTGTAAACCTTAACATTATTTTTAAGGACTAAGTACAAATTTGATTTGAATCTTGACTTGATTATTAAAGATTTGACAACTTGATTTTACACTACTTTGCTTCATAATGATATTACCTTGCAAATGTCTTCATAATACCTTGTATATTGTAGTTCAATTTACTTGTATGTGTCTTGTATATGTGTCATAAGTTCTTTTCCGCTTTTTCATAAGATCATTTTATATGTAGTAGAGTTTCCTTGCATAAGTTTCTCATAAGATGTATGTCTATGTTATTTTGAATGCTTAGAAACACTACTATGAGGTTTGTAAAAATATTAGTATGATGGTAATAATAATCATAGAAATAGTACTAATATCAATTATGTTACTACTGATAATGTTGTAAATATTAATAATAATATTTGGGATTAAACTTATTCTTCATTAATAGTGATAAACAAATTGTGCATGACTTTCAACCATTCATGGGTCATTACAATAGATAACCAATTGAAGCCCTTTAATTAAAATATTAAAGTATTAACCTAGTGTGCCCTTTAAATACAATTCTTCCAATTTTCTATCGTCAAAGGTTAGGAGTTCCTAGATTGTTAAGGAAAAAGAGTCTCAAACTTGGGTGTTGATCTTATTTATATTAAGTTGCTCATATTTGAAAACTAAATTACCATTTGATTTATTTTCTTTCAAGAAAAGCGCAAACCATTTCATTTCAAAGGAAAGAAAGAGTGGTCTAATTAGTTTAGATAATTGAAGGTGGAAAAGGAAGCCTTTTGCCTTCTAGGTCCATTTATTTCAAAATTTAAATGCATTTTTTTTTTTATAATTCTTAGTTTCTTGTTTTGTGTGTGTGTGTGTGTGCATGTGTGTGTGCTGGTGCCTAAAGTTAATCTTGGAAAACTTCTAAATGTGGATCAATATAAGAGCAAATATAAAATCTATTGAAATCAAATCCTAACTCCTAGTTTGCTAAGGCTAAAAAGATAAATCAATCAAAGAAATATACTTCAATATTTTCATAAATGAAAGATACTTAGAATTGAATAATTTTGTTCTAACAAACTTTTGATAAATTAGTATGAATTAAGAGAGTCTTCATGATGAAACAAAGAACTTAAGCTATCATAATAGAAGTTAATTAATGGTACACTAGAATTTAGTCACATGTTGTTTTGGTTATTTTATCTTCATCCAACAAATTATGTATTGAAAAAAGCTAAATAATATCTATTTTCCAGCAAAATAAACAAGTTAGTCAATTTCAAATTCTTTTTGTAAGAGTTATTAATATTTTATTTCCATGTATTCAAGTTGATTGCTATATTATTTAGGTCAATCTTGCAAGAAGAAATTAACCATATTCTTATAATTATAACAACATTGTGATGTGTGATTTGAAAGTTTCATGAATTTATATTTATAAGGTAATATGTAATTCGATGATTAAAATTATCTAGAAAGTTTATTTTAGCTTTTAAACATGCGTTGAACTTAACTCATAAATCTTTTGTTGTTGAGGCTAGAAATACTATAATATTTTAAATAATTAGATTATGTTTTGTTAGAATCCTCATCTTGGAACATAATGTAGTTCAAATAAATGCATAAAAGAATGTATGTTTGGAGTATCAAAGTTAGGAATTAAGTCAAATTAATTTATAAATTAATTTATAACTACGTGTTGATTAAGTTTGCTTATACTTATCAATACTCTATCCACTATATATGTTAAGTAACCCCTATTAGATAACTAGACTTCGTTTTAAGTTCAATTGAGGTGCATATATCAATAATAAAATTTATTATTTCTTTTGTACATTTTTAAACCTAAATTTTCTAGTAACCACTAATGAATACATACAAGTGTTTTGAAAAACATAGGTATTGTTTTAATATTTGTTCTCAAAATTGATTTTTAAGAGTGACACGATATCGTAAATCTTGGATTTGTACTCTTTAACTTAATTTACATATTGTACTATTAAGTTTTGTTGTAATAGTATTTCTAAACTTACACATTGTTTCTTCATATCAACTTTAAGATGGATGCTAACTTCAAGTTATGTTGTTAGTCTTTATTATTATTTTTTGGCTATGAACCCTTGACAAGATCTAACTAATTTATTTAGTATTTTGATACAAGATTTTTATTGTTTTATACAAATTACAATTATCTAAGTTGTTTCTAGGGCCCTATGACTCAAATTACAAATAACAATTATACTTGTAGCTAACTAGGCCTTGGGCTTGAGACATTGTAAATTTTTATGACATTATATTTCTTCTGTGATCAATGAAAATTTCCTAAAGCATGCTAGTGTAAATTCCATTTTTCAATGAGTGAACAACATAATAGTTATACATTATCTTATAATAACTATCATGAGCTATGTGTAACAAATAACTAAAACAAAGACAATATAATGATACAAAAATATTTTATAGGTCTAAGGTAGAAAACATTGACATTTCTAAGTGCAAAAAAATATAAATATGCTTTAACAAAAACCACAACAATACTTTTTATAACCCAAAAATAAAAATAATAAATTAGTTTGGATCATTTTTTTTTCTTTTTCTTTACAAATAACTTTGATGACCATGTTTGACAAGATGAACTCAAAAATAGAAAAGTACAGTAATAAAACATGCAATTGTTCCTTTTAAATTTATTTAGTTGTTCTTGAATTACACAAATGTTTTGCAAACATAATCAAACGTATATTTGGTATGAAACCCTATATACATCAATGGATGATGGTATGAATGTCTATGATATTAAAGTTTTATAAATGCATCTTAACTTGTTTTGTTTGAATTTGCCATTAGGGTCCTTGTATACATACTACTTAAGTAATACTTTATGCTAAAATAAAAAAAGATTTTTTTTAAGGGCTAAGGGTGGGGACAAAAGAGGGTTGTATATCATGATACTTTTTATTGAAACATTAATTTGTCAATTCTAAAAAAAATGACATTCTTAAAAATACAAGTAGCTAGCTTAGTAATGATTTCATATACTAATGGTGGTTTAGAAATCACAATGAGCTGGATTTTTTATTTTTTTATTTGGCTAAACAAACTTGCCCTTATTATGACAAGTTTACTGAAGATACAATTGGTTAGGGTAGGTTTAAGATTTTCACATAAAACTTAAGTTGGATTTGGATTTGGATTGTGTAAGGGTTTGTAACATACAAACCTAGAAATTCTTGAAATTATACTTATATTTGCTCTTAAAGAAATCACCCAATTGCCAAACTAAGCACCTATAAAAGCATAAATGTTCTAAATTATGTATTCAATTTCATATAAAATAGCTTATTATTTCATAGTATAACCCTAAGCCTAAGCTATTAGTTAAGAATATCCTTCTCCTATGACTTTGTTAGCTCAATGCAAGTGAAGCACCACTAATCATAGGCTCTAATGTCCCTCTCCCAAGCACAAAATATATTCAGTGCACCATGGGTCACCATTGTACCCACTGGATACCAATATGTAGCCTTTATATCATTGTTACTTTCCTCTCATGGTTAACTAGAATTACTTTGTTCAATATTATATTTTCCTTGTTTTCCCTTGATTTTTCCTTTAGATATAAGTGATTTACATGACAAAAAAAAAATAAAAAATAAATAAAAATTCCTAACATGTCTTTTAATTGATCTGTAAATAAATATTTAATTCCTAGCTTCCTAGCATTATAATTAATCTACATTAATATTGGATTGGCATAAAGAACTTACATCATTTTCGTCTTTTATACGAGATTTGTTTCCTTGGAATCAAGTATGTGGTTAATTAATTTATAATGTAAGATAACCTATGTTAGTAGTGCGTTTTTTTCGAAACTATTTTATTAGAAGCACTTAATTGTTCATGCATGTTGATTGGATAGATAGTGGACTTGGATAAACAACACCCTAAATTCTACTATTAGATTAATTGTGGTTTTTTTTTTGTCATGATGAATTTTCCTTCAAAGTATTATATATTGTTCTAAATTTAGTTATTTGGATCCAAAATAGTAAATAGGGTGTTTGTTTACATATATTCAATTGAGAAAACTATTCTATGATTCTGTAGAAGATGAAACCTATATCAAAGAAAAGATCAGAACATTATAACAACAAACCATCAGGATCTCATACCCAAGAGCAACTAGATGAAAAATTTGTGGTGGAGTTCTTACCATCAAAGGAAGCTCAAGACGAGGTCTTCAAATGTGAGGTATAATTTTATATTTTTGTAACTACAATAGTGTTTTTTCTTTTATACCTTAAAATTAAATGGGGTCATCTTAGCTTAGGTTCACCATGGTTTTAATTTAGCCTTGGTGTGAGTTTCACAAGTTACTCCTTAGGATTGGCAAAGCTCATTCACCTATATACCCATATATTGGTTTGCATATTTGTGTTGGGGGTACAATTTTTTATAAATAAAATATTTATCTAGTTAATACCCTTGTATTAAAAAAAATGACAATTTTCTCTTTTCCATATCATTTAGTTTCTAGATTAAGGATTAATTCTTTGGCTCTTCAATCTTATTTTAGTGTTTTTGGAACCATTTCTTCTTTTGACAATTTCGTTTTGAATGATATTATTTGTTTTATCTAAGCTAACTAGTATTAATAGAATGTTATATATGTATATTTCTTTCATGCTAGGTTATGGACAAGGATGTTTTTAAAAACTTATAAGAAGCAATGTCACTTCATATGGATAACAATAAGTAAGAAAGCTCAAACTATAAAGAACATTCTAAACTTGTTGACACATATTTTTAAAAACTCAAAAATTCATATTTCATTCTAGTGTTTGGTATTTAGGAAAAATATTAAATTCTTCTCATATTGGCCATCATTTGAGCATAATTTTAATTCATAGTGTTTGGTATAAGGCAAAATATGAAACCACTCTCATACTCTTATTTAGTTGGTTAACTAAGATGATATTTGGATACACCCTCTTTTTATTTTTAAAAATATAAACTCCTATACAAATATAAGAAGTCTTAGACAAAAAGTAGAAATTTACTTTATATTCCTTAAAAAAAAAATTCTAAATTTTAAAATTTTGAGGAAGTGTAAATTTTCTATTTCCTCAAATTTAAAATTTTTAAAATGTGTTTTCTAGTATACAAGATATGTATCTACTTTTATATAAGAATTTATACATTTTATATTAGATAGTTATAAAAAAAATAATAAATAAATAAATAAAAAAGAGTATAAAATGTATTGAAACATTGCCTAAATTTCCTATTGGAAGACTCTATTACTCATTAATGTCATCAATTAGAATACCAAAACTTTTTATATAATATAAACATTATATTATATTATTGAATTATATCATAAATTTCATATTTGATTATTATATAAGAAAAATATTAAACTTTATTACAAAATAAAATATAAAAATATATATTATAATATTAGTATTTAACTTAGTATAAGTGTAAACATTTATTTAATTATTCTTTTAAAAAAAGAAACTAGTATTTCAGATAGATTTCTATATCGAAAACTAATCAATAGAGAATGAAAGAACTTCAATGAGTAAAAGAAATGGATTAAAGTGAAAAAACTAAATAAGATTTATGACCTTTGGAAGAAGTATGTGCTATATATCTAGTGTAATCATTAAATCCCACATGGTGCAAGTATGAAAAAAGTGGAGAAAAAGTTATTTTATTCCCTTATATTATATATCTGCTTGTCAACCATACATAGGAAAACAAGAAAGAAAAAATGAAATGAAAATTCTTATTATTTACTTTCTATCAAACTTAACTCTTCGGTTTTCTATGTCATCAGGAGTTCTATGTCCTAAGAAAATAAATTTTCAAGGCATTCCATGGACTATTAACTTTAGGTTTAAATGAAATTCTTTCCAAATAAAGATTTAGCATCCCATTACATATACACATTTGTTAAGTTCAAATAACAATATTAATTCTATGCTAAATCTGACCACATGGTTATGAAATTCTCTACTTGTATATACTCTTATTTTTACAATGCTTTCCAAATTTTATAGAAGTGTACATATTTGAAGTGAATCTTTCTATTCTCAATGAGAAAAAGTAGAATTAGAGTCCATTTGATGGCAATCCTCATATCATGGCAAAAAAAATGACACTTTTATCCATATTATTGCATAAAATGAATAATTATGCTATAAAAGCCTAACTCATTTCATATCATAATTGGAATGATGATTGCATGTTATAATTTTCTCTAAATGATGCGAACCTCATCCTCTACAATTGGTAAGCATCCTATCCATAATTTTTTTTTCCTACATAACATTTGTGACTTTGTCTGCAATATCATTTAATTAAGCATAAAACTCATTATTCATGTTCAAAATATTTGTCCATGGTGCAGGAAAAAAGAAACCAGGCAAATTTACATCTTGAAGCCGTATACGATGAAATTCGACCTACTATAAAAAATGATAAAATGAAGAATCAATATAATGTTCCTACTAACTTGGCTGAGAAATGGATAGAAGCTAATTGTAGCAAAATGAAGGCGGATTTTAACTTTCATTCATCTATTATTAGAAATGTTTTGTTTCCTCCTCAGCAAGCATCAAATGAAGCTAAACATTTAGAGCAAAGAGAAAATCAAAGTGAAACAAAGTGATATTTCTTCAAACATGTAAAAGTCATATAGTATGAACAAACTTGAGGCAACTCAATAAATTCATACATGCATGTGACTCTTTTTCTATTGATCTAAGAACTCCATTATGCTAGCTCATTTATAAGGAGATTCCTTTACTTAAGTGTTGCTTTTTAGTCTTGGTATTTAAGGTTTTTTTTTCAAATATCTTAATTAAAGATTATTTCTACTTACTTTCCATACATTTGTTTTCCCTTACTTTTTCTAGAACACAAAAATATAAATCTAATGACAAAACCGGTTCTAAAACAAGGTGTTAGAAAATTAGTTTTTAAATGAAAACTTTATTTTTGGGGTTTTACTTTAACACCAAGTATACTATATAACATTGTTGTCACTTTATGGTTTATAAAATTTAAACAAACATTGTATTGATTAATATTCCAGGATATTTGTTTTATTTTCTTCTTTAAGTTTGATACCAAAAAAAGAAATTATTAAATGAAAATTTTATCTTAACCAATTGTCCTCTATAAATACTCTCAAACTTAATATAGTTTTAAGAAAATCTCAAAGCACTAGAATCCTTAAAGATTTATCCCCATCATCTATCTTCCAAAAGTCAACGTATGGATGTAAATATAAGCGCAAAGGAAACATGTCAATCATTTGAAACATGACAAGTGTACTAGTATGTGAAAAATGGGTTTTGCTTTAAATACTACTTGAATAATAGGTGAAAGTTCAATAAGGAACAACCAAAAGGGGGTGAATGGGTGATTTAAAATTTTAGAACAATATTTGTAAATTATAACCAACTTTTCTTATTTCAATATATATCAAGGATGTCCCAAATAAATAAATGGTTATACTTAGAATCTTTAGGTATATAAAAATATAATTTTTAACTTTTCGGGATACCCTATATTTTAGGGATAAAAATAATATAATTATTAATATCCAAACAATATCTTGAGAAATGTTAGGGATAATAATAATTAGATGTAGGGATAACAAGCATAACCACCCTAACAACCTCAATAGCAATTCCAACCAATCCAACAACCTATGCAGGAATAAAATAGATATGTACTTTTTAAGAAAACCATACAAGATATTAAAGACAATCAATTTAACCTGTTCTAGGCAATTCAAACAGAATATTAAATATAAAAGATATAAACAATGGCGCACAAGATTCTTATGTGGAAAACACCCACAAACTTGTGGAGATAAAAAAAAAACCCCACAAGGTTTAAGACCTACCAATCTAAATTCATTATTCAAAATCAAGTTACACAGATTTACCTTGTCGTTTTACCCTAAAGACTTACTCTCCAATACCGATAACTTGATCCACATCTGTGATGTAGCAATTCCCTGTTGCTCCCTAGTAGATCCTTCAGTCCCTTCAAAGGGATTACATTCTTCAACTAACAATTCAAATATTCAAATCCTTGAATGAGAGGTCGGGAATGGTGTGGCAATAAGGCTTTCTCTCAAGAAGTCTCTGTCTCTCAAGAATGAGAGGTCTCTCAACAATCTCCAAGATCTCTATGATCTTTATAATCTTCGATCTCTAACCCTCAAAGGGTTACAAGGGAGATATTTATAGGCAAGAGCCATAAGGATTTCAGTAGCTTAACTTTCCAAATTTGAGTTTGAGTAAAATTCATTCAAAATACATTTCTAAACTTGGCAAGACTGGCATAACCACTTGAGCGGACTTAGAGTGCTTGAACAGTTCCTACCATTTGAGTGAGTTGACTACTTGAGTAGCCCTTGCTACTTTTGAAAAATTATTTTAAAACATTTTAAGTCCAAAATGATACCAAACATTTTATACCTCAAATAAGCCTTATATACCACAAGCCAAACCTTTTTAAACATACCTGTGACTTCTTTGTTGGACAAACAACAACCCTTGATCTTCAATGGAGAGAAAGTCACTATTTAAAAAGACTTATATGGCCAAACATAAATTAAAACAAAATTACCAACAAATACATAAGACAATCTCCTCCTTCGACAATTTTGTGACAAAACATTGTTACATAAACCCACCCAAACTCTCAATTAAAAATAAACTAAGGGAATTTTTTTGCAACGATTTGTAGTACTTATCTTCCAACCTTGTAACCTACACATATACAAAAAACTATATCAAAGGTAAATAAGTGTGTGGGATAAGATATGATCAAGAAAGCAAAACAAGATAGTTGAAGACTTTGCTTGATGCATTGTCTAAGCATGAAAACAGAATAGATTGTAATGACACTAAGGTAAAAAGCAAAGTTAAATAGGAAAATAGATATATGCAAATCAACTCAACAAAATAGAAACTAGATAAGACCCAACAATTTAACAATAAAATGCAAAGGGTGTTCACCAACCATAACATAAGCAGTGAAAGCCTTGGGAAGAAGCTTCTATTACTAGGATTAACTCTAGAGAGATAGAGTATTCAAACAATAATATTTTGCAACAAACATTCATTTTAGGTATCTCTCTAAACTATCTAAGTTGTACTTCCTAAGGTTAATTTGATTTACTCTAATGTCTCATTTTCAATTTCCTCAAATATTTCAATTAAATTCTCTTAATTAATGAATCAAAGAATTAAAAAATTCATAAAAAATAACTAACTCCCCTTAAATTAAGGAGTTTTTGTTTTCACCATTTTAGCTCCCCCTTTTTAGATGAATTAAATATTTGATGATCTTCTCCTTTATCTTTCTTTTGGTGAATTAAATATTCAATGTTCTCTCTTTATCTTTCTTTATTCAATGTTCTCCCTTTTTATCTTGTTTTGCCCTTTTATATTTGTTTAAGTAATTCAATTTTCTCCTCATTTTTGTCACAAAAATGGCAAAGTAACAAAGATATAAAGACAAGAAAGCACATAAGAAATAAGGAGATAAATGAATAGTATATATATATCAAACAAAAATTGATTCTGGATATAAGAGATAAGCAAAGAATAATTATCTAGACCAACAAAAGATATATATATATATATATATATATATATATATATATATATATATATATATAAAGATAAACTAAATAACTAAGCATTAGAAGGACGTAAAAGAGGGAAGAAGCTCGGACCACTCTAAGCATAGATCCACAAAATGATGTAGGTTAACTGACCCTAAATCTCATGGAGATGAGTGTCTTATGAGTCTAACCTCTGAAGCATTATAGAAATAGGATCCATCTCTTGAGAAGTTGAGTTTGTAGAAGATGATGCTCCACCAAAAGCTCTAGAAGATTTGGCATGACCTCAACTAGAGTGAGTGCTCAGAGCAACCTTTGGTATAGGTACATCCTACTCCATGGCTTGAATCTCATCCCCCTCAACAAGTGCCTCTTGCAGCTTGCTAAGCCAGTGCATCATCCTAAGGGCCATCAGGAATCGGAGAAGCCATGGGACCATACACATGGCTATAGTGTTTGGCCCTAAGGCTTTCATCCAACAAGGCATGAGTAGCCTAGATACTCCGTGTAGTAACAATCTCAAAGCCAATATGTTCCAATAGTCTAAAGATGAGGAGCCCAAAAGAAAGAGCACCACGACGAAAGGAAAAATCACGGTATGGGGTAATGGTGTCAATGATGACCTACCCAATAACGAACTATTGTCCTAACAGGATGGCATGAATGAAACGAGCATTCGATCGATGAATCTCGGTACAATGGGAAGAATGGTAGAAGGAATATGTTAGAAAAGTAGTAAAAATCCAAGCTGGGTTAGAGAAGCTAGCTAGATGAATATCTCAAGGAGCATCATATAACGAAATGGGAATTGAAAGAAGCACTCCAAAAATGAGAGATCGAATCTCTGGAAATGAAAAAAGAAGGCACACATAAAGTCTAGGCATGCTAAGCACATGCTTGACTGATAGAAAGGTGATCTGAAATGACTAACCAAACATGGTCACCCAGAAGGAGCGACCAGGAGAAACAGTATGCATGTTAGCATGGAACATGCGAACTAGAAGAGGATTATACAAACCATGCAAGGTAAACAAGGACTCTCACCCTCACCCTCTCTCTCTCTCTCTCTATCTATCTAAGAATGATGAGGAGAGGAGTTTCTTGAAAGGTATGAAAGTCGATAAAAAGTTTGATCTCAATGCCACGACTCTAAAAATGAACATAGAAACAATCATGTTCCTCATGAGAGTAGAAGCACTCTATCAAGAGATCGGAAGGGTTAAAAGGACCCTGAAGAGCGATGCCCAAAAGGGGTTTGGGTGGCCTAGGAAGAGTCACCTCTCAATGACACTTACAACTAGACATATCTAGTGGAAAAAGAAAAGACACGAAAATTGAGAAAAATATGCAAAAAATAAAAATAAAAATAAAAATCTAAACCTCTAAAAATGCTTTAAATGATGCGTAGAACAAAACTATGAAGTTAAAAACTGGAAAAATGAAGAGAAATAACCTCAAAAATCAAATAAACGGAGTCTTAGAGCATTTGAGAGAAAAGAAAAATGTTTGAAATGTCAAAAGACACACTAGATGAGTTTTTATACTCAAATATATTGTTGGATGTAGATTAGGTCTCAAGCGAGATGCTCGATGAATGCATCGCTAGATGCAACTTAGAGAGCTTGAGCGATAGAGCCGTTGGATAAGGCTTGAGCACTAGGTGCAATGCTCGAGTGACCAAAGCCTAATTTCAATTCTAACAAATGATAGAATACTCAATGAACTAACTTTAAAACTAGGATTCACACCAACTAAAATAACTTTTAACGATAAACTAAAATGAATAGATAATTAAGTCCATAAACTTTCAACATTAGCTCAATTAGTAATAGATTAAGTAAGTTACTTCAAATACTACACATCAATTCATCAAGAATTAAGTTTCAAGGTCAAAGGTCAAAGTTAACCATAATCTCAGCTTTGAAAACCCAATGCATAACCATTAATGTATAAAAGAGCCAACATAGAAACATATGTATTGATTTTCAAGGGAATACAACATATTGTCTAGTTCTATATTTCAAATTTGATCACTTAGAAGAGATTTGATCATGTCTTTGGTCAAATTAAAAAACACATCCAATCAATTTGAATTAAGATCATCAGATTTTTGTTTAACATGACCTTATTTATCGACATACAACACAACTTGACTCCCCTTTAATTTGATATCATTTTTTTTCTTTTATTTTTTTTTTCCCTAAAAGTGGAGGTATTCTACACCATGATCAATTGTTTTTCTTCTTTTTTTCATTCATGGTTTCCTTTGTATCCACTTTAGAGGTGTTTCCAAATGTTGCAAGTAAACAATTTACATTTAAGAGTATGAATCTTGGAAAGAGTATGAGAGTTATGCTTAACCAATGATTTAATATTTTGTACTAACTCACTTTGAGAAACAAATATAGTGATCATAGTCAAATAAGGTATGTGGATAATAAGATTTGAGCATGACAACGGATCCTTCCAAAGTAATCAAAGTCTACTTTATTGAGTTCCACTTAAGAAGTCCCTCTCTTGATCAAGTACAAGATGTAGCCAATATTGAATTTCTCATATACAGAGACATTTAATTATCAGGAATCACATACATCAATAGTGATTAACAAAAATCTATGATTCATTTCACGTCAAATCTTGTAGATATAGTATATTTCTCCAAATAACAAACTTGAGGTATTACAAATCATGCTAATATATCAAGTAAATAAACAAAAATCATATGCCCAAAACAAAATAAAGTCAAAGGAAATAAAAATATGTAAACACTAAGCTCAAAACCTTTAAAACCTAAACATATGGCGATTAATCGATTAAGCATATGCCCAGGGATTTCCTAAAGTACTCAAACCTAAGAGAATCAAGGGGTTTGATAAGAATGTCTACCAATTGATGTTTAGTGGGGACAAACTTTAAAGAAACAACCTTTTCTTCAACAAGATCCTTAATGAAATGATGACAGATTTCAATGTGCTCAGTACGAAAATGAAGAACAGGATTCTTTGAGATATATATATAGCACTAGAGTTGTCATAGTGTATGCATATAGTTCCTTGCTCAATTCCATAGTCTTTAAGCATTTGCTTCATCCACAAAAGTTGCTTACAATAGCTCCCATCAACAATATACTCAGTTTTTGCAATAGATAAGGATATAGAGTTTTGTTTCTTACTAAGCTAAGCCACAAGACAATCACCAATAAAAAAACAAGCACCAGATGTGCTTTTTCTATCCTTAACATGTCTGGCCCAATCAACATCAGAATATCCAACAATCATAAGAGAATAATCATAGGGATACCACAAACCATAATCAAGAGTCCTATTTATGTAACAAATAATTGTTTTAACTAACATTCAATGTAACTCTTTGGGGTTTGCTTGATACCTATCATAAGCTCCAACATAAAAAAAATTGTCAGGATGACTCGAAGTAAGGTAAGCTAAGCTACCTATCATACTTCTATAGAGTTTTTTCTCAACATCTTTTTCAGATGCATCCTTTCTAAACTTGGTATTTGTGTTAATTGGTGTCCTAAAGTGTTTAGAAGATTCTAAACCAAATTTATTAACCAACTCCCTAGCATATTTGGAAGAGAAAGAAAGATTATATCTTTTAGTTGCCTAATCTACAATCCTAAAAAAAAAGGTTAGTTCACCTACCATTCTCATCTCAAATTTAGTCTTCATCCATTCAACAAAACTAAGGGCGAGGTCACTAGAAGTAGCTCCAAAAATAATATCATCAACATAAACCTAAGCTACTAACAACTCATCATTGGACCTATTTATAAACAAGGTTCTATCAATTCCCCCTTTTTCAAACTTTTTCTCCAAAAAAATAGGTTGTGAGCCTCTCACACCAAGCTCTAGGAGCTTGCTTTAATCCATAAAGAGCTTTCTTTAACCTATAGACATGATTGGGGAATTTAGGATCCTTGAATCCCTTAGATTGCTCAACATAAACCTCTTTACTCATAATAGCATTATGAAAGTCACTTTAAACATCCATTTGGTAAAGCTTAATCCTCAAGGAACATTTTATTGTCAAAAGTATCCTAATTGATTCTAATCTTGTTATGAGTGCACATGTATCTTCAAAATCAATCCCCTTTATATGTGATCCTTAGAGGTACAAGTATTTAGGACCTTTATAGGCCACTTACTCCTCAGACATCACCCTAGCTCATTGGCTCTGGCCAATTGGCTCAACCGGCTAGAGTATCGATTAATCGGTTACTCCTTCCTGATCGAGAGATGCAAAAAACATTCTCTCTCTTCCAGTAGCCTTTCATTCCCAATTGAGGTCCTATCGAGGGTAATGGTCACTTGCCACACACTAAATGCTTCAATGGCTAGTGAACCGATCGACCCCCAACTCGATCTGTCGAGGCTACTTTTTGGCATTTTGGCTCCGATATTAGAAACCTATAATTTGAAAGGTCCACTTCATTTATGAAGAAGAGAACACCTACATTTATTTGTTTACCTATTTGTTCTTTCCTTGAAAGCTCTCATTCTTTTCTTGGTGCATTAAATCTCCATTTGCATATTTTTTTAGTGCACCTTTGTGATTCATCCTAGCCTTAAGTTGTATTTGAGCTATTTTTGAGCTAGGTTTAGAGATTCAAACTTATTATTTGAGTGTTAAAACCTTCAAGTGAGTAGATACTTGAAGAGATTATGTAAGAGTTCATTAGAGTTGAAATCCAAGTGTAAAAGTGATTAGAAACTTGGTTGAAGCTTCAAGAATAATGGAACCCTCACTCGATTAGGAGCTTAAGGAGAATGGATGTAGGCAAGGAAGTGTCTAACCACTATAAAATTTGAGTTTGCTTTCTCTAACCTTATCTCTTTGTATTTGTGCTTCTTGTGCTTAAATTTATTATGTTTGAAAAATAATTTTTTAAAACTCCAATTCACCTCCTCCCCCTTCTTGAGTGTTTTCTCTATTAAGATTAGTCTTTATTTTCTCAATTGGTATCAGAGCTGGGACTTTTATTTAGGACTTAATTGTCTAAGAGGAAATGGCGAATCCATCAAGTTCATCTCACATTGAAAGTTTTGCAACCAATAGACCTCCATTTTTTTTACGAGAACTGATTATCCCTATTGGAAAACTAAAATAACTTCGTTTTTACAATCAACTGATTTAGACGTATGGGATGTCATTGAAGATGGCCCAACTTTTCCTTCAAAACTAGTTGATGGAGTCATGGTTCCAAATCCCAAGCAAGAATGGGATGAGTGTGATAGAAGGAAAATCTAATTAAATGCTAAGGTTGTTTATACTTTGTAATATTCTATGGATAGAAATGAATATAATAGAATTTGTCAATGCAAATCGGATAAAGAAAATTGGAGATTACTTAAAACAACTCATAAAGGAACAAATCAAGTTAAAGAGTTAAAAATCAATTTACTTGTTCATAGTTATGAATTATTTTTTATGAATGATAATAAAACTATTGTTGAGATGATCACTAGGTTCATCAACATTGTCAATGGTCTTGAAGCTTTGGGAAAGACCTATAAGGAATAGGAGAAGGTGATGAAGATCTTGCGGTCACTTCCATCAAAGTGGCATACAAAGGTCACCGCAATTCAAGAAGCCAAAGACTTAACGAAGCTACCTTTGGAGGAGCTCATAAGATCATTGATGACATATGAGATCAATTTGGCAAAGAAACAACAAGAAAGGGAAGACAAAAAAAAAACATAGCTCTCAAAGCTACAACTAAGAAAGAAGAAGTTGAAGAAGAAAAATAAAGTGAAGAAAATGAAGACTTAGCCCTCATCACAAGAAAGTTCAACAAATTCATGAGGGGTGAAAGGTTTAAACGAAAAAGCTTCACTTCTAGAAGAGACTTCTCTAAAAAGGAATTTTTATCTCATGGTGACAAGAAGAAATGAGAAGAGAAAAAGGACTTGGTATGCTTCAAGTGCAAGAAACTGGGACACCTTAAATATGATTGTCCTCTCTATAAGAGTAAAGCCAAGAGGAGAAAGAAGAAGGCAATGATGGGCACTTGGAGTGAAAGTGAAGATGAATCCTCCGAAGAAGAAAATGAGAAAGAAGTGGCAAACATGTGTTTCATGCCAATAGATGAACTTGATGAGGTAAACTCTAACATTAGTGATGAAGATATACATGATGCTTTTCAAAAATTGTATGAAAATATTGAAAAACTTGGTATGAAAAATGTTTCTCTCAAAAAGAAAGTTCAACAACTTGAAAAAGAACTTGGAGAAGTAAAAGAAAATTTTTCAAATGTTGAAGTTTCTAAAACTCATCTTGAAAAAGAGAATGATATTTTAAGAAAGAAAAATGAATGGTTGACCTCCTCTCTTTCAATATTTTCTTGCAGACAAAAATCTTTTGAAATGATTCTAGCTAGCCAAAAATGTTTTTTTTTTACAAACAAGGGCTAAGATTCAAATCTTCAAATAATCAAAAGTATTTTAAAAACTATTTTGTAAAGGAATCAACAAGTGCAAGTCCTTCCACTACTTGCAAATTTTGTGGAAGAGGACACATTAGTAGTACATGCCCTTTAAGAAATGGTTCTCAAAAGAATTCAAATGCAAAAACTAAAAAAAATTAGGTTGAAAAATCCAAGGTCACTAACCCTCAAGGACCTAAAAAGATATGAGTACCAAAATCAACTTGAGTTATGTGTTTTAGGGTTCAAAGAAAGATAAGCGGTTCTTGGATAGTGGATGCTCAAGACACATGAACAGAGATGAATCCAAGTGTGCTTTTCTTACAAAGAAAAATGGAGGATATGTTACTTTTGGAGACAATGTAAAAGGAAAGATCATTGGTTAAGGCAACATTGGTAATGACACATCCTCTCTCATTGAAAGTGTTTTATTAGTAGATGGTTTAAAACATAATCTTTTCAGCACTAGTCAACTTTTTTAAAGTGATTTTTGAAGCATCTCATTGCATTATCAAGGATATTCAAAATGATAAAACCATCTCTATGGGCCATAGATATGACAATGTTTCAACTATAAATATTTCAAAATATGACAACCATGATAGATGCTCTTCAAGCATACATGATCAAAGTTGGTTGTGGCATAAGAGGTTGGGACATACTAACATGGACCTCATTTCCGAACTCAATAAAGATGAACTTGTTAGAAGCCTTCCCAAAATAAATTTTCAAAAAGATAAAGTTTGTGAAGCTTGTTAAGTGGAAAAGCATATCAAAAACTTTTTTTAAAACAAAAACTTCATTTCCACATCTAGGCCACTTGAGTTATTGCATATGGATTTATTTGGTCCCTCTAGGACATCAAGTCTTGGAGGAAAGTCTTATGCGTATGCTATTGTGGAGGACTTCTCCAGATACACATGGGTCTTATTTTTAAGTCAAAAGAATAAAGTCTTTTATGAGTTTTCAAAGTTTTACAATAAGGTTCAAAAT
The DNA here is from genome assembly GCF_030704535.1 of Vitis vinifera. Taxonomy (NCBI): domain Eukaryota; kingdom Viridiplantae; phylum Streptophyta; class Magnoliopsida; order Vitales; family Vitaceae; genus Vitis; species Vitis vinifera. The sequence goes on along the minus strand of NC_081821.1, from coordinate 13,880,862 downwards.
GAAAAAGGTTTTGTAATTACTTGTATAAGAAGTGATCATGGGAAAGAATTTGAAAATGTTGATTTTGAAGATTATTACAACGAGCATGGAATTGACCACAATTTTTCAGCTCCTAGAACTCCTCAACAAAATAGGGTAGTTGGAAGGAAAAATATAAACCTTCAAGAGATGGCAAGAACCATGCTAAATGAAAACAACTTATCAAAATATTTTTGGGCTAAAGTGGTTAAAACTTCTTATTATGTTTTAAATAGAGTTTTATTAAGGCCCATACTTAAGAAAACTCCCTATGAGCTTTGGAAAAACAAGAAACCTAACATTAGTTATTTCAAAGTATTTGGATGCAAATGTTTTATATTTAACACTAAAGACAATCTTGGAAAATTTGATGCAAAATTGGATATTGGAATTTTCCTTGGTTACTCAACTTCAAGTAAAGCTTTTAGGGTTTTCAACAAAAGAACCATGGTTGCATAGGAGTCCATCCATATTATTTTTTATGAATCTAACAATTCTCTCCAAGAAAGAGAGTGTTATGATGATTTAGGTTTGGAGACCTACATGGGAAGATTTCAAATTAAAGATAGAAGACAACAAGAAGAAAATTGAGAGGATCCCAAGGAAAAAGGATCACCATTGGAACCACCCCCTCTTCAACAAGTGCAAGGTAAATCAAGCCAAGACCTTCCTCAATAATGAAAGTTTGTCATCAATCACCCACAAGATCAAATTATAGGTAATCCATCTAGTGGGATAAGAACTAGATCCTCTCTTAGAAATATTTGTAATAATCTAGTTTTTATCTATCAAATTGAGCCTAAAAATATAAATGATGCTTTAAATGATGAAAAATAGATAATTGCTATGCAAGAAGAGTTAAATCAATTTGAAGGAAGTGAAGTATGAGAATTAGTACCAAAACATTCAAATCAAAGTGTTATTGAGACTAGGTGGATTTTTAGAAATAAAATGGATGAAAATGGTATAATTGTTAGAAACAAAGCAAGGTTAGTAGACCAAGGTTTTAATCAAGAAGAATGGATAGATTATGAAGAAACCTTTGCCCCCATAGCTAGGTTGGAAGCCATTAGGATGCTACTTGCCTTTGCATGTTTTAAACACTTTGTTTTAATCAAATGGATGTGAAAAGTACTTTTTTAAATGGTTTTATAAATGAAGAAGTGTATGTTGAACAACCACTCGGCTTTCAAAGTTTCAACTTTCTTAACCATGTTTTTAAACTTAAAAAAGGCACTTTATGGTTTGAAACAAGCACCTAGAGCATGGTATGAAAGATTGAGCAAATTGATTTTGGAAAATGGTTTTAAAATGGGAAAAATTGACACAACTCTTTTCATAAAAACCAAAGAAAAATATTTGCTCTTAGATCAAATATATTTTAATGATATCATTTTTTGTGCTACTAATGTCTCTCTTTGTGAAGAATTTTCTAAGCCATGCATAATGAGTTTGAAAAGAGCATGATTAGAGAGTTCAACTTCTTTCTTGGACTTCAAATCAAGCAACTGAAGGAAGGACCCTTCATCAATCAAGCAAAGTATATAAGAGACCTTCTCAAAAGGTTCAACATGGAGGAAGCCAAAACAATGAAAACTCCAATGAGCTTATCCATCAAGCTTGATAAGGATGAGAAAGGTAAAACCATGGACTCTATATATTACTACTCAAAAAGAACATATTTTAGATAATAATTCTCATGAGTTTCACATCTTTTGAGTAGTAATTATGCCTAAAACACTCAGTTAACATGTTATTTCCCTTGCAAGAGTTACTAACAAGTTTTATGAAGTTTTGGAGTCATTCCAAGGTATGATTTTGATAAATTGATGACAAAAGAGATGAATCAAATTGAAAAGAACAAATAAAGTTAATGATGATCCAAATGCATAATGAAAAAAGTAATGCAATTGGTTTGGACCAGGATTTGGGATTTGGAGAGAGTTGAAGTGGAATCAAGAGAAGGAAATGGAAGAAATGACAAAAAGAAAGCTTAAAAATTAAATATTTCCATTTCGCATGACTATGCGAAATTGACCAGAAAGTGGATTTGTGTTGCAAGCCAAAGGGAATTTCAAAGCTAATTTCAAATGATCATGCAAAAATTTCACACAGTCATGCAAAATGCTCTAGGAAGGCGTAAATTATTGTTGTTGTTTTTTTTATTTCGCACAATCATGCGAAATTCTGGATCTCATGCAAAATGGCCATTTTATTACTAAACTTAAGATTTCTTGGTGGAGAAGCCTCCAAAAAACCTCTTAGATGATACCAAGTGTCCACTTGACCTTGGCCTATAAATAGAAACTTGATTTTCTCATGAAAATTTTTTTTAACATTTCTAATTGTAGAATTTTCCAAATTTTCTCTCTCCATAGAATTCCTTATTTTCCTTCATTTTCTCACTAGCCAAACATGCCCTGTGAAACCAAATCTCCAAGCATGAGTGGCTAAATCTCGTTTTTCTCGAAAGAATGAGGATCTAGAAGCAAAATCTATGGTGAATTAGAAAAATGAGCTTGAATTACAAAGGTAATTTGATCCAATTGATTGATTAATTAAATTTTGGGGATTTTTCTCTTCAAATTGTCTTGGATGATAACTACAATGCAAACTAGGTAGATTCATTAAATCTTAAAGCTAGATTTGATGAGATTGAATAGTTGCATTGTGTGAATCATTGGAAAATAATTTAAGATGAATTGAATATATCATTTGAATTGATCTCTTGGATTAAATGACTTAATTTGAAGAGAAATTAGATCTAAACCTAACGCTAAATCAAAAATCAGTTTAGATGAAAATCTAGGTTTTCAATCTAACTTGATGAAAATTAGATCTCAACATCTATTCACCATGAAAATTGTTTTCTAGAAAATCCTAACTCCAAGAATTTCATTTTCTATTAATTTTCTTCTATTTTGTATTTCATTTTTCTTTTCAATTTAAGACCATTGCTAAATTGATTTTTCACCATAAATTTTCAAATCAATTTCACTCGCTCACAATCATTTCTTATCCTCTCATTCAAGCCTTAATTATCGAGAACAATCCATCCTAGTGGACAACACCTAAAAACCACTATATTACAGTAGTTTGTACTAAAAACCACTTTTTGATCGAGTACAAGCTACTCTAGAATAGTGAATTAGGTTATAAATTTTGTTTTAATCCAATAAACGACCAAAAAAACAAGCGATCAAAAATGGTGTTGTTGTCGGGAATGGTGCCAAGGTGATTGAGGTTAATTTTTTGGTGAGGATTAGCCCTTGTGATCCACATCACAAGATTAGTGAAGTTCTCTTTATCAATTCTTCATTCGTTCCCAATTGGTGTCTCAGCTGATTCATGTCCAGCTGGTGCTCTTTGATTGAGAGAGTAATCAACAAAATTTATAACCTATATCACCATGCATTAGGATAGCTTTAGCTAATATAGCATAGTGGCTCTAGGATCGTTCTCTGGGAAGGGTTTTCAACTCACAAATGATACCAATTCAAAGTTAAATTGGTGTTTTTTCATTTCAAGGTTAGCTTAAGAAATAAAACACAAACTTTGGTTAAATGAGGTTTTGCTTCAAGCTAACTAAAAAGAAAGTAATGGAAATTACTTATTAAGAAAAACATTCCTTGGAGGTTTGGGTTCATAAGGGAGTTTCCTTATGCAAAAAAAGAGCTCCGGTCATTTGGTTCATTTCCTCGCATTAGAGAATTAACATATAGTCAATTCTCTGACCGGTGTTGTACAGATGTATCCTTTAAATGGATTTCAGCTCTAATTCCCTCTTACTGATACAACTTGCAATGACTCGTGCCTCTCACCTAGCATTTTCCATTCAAGGTGATCTTTAATTTTGGACTTCCCTTCTCAAGCTCGCAAGAGATAACTAATGGATGTCTCCTTGGAGTCCAAAAGCTTACCAAGTGTTGGCAATTCTAGAAAATCCTACCTTCAAGTCACTTCCCAAAAGCTTGCAAGAGGTAAACTAGTGCATCTCCATGGACAAAGATCACTTGCCTTACCAAGTGTTCACTCAAGTGAATTGAAGGTGTTTTAAGTTAACTAAAAACATAGAAATCATTAAAGGATCACACTTTCTCTTCATTAATGGCTGAAACCACAAAGCTATAAATTCTTGCACTTGGAACCTTTCCCGGCAACCTTAGCTCCAAGGAACTAAAAGTCTAGCCACTCATTCTCTGAGAAAACTTACTTAGAGCTTGTTTGGCTAGTAAGAAAAAGAATGAGAAAACAAAAATATATATGAAAAACAGACCAAGTGCTCTGTAAAATATATTTCTTGCAAAATTGTACAAAGGATGCGTCGTAGAACAAGCTCCCGACTCCTTACATGATATCCCATGTAAAGGAAATTACAAACTATATATAAGAGGTTATTCACCCTTTGTTCTTACTTAAAGACTAAGGAATCCTATGATAGGAGGGTTACAAGGAGAGTTTGGGGATTTAGACATCAAATATCTAAAGCAAAATATCTCAAAAAGTCGGTCGAAAATATCAGGAAGCTTCAGGAGAAATTCCGTTGCACTGTGCAAAATGGAGACTTGGTTGTCAATATTATCAGAGTTTGCTTTTTTATTGTGGGTGGAAGTGGATCCGGCGAATCGCGAGTGTCTGACGAGCCAAGCTATCTGGGGAATCTGAATTGTCGGCCACGGATGCTCTCCGGGTAAGAGCTATCAGAGGATCCGGACATGTCTGACTGGGGAAGTTGAAACGCCCTCCTCTCCCATCCGGCGTCAGGCTCCGGATGTGAAATATCCGATCAGAGGATCCGGACATGTATGACTGGACAGAATTCCGGATGTGAGATATCCGGAGAAAGTGAAACGTCGCGCGTCGCAAGGGGGACCGTCTGCGTGTGCAAGGTGTAGGAACCCCTCCCCTTGATGACACGGAGCGCGCATTGCTATCCAGCACAACTCCATCTGGATTCCCCAAGAGGACACACACCACGCTCCCCTATCCGGACTCCCTCAGGGAGAAGCACACGGCACTCGTGAACATCACACCCCGGACGATAGCATATCCTATCCGGATATGTTGTCCAGATCATTGACTAAAGTGAGCAAGCCTTGCTACTTCATTCCGAAAGCCTGCCACAACCCACGTTCCGCCGCTCTTCGATGGTGTGTCTGGACACCCTGTCCGGACATCTTTTTCCATGGATTCCTAAAGAACTCTACTCAATCTCGGATTGCTTTGGTGATCAAAAAGCTATCAAAACACCAAAACTTAACACAATTTGATTAGAATTGATTGCAAGGGTCCTTAATATGTTAATTGGGTTAAAAGGTGATAACTACTACTCAAAAGTGTTTAAAGGAGTTAATTACAAGCTATGAAATAACACTTTTTGAGTAGTAATCACTCCCCCCAACCGACATATTGCTAGTCCCTTAGCAATGAAGGAGAGAAAAATAAAAATAAACAGTACTATAATTTACAACATCATGCTGATCAAAAAACAATTTTCAAGTGACATGATGATCTAACTCTCACATGGAACATTAAAGAAATAAAACTCAAACTTCAACAAGAGTTATCAAATAACTTGTCTAATCACAATTCTTAAAGAGAAGGCATTATGCAAATTTAAGCTTTTAAAAGAGTTTCCATTCCCAAAGGGTCAAACCTTACTCTTCCACAAAAATCTAAGTGTTATTTATTAGTTTCCAAATATAGTATGTTGAACTAATCTCTCCCCCAAACCTAGTTCTTTTTCAAAGCTTAGCAAACTAATCAACCTCCAATAGGCTAAGAACGCACCTCTTTTCTTTCAGACTTTTTTTCATTGTAGGAGGACAAGGCTAAAGGTATTTTTTTTTTTTTCTAAATTGTCCATGTAATGGGGGTCCATCGATGACTCCCAACCAATTAAGGTTTAGGGCATCAAGCTTTAAGGATCTTTCAACCACTAACTCCTCGGATTTTACCCCGGACTTTTGAGAATGAATTTTAATACCCAAGCACCTACAATATGTTAAACTCCACCTATTCACCCTTGTAATGAGCATTAAGGTCGGTGACTCCCAACCAATGAAGGCTTAAGGCACTAGGTTTTAAAGATTTTCACCATATACCCCTCAAACCTTGCTCGGGTTTCAAGGCAAGTAAACATTTTTCTTTCTCTTTTTTTTTTCCAAAGACTCATTGGCCTTTTATAAGGTGTCCCAACACTATTAAATGAGGTCAAAGGTACCAAGTCTAAAATTTTCCTAAGTCAAGAGGGAAATAGTTTTTCATCTTATAATCGGAACCTAGTGTGCACAGTGTGTGAATAGCTTAAAATGGAAGAACTAAGGTTGAATTCAATAGAAGTTTCAATAATTCATCAACTTTAGTAAGCATAATACAAACTCTAAGTCAAGTGAAAAGACAAAAATTCAATTTCTCCCTTTTCATTTTGAAAATTTTTCCTTAGAAACCATGGAGATTAGAGAAAAACTTTTAAAATTAAGCAAAAAGCAACTAAATTACCAAAATAACTTAGCATTAATAACAAAGACTTCCTTCCTCAACTCTCCCCCCAACCAAGCTAAACATTATCCTCAATGTGATAAAAGCGATTGAAAAATAGGGAGGAAGTGGTACCTCCGAGTGACGTGGAGTGATGTTGTGGAAATGATGGCTCAGTTGCCTCTCCTGTAGGAGGCTCCTGATGAGGCATAGGCTGATCAACAAAATGAGGGGCCTGTGATGGCTCTGATGAGCTGGGAATGGCATGCTCAGGAGCTGATGTACTGCTAAGATGATGCTAAATCTGCCTCAGGATGGTAGTGTGCTGAATGGTCAGTGAAAACAATGATGAAAGACCCTACCAAATAAGCACGAAACTTGTCTAAAGCAAACACCACAGCTAACAATTCTTTCTCTGTAGTTGTGTAGTTTCTTTGAGCCTCGTTCAATGTTTTGCTTGCATAGTAGATCATATAGGGCTTCCCATCTTCTCTTTGGCCAAGTACAGCTCCTATAGCAAAGTCACTGGCATCACACATTACTTCAAAGGGTAATTGCCAGTTAGGAGCCCTTACTATTGGAGCGATTGTCAAAAATTGTTTCAATTGATCAAAACTCTTTTGACATCTCTCATCCCAGACAAACTTAGCATCCTTAGCTAAAAGTTCACAAAGAGGCCTTGAAAGCTTAGAGAAGTCTTGTATAAATCTCCTATAGAACCCTGCATGGCCAAGAAATTACCTTACTCCTTTTACAGTGGTTGGGGATGGCAATTTAGCAATAAGTTCCACCTTTGCTTTATCAACTTCAATGCCTTTCTCGGAGATGATATGGCCAAGGAAAATTCCTTGATGTACCATAAAATGGCATTTCTCCCAGTTGAGCACCAAGTCTTTTTCAATGCATCTTTTAAGAACCGCTTCCAAATTTACTAAGCATTCTTCAAATGTACCTCCATATATGGTGATATCATCCATGAAAACCTCCATAATTCGCTCCACCATATCACTGAAGATACTAAGCATACATCTTTGGAATGTTGCAAGTGCATTGCATAAACCAAAAGGCATTCTTCTGTAGGTGTATGTTCCAAACGGACATGTGAAAGTGGTCTTCTCCTGATCTTCAACATCAATTTCAATTTGGAAATACCCTGAGTATCCATCCAAGAAACAATAAAAAGGATGGCCAGAGACTCTCTCCAACACCTGATCAATAAACGGGAGTGGAAAATGATATTTCCTTGTCACAGCATTCAATTTCCTATAGTCAATACACACCCTCCAACCTGAAGTGAGGCGTGTAGCAATTTCTTCTCCTTTTTCATTCTGAACCACAGTAATCCCTAATTTCTTTGGTACCACTTGAGTAGGACTCACCCAAGGGCTGTCAGATATGGGATAAATAATACCCGCTTGGAGTAGTTTCAGTACCTCAGTTCGCACCACTTCTTCTAAATGAGGATTCAATCTTCTTTAAGGTTGACGAATTGGTTTAGCTTTTTCCTCTATATATATGTGATGTGTACAAACCAAAGGACTAATTCCTTTCAAGTCAGATATTTGTCATCCTATTGCTTTCTTGCACCTCTTAAGAACTTTAAGTAGAGAAATCTCCTGATGACCGATAAGAGATGAAGATATAACAACAGGACATTGGTTATTTTCTTCCAGGTATGTATATTTTAACTCCATGGGCAGAGGTTTCAAATTGAGCTTCGGGAATTCTTCTGTTACATCATCTTGTCCCTCCTCTTTATTGAATAAAGGTAGGATCTTTTCTTTCCTCCTCCAACCTTGTAGAGTAGCAAGGACATCAACGGGTTCAAACAACCCTTCTTCAAGATCCTCAAGACTTTCATTCAACTCGTCTTGCATATTCTGAGCATAATGCTCCTCCACTAGAGTGTCAATAATGCATACCTCTTCTAGACCTTCTTCTTCTTCCGGAGTAATTAGCTTCTTTGACATATGAAAGATATTAAGCTCAAGTGTCATGTTGCCAAAAGTGAGTTGCATAAGTCCATTCCTACAATTTATGATTGCATTTGAAGTAGCAAGAAATGGTCTTCCAAGGATGATAGGAACATAATTAGCTTCCTTAACTAAAGGATCAGTATCAAGAACAACAAAATCTACTGGATAGTAGAAATTATCAACTTGAACTAAAACATCCTCAATTATCCCCCTTGGAATTTTCACTGACCTATCAGCTAAAGATAAAGTGATTGATGTTAGCTTTAATTCACCAAGTCCCAATTGCTTATAAACAGAGTATGGTAGCAAATTCACACTTGCTCCCAAATCTAACAAAGCTTTTTCCACTACCTTTCCTCCAATCATGACTGAAATGGTAGGACATCCCGGATCTTTGTACTTCTAAGGAGATTTGCATTGTATGATGGCACTCACTTGCTCAGTCAAGAAGGCTTTCTTATTCACATTCAACCCTCTTTTGATAGTACACAAGTCCTTTAGGAACTTTGCATATGATGGAACTTGCTTAATCATGTCCAGCAATGGAATGTTGACCTTCACTTGCCTCAATACTTCAAGGATTTCTGATGCATTTTTTATCCCCTTTTTCCCATGCAAAGCTTGAGGAAAAGGTGGAGATGTGCGTTTCTTCATCAATTCTTCCTTAATAAGCTCTTTCTCCGGATTTGCATTCACTGTTGAATCATGGTCCTCCTTCCCTTCACTAATATCTTTCTTCTTTCCTTTCATTTCCTCCCTCTTCTTTGTCTCTTCTTCTTCCTTCTCTTCAACATATAGCTTGGGTGTTGGTGACTCAACCTTTTTACCACTCCTTAGAGTGATCAAGGCTTTAACATCTCTCACCTGTGAAGATTCTCCCTCATGAGTTTCCACTTCGTGGATACCCTTGGGGTTTTGGTGAGGTTGAGAAGGAAATCTACCCTTCTCTTGCACTGTGTTCAAATTAGTGAGCCTTAAGATTGAGTATTGGAGATTATCTATCTTATGAGATAAGTCATTTTGCATCTCATCTATCCTTTTATTCAAAGTATTCTCTACACTGTCAATTCTTTGACTGAGTTGAGAATTTATGGATTTTTGGTCTCCAACAAAATCTCCCACAACCTTGCTGAGATTCACTATTGCTTGTTCAAGACTTGAAGCTTGTTGGGATGGTTGAGATGGTTGAGATGGTTGAGATGGTTGAGATGGTTGAGATGGTTGATCCGGCTATTGGTACTGAGGTGCTCTTGGCTTCCATGAAAAATTTAGATGATTCCTCCAACTTGAGTTGTAAGTATTGCCATACGAAGCATTGCTATTGGGCTTGAATTGTCCAATGACATTTGCTTGTTCTCCAAACATTTCTCTAGCAACTGGAATTGTAGGGCACTCATCCACCAAGTGTTCATAAGATTGACAAATAGAACATGGCTTTACTTGCACTGGTGTTTCAGCAACAGCTTGCACTTCATGCATTTTTTTCAGTTCTAGCTCCTCCATTCTTCTTGTCATAGCTGCAAATTTTGCTTTCATGTCAACATCTTCATTCAAGGTGTACATCCTAGCCTTAGCATGGAGAGCATTTGGTTGAGACTTCATCTTTCCCACTTCTCCTCTGTGCGGTTCATCCCATCCCCTTGAGACTTCAGCTACATAACTCAAGAAATCCATAGCTTCCTCAGGATTCTTACTCATGAAATCCCCTCCACACATTGTTTCGAGGAGTTACTTCATTGAGGAAGACATCCCATCATAGAAATAACTCACCAACAGCCATGGTGAGGACAAGCATTAATGGCTTCCATGTATCTTTCCCAACACTCATAGAATTTCTCATTCTCTTTAGCTGAGAAGTTTGAAATTTGCTTTTTCAAGCCATTTGTTCTGTGAGTAGGAAAAAACTTCTTGAGGAATTCAGCTTGTAAATCAGTCCAAGTACGGATACTCCTTGGCCTTAAAGAATTAAGCCAAATCTTGGCCTTAAAGAATTAAGCCAAATCTTGGCCTTATCCTTTAAAGTAAAAGGAAATAGTTTAGGCCTCATCAAGTCGATAGAAGCTCCTCCCTCTCGGAATGTATTGCAAACATCTTCAAATTCCTTGATATGGGCATAAGGATTCTCACTTTCCATTCCATGGAAAGTTAGCAGAAGTGGCACAATATGGGGTCTGATCACTAGCTGCTCTGTAGGGGGCACTATACATGATGGTGCACTCATACGAGGTGGATGCATGCGGTCCCTCATTGATCTGAATTCATTAGGATTGTCCGGATGACCATGGTGACTATGTTGATCCTCAGGTGTAGTTTCCATGATGTTCAAGCTCAATTCCAACTCCTTGTTATGAGGTGTTTCAAGTTTAACAAGCCTTCCTCCACTATCTCGTATCCACTTTGGCATACACAACTAGTATCAACTGTAACTAAAAAAAAAACAAAAACAGAGGAAAACAAAAACAAAGCTACCAAAAAGAGTTCGATTAACTAAAACTAAATTAAAAGCTATACTAGAATATAAACGAGTCAAAGAAAAAAAACTAAAAGAGTTAGTAAAATGATAGAAAACTCACCAAACTTGTGAAGAAAACCACAAGTATACTGAAAATAATATCATCACTATGAAGTTGGCACCTTCCCCGGCAACGGCGCCATTTGATTCGTTCCCAATTGGTGTCTCAGCTAATTCATGTCTAGCTGCTGCTCTTTGATTGAGAGAGTAATCAACAAAATTTATAACCTATATCACCATGCATTAGGATAGCTTTAGCTAATATAGCATAGTGGCTCTAGGATCGTTCTCTGGGAAGGGTTTTATACTCACAAATGATACCAATTCAAAGTTAAATTGGTACTTTTTCATTTCAAGGTTAGCTTAAGAAATAAAACACAAACTTTGGTTAAATGAGTTTTGCTTCAATCTAACTAAAAAGAAAGTAATGGAAATTACTTATTAAGAAAAACATTCCTTGGAAGTTTGGGTTCATAGGGGAGTTTCCTTATGCAAAAACAGAGCTCCGGTCATTTGGTTCATTTCCTCGCATTAGAGAATTAACATATAGTCAATTCTCTGACCGGTGCTGTACAGATGTATCCTTTAAATGGATTTCAACTCTAATTCCCTCTCACTGATACAACTTGCAATGGCTCATGCCTCTCACCTAGCATTTTCCATTCAAGGTGATCTTTAACTTTGGACTTCCCTTCTCAAGCTCGCAAGAGATAACTAATGGATGTCTCCTTAGAGTCCAAAAGCTTACCAAGTGTTGGCAATTCTAGAAAATCCTACCTTCAAGTCACTTCCCAAAAGCTTGCAAGAGGTAAACTAGTGCATCTCCATGGACGGAGATCACTTGCCTTACCAAGTGTTCACTCAAGTGAATTGAAGGTGTTTTAAGTTAACTAAAAACATAGAAATCATTAAAGGATCACACTTTCTCTTCATTAATGGCTGAAACCACAAAGCTATAAATTCTTGTACTTGGAACCTTTCCCGGCAACCTTAGCTCCAAGGAACTAAAAGTCTAGCCACTCATTCTCTTAGAAAACTTACTCAGAGCTTGTTTGGCTAGTAAGAAAAAGAATGAGAAAACAAAAATATATATGAAAAACAGACCAAGTGCTCTGTAAAATATATTTATTGCAAAATTGTACAAAGGATGCGTCATAGAACAAGCTCCCGACTCCTTACATGACATCCCATGTAAAGGAAATTACAAACTATATATAAGAGGTTATTCACCCTTTGTTCTTACTTAAAGACTAAGGAATCCTATGATAGGCGGGTTACAAGGAGAGTTTGGGGATTTAGACATCAAATATCTAAAGCAAAATATCTCAAAAAGTCGGTCGAAAATATCGGGAAGCTTTAGGAGAAATTCCACTGCACTGTGCAAAATGGAGACTTGGTTGTCAATATTATCAGAGTTTGCTTTTTTATTGTGGGTGGAAGTGGATCCGGCGAATCGCGAGTGTCTGACAAGCCAAGTTGTCCGGGGAATCTAAATTGTCGGCCGCGGATGCTCTCCAAGTAAGAGCTATCAGAGGATCCGGACATGTTTGACCGGGGAAGTTGAAACACCCTCCTCTCCCATCCGGCGTTAGGCGCCAGATGTGAAATATCCGATCAGAGGATCCGGACATGTATGACCGGACAGAATTCCGGATGTGAGATATCCGGAGAAGGTGAAACGTCGCGCATCACAAGCGGGACCGTCTACGTGTGCAAGGTGTAGGGACCCCTCCCCCTGATGACACGGAGCGCGCATTGCTATCCAGCGCAACTCCATCCGGATTACCCAAGAGGACACACGGCGCGCTCCCCTATCCGGACTCCCTCAGGGAGAAGCACATGGCACTCGTGAACATCACACCCCGGACGATAGCATATCCTATCCGGATATGTTGTCCGGATCATTGACTAAAGTGAGCAAGCCTTACTACTTCATTCCGAAAGCTTGCCACAGCCCACGTTCCGCCGCTCTCCGATGGTGTGTCCGGACGCCCTGTCCGGACATCTTTTGCCATGGATTCCTAAAGAACTCTCCTCAATCTCGGATTGCTTTGGTGATCAAAAAGCTATCAAACACCAAAACTTAACACAATTTGATTAGAATTGATTGCAAGGGTCCTTAATATGTTAATTGGGTTAAAAGGTGATAACTACTACTCAAAAGTGTTTAAAGGAGTTAATTACAAGCTATGAAATAGCACTTTTTGAGTAGTAATCAATTCTCCATTTTTCTTATTATTTTTTTAAAATTCCATTTTTATATTTTATTTCTCTTTTTGTTCTTCTTAGTTTGTTTTTGTTTTTCTTGGCTTGTTTTGTAGGTTCTCCATTACATGCTACATTGAGAATAAAATTTGAGGGAGAGATTGCAAAGGTCTTACATTGCTAATCAACTTTGGTTTGTGATCCAATTGTTGAGGAAATGGAAAATCAATGGGAAGATCAACAAACTCAACAGGGACCAAGCAATGACAATTCTCACATTTCTATATCAATGAGAGAATATATGCATCCTCAAAGGATAGGTGTGGGATCATGTATAGTTCTTCCTAATGAGCCTATTGTGATAAAAACTCACTTGGTACCACTTCTACCTCAATTTCATGGAATGGAGAATGAGAATCCTTATACTCATATAAAAGATTTTGAAGAGGTATGACATACTTTTCAAGAAGGGATTGCATCCATAGAGCTTATGAGATTGAAGCTTTTTCCATTCACATTGAAGGATAAGGTTAAGTTGTGGTTCAACTCATTGAGGCTCCAAAGCAAAAGGTCATGGTTAGAACTACAAACAACTTTCTTGAAGAAATTTTTTCCCATACATCGCACAAGTGGCTTGAAAAGGCAAATTACCAACTTTGTGTCATTGGACAATGAAAATTTTATGCTTGTTGGGAACGATATATGGAAGTAGTCAGTGCTTGTCCTCGTCATGGTTTAGACACATGGATGTCGGTGAGTTACTTTTATGACAGCATGTTGCCAACTATGAAGTAATTGCTAGAAACCATGTGTGGAGGTGACTTTATGAGTAAAAGTCCCGATGAAGCTTTTGAATTTGTGAATTGTGTGGCTAAAATATCAAGGTCATGGGATGAGCCACATGAAAGGTATTTACACAAGTCCAAGTCTCTAAGCAATTCAAAAGGAGGAATGTATATGTTGAATGAAGATGTTGATCTATAAGCTAAAATGATAGTTTTGACAAAAAAACTAGAGGAACTTGAAGCTAAGGGATTTCATGAGGTGAATGCAATATATGATAATCCAATTTACATGGAGCAATGTTCTAGTTGTCAATCTATAGAACATGAAATGAGTGATTGTCCTACAATATCAGCTATGGGGGAAAGACTTGTTGAGAATCATTTAAAAATGTCATGGAATTGTGGACAAGAGCAATTTTGTCCAAGACCATACTCACAAAGCCAACAATTCATGGAAGACCCTCCACAACAAGTTTCTTTGGTTGAGTAAGCTATTGTAAACTTGAGTAAAATTTTGGGAGATTTTATTAGTGATCAAAAGAATATCAATACTCAAGTAAATCAAAGGATAGATCATGTGGAGACATTTTTCAATTAGAAATTTGATAGCTTGCAAACCAACCTCACACAAACGATTGATAATATGCAGCTTGCTATTTCTAAACTCATAAGCATGCATACGGTGCAAGAAAAAGGAAAATTCTCTTCACAACCCCAACAAAATCCTAGTGGAGTCCATGAAATTGGATAGACAAGTGAAAATTCTACTAAGGAGGATGAAGTCAAAGCAATCATTACCTTAAGAGGTGGTAAGCAAGTTGATCAACCTATGCCAAAATCAAAAGGGAATACAGGAGGGGAATAAGAGGAAAATGTGAAAGAACAAGAAAAATGAAAAAAGGTGAATGAAGATGATAGATCAAAGCAAGATGAGATTGTTAATGAAGAGGTTGATTACTACTCAAAAATTGTTATTTAATAGCTTGTAATTAACTCTTTTAAACACTTTTGAGTAGTAGTTATTGCCTTTTAACCCAATTGACATGTTAAGGACATTTGCAATCAATTCTAATCAAATTGTGTTAAGTTTTGGTGTTTTGATAGCTTTTTGATCACCAAAGCAATCCAAGAATGAGGGAGAGCTGTATATAGTTCATGGCAAAGCTTTTGGAAGCTCAAATTCATGAAGAAACCAAGCTTTGGAGCCTCATAGTCCTTTGCCTTAGTCCTTCAAAGTATGCAAGGAAAGAGCACTGGAGAGAGGAAAACAGAGTGAAGAAAACAGAGGACAGCAGCTGCAGTCTTCTTTCGAACTTTTGGAGCACTTTCCGAAGTCCATTTTCTACATTCTATATACCATTTCAAAGCTCAGGAAGTCAAGAATCCAATGCTTCAAACGGTACGCAATTTGGAGTTGAAACGAAGAAGTTACAGCCACTGCAAGTCAATCACTCTAAGCTGAAGAAAGCATTTTGCAAAAGTGTTGCGGAATCACCCTTTTGTTGCAAAATGATTTCGCAGCCTTTTTGTACAGTGTTGTGGATTCCCTCCTGAAGTTGCCCGATATATGCCGCAAGTTGGAAGCTGAGCACCTCAAGATGAAAGCCAACTTCGCAGCCCTGCGAGAATAACCTTTTGCTGCGAAGTGATTTCGCAGCCCTTTTTGGATGTCTGCGAAATCTCGCATACCTCGTTTTCACCGACGAAATGGTCCTTAATGCTTCCCGATATTTGCGACCGACACTTTGGGATATTTTTCTTCAGATATTTTTGTATGAATTTCCATTCTTCTCCTTGTAATCCACCAACCATAAGATTTCTTAGTTAGGAAGGTTGGAAAAACGTCTCTATATATATTCCCTTGCATCCACTGTAATAGATATATAGAGATAGATAGATATATCATATATAGAATCAACGAACAAAGCACTTGCTCTATTTTTCATATATATTCTTGTTTTCTCGTTAGTTTTCTTTCTAGCCAATCATTCTCTGAGGATTTTTCCTCAAAGGATGAGAGGCTAGGCTTTTCATCTCTTAGAGTGAGGAAATCCGGGTAAGTTTCCACATGCATAATTTGGAAGTTTTGTTGTTTTAGTTTTTAATGAAGAGAAAGTGTGACTCGTTAATGGTTTTTATTTTTTTAGTTAACTTAAAACGCCTTTAAATCACCTGGGCCAACACTTGGTAAGGCAAGTGATCACCGTCCATGGAGATGCACTAGTTTACCCCTTGCGAGCCTCTGGGAGGTGACTTGAAGGTAGGATTTTCTAGAATAGCCAACACTTGGTAAGCTTTTGGACTCCACGGAGACATCCATTAGTTATCTCTTGCGAGCTTTTGACGGGTAATCCAAGGTTAAAGATCACCTTGAATGGCAAGTGCTAGGTGAGAAGTATGAGCCATTGCAAGGTGCATCAGTGAGAGAGATTTAGTGTTTGAACCCATTAATGGGAAGCATCTGTACAACACCGGTTAGAGAATTAACTATATGTTAATTCTCTAATGCGAGGAAAAGAAACAAGTGACCGGAACTCTCCTTTTTGTATGAGGAACCTGAGCCTAGTGATCTGAACTCCAAGAAACACTTTTCTTTGTAAGTAAAATCAGTTACTATTTTTGGTTAGTTTAAAACCAAACCTTTTTCATTCAAACATCTTTATGTTTTCTTTTAAAGCTAATCTTGAAATGAAAAGGCACCAATTCAACTTTGAATTAATATCATTTGTGAAGTGAAAACTCATCCCAGTGAACGATCCTAGAGCCACTATGCTATAGTAGCTTTGTCTTTGCTACCCTACTATATGGTGTAATAGGTTATAAATTTTGTTGATTACTCCCTCAATCAAGGAGCACCAGCTGGACACAAATCAGCTGAGACACCAATTGGGCACGAATCAAATGGCGTCGTTGCCGGGGATCGAACCCCGAATCAAATGGTGCCATTGCCACTACCGCTGCTAGGGACGAATCAGAGGTTAAGAAGACCATCAAGAAATATGTTTGGCATAGTGAATTATCATTTTTGATCGCTTGATTTTTCATCATTTATTGGATCAAAAAAAAAATTTATAACCTAATTCACTATTCTAGAGTAGCTTGTACCCAATCAAAAAGTGGTTTTAGTACAAACTACTGTAGTATAGTGGTTTTTAGGTGTCGTCGACTATGATGGATTATTCTTGGTAATTAAGGCTTGAATGAGAGGAGAAGAAATGATTGTGATAAAGTGAAATTGATTTGAAAATTCAGGGTGAAAACTCAATTTAACAATGGTCTCAAATTGAGAAGATAAATGAAATGTAAAATAGAAGAAAATTAATAGAAAATGAAATTCTTGGAGTTAGGATTTTCTAGAAAACAATTTCCATGGTGAATAGATGTTGATATCTAATTTTGATCAAGTTAGATTGAAAATCTAAATTTTCATCTAAATCAGTTTTTTTTATTTAGCTTTAGGTTTAGATCTAATTTCTCTTCAAATTAGGTCATTTAATTCAAGAGATCAATTCAAATCATATAGTCAATTCATCTTAAATTATCTTCCAATGATTCACATAATGCAACTATTCAATCTCATCAAATCTAGTTTTAAGAATTTAATGAATGTACCTAGTTTGCATTGCAGTAATCATCCAAGACAATTTGAAGAGAAAAATCCCCAAAATTTAATAAATCAATCAATTGAATCCAATTACCTGTGTAATTCAAGCTCATTTCTCTAATTCACCATAGATCCTTGCCTCTAGATCCTTATTCCTCCAAGAAAAATGAGATTTAGCTACTCATGCTTGGAGATTTAGTCTCACAAGGCATGTTTGGCCAGTGAGAAAAAGATAGAAAATGAGAGAAAATTGAGAATTCTATTAAGAGAGAAAATCTGGAAAATTCTACAATTAGAAATGTCCTAAAAAGTTTTTTCATGAGAAAATCAAGTTTCTATTTATAAGCTAAGGTCAAGTGGACACTTGGCATCATCTAAGAGGTCTTCCGGAGGCTTCTTCACTAAGAAATCTGGAGTTTAGTAATAAAATGTCCATTTCGGGTGAGATCCAACAATTTCGCATGATTGTACGAAATAAAAAATGCAACAACAGCAATTTACGCCTTCTTGGAGCAGTCCGCATAGTCGTGCAAAATGGAAATATTTAATTTTTCAACTCTTTTTTGTCATTTCTTCCATTTCCTTCTCTTGAATCCACCTCAACCACCTCCAAATCTTGGTCCAAGTGTATTGATTCTTCCTCATCATCCACATTATTTGCTTTCCTCAATTCCATTTCTATTTTTTCACTCAATGCTTCAAAAATCACCATGAAATATCTCCAAAACTTCACAAAAACCATCTGTATCTCTTACAAGGGCAACAATGTATTACTTGGGCATATTAGGCATAATTACTACTCAAAAAGTATGGAATTCATGAGAATTATTATTTAAAATGTGTTGTTTTTAAGTAGTAATTATTCCCCCCAACCAACACATTGCTAGTCCCTTAGCAATGGTATAACAAAAAGAAAGAGAAAAAAATACTCAAAAAGAAAGAGAAAAAAAATACTCAAAACGAAATTCTTAAACTCATTTGAAAAATGTTTTTGAAAATCTCATAGCACAAATGGTCAATAATGAAACACACCTCACCATCCATAGGTGTCATCAAAATCTCAAACTCATTTACTATCTCCAATAGAAAAGATATCATGCAAATCAAAGTATGAAAGACATCCATTTTCAACCCCTAACATGATATTTCCAAACAATTCTTGAGTGAAATTGAACTAGCCCCTTGATATACTATTCAAAACTAATCTTCCCCCCAACCATGTCCAATTTATCTTAAGCAACAAAAACACTCTCTCGTAGGTCAAGAACGTACCTATCTTTATTCCTTTATATAAATAAATAAATAAATAAATATATATATATATATATATATATATATATATATATATATATATATATTAAAGGTTTAATTGTAGGAATGCAATGCCAAAGGTATTTCCATGTATACAGTCCATGTAGCAAGGATTCATCGATGACTCCCAACCATAAGGTATAGGGCACCAAGTTTATAGGACTAATTCAACCACTAACTCCTCTTACTTCACCCCGGACTCCCCAATTTAGGATCTAATACATTAGCACCTACAATTGAGCTCATACTCCACCCATTCACCCATGTAGCAAGCATTGAGGTCAATGTCTCTTAACCATAATGGCTTAGGACACCAGGTTTTAAAGACCTTTGGGCCATATACCCCTCGAACCTCGCTTAGGTTTCAAGGGGGGCATAACTCAACCTTTTTATTCATCAATTTTTTTTTGTTTTATTTTTTTATTTTTATTTTTTTAAGGTGGAATCATTGGCCTCTTTTTAAGGTGTCTCAACTCAATTTAAAAGTGATTCAAGTTACTAAGACATTGGGTCTAAGTCTTAGGGTTAGACTAGTCTTTCATCTTATATCAGGGGTTTAGAGTGCACAGTGTGTGTCAAGACTTAATTAGAAAAGATCCTTAGGAAAATGAAAACTTCAAAGTCAAATCAAATCCCATCAACATAACAAGTTTTCTAAGATCAAGCAAATGAGTTGATATTCCAAATCAACTTGTTTCAAGCTAGGTATGCTCACTCATAAACATAAGTGTTATGTTCCTCTCAAAAAATTACCAATTAAGTTTAAAAATAATCTCGCTAATACAAAAAAAAAAAAAATCTAACAATTCAAAATCAATAAGAAACCTCTTTTTCTTTCTTTCCTATCCTCCCCCCAATGAAGCTAAACATTGCCCTCAATGTTAACCGAGAAAATGCAAAGAAATGAAGAGAAAGGTACCTACAAAGCATTATTTTTTAGCTCCTATAACCTAACAAAACAATATAAAAGTATAAGTGTGGTAGGAAATGAAGAATCAAAAAAGGAAAACTATCATCATAACAAAAAAAAAAACACAAAGGAAGTTAAGAAGTATATGTAATGATAAAGGGACAGTCAAGGAGAAAAGTATAAGGCACTCCCTATCCTCAATCATGAGATGGAGGGGAAGGATGATCTCTGAAGGTGTCACAATAGTGGTAGGCACTGTGGACTCCCTCTCTGAAGAATTAGTCTCTTGTGTAGTTGGGATGCATGGATGAGTAGCATCATGAACCCTAGTTGGCTTCTCGGAAGAAAATTTCCATTGTTGGAAAGTCATAGTAAGTTCATCAACTCTTTGGACAAGTTGCTGCTGAGTGAACTAGATGTTTGCTTGATTTTCTTGAATCGTGTCCAAACGAGCTAAGAGTTGGTTGAAAGCCTCAACTGAGATATGTACATAGCCATCAGAAAATGAAGGACCTATGTTTGGTGTAGAGGAAAGTCTGGCCAAAATATGTGCAACTGCATCAAGATTTGGAAAGGTAAAAGCAACTTCTGGTGTGGGGGCAACTAGTGGTCTTGGGGTGTATCTTCTCCATCACCAAAATCTTCAAGAATCAAATTTGGAGAAGGCACATAATGATGTTCATTATCAGTAGTCCATAGTGAACATCATTATGTGAGTGTAGACTAGGTTTTGGTCACACTTCCTTGCCATATGGAAACAATGTAGACTTCCCTACAATGATGTTTCTTTTCTTTTCTAGGTTCAGTAGGGAAGCCATAGTACTCCAAGATGGTGCCCAAAATACGTGGGAAGAATAATGGATATTTCTTGGCTTTTTGCAATTTCTTCAAATGCACCTTGTCTTCAAAACAGAATAGGGCAATAATGATTAATTTAGCAAGTGTCCACCATTGCTCAATAACAATTCTGAATAATGCCATAAGTATAAGTTCTCAGTTTTGCATCGCGTGTTGGCAAGGATAAACATTGGAGCGTAGGACATGATCTAAAAACCATAATTTGGAATCTATTTCTCTTTTCAACACTGCATGTGTATTGGTGGATTGGTTTTGAGAGATAATTCGAACCATTTCAGTGGCTTTGGTTTGAGTAATAGGTTGAAACCCAACTGGATTTTGAGGTGTAAGACGAATATCCAATGCTCTTACTACCATTTTAGTATTCAGCATACCTATCTCCCATCAATTTCGAAATAAATCACTGAAGAATGGTAGACTTCTCTGCTCGTCATGGTTTAGTAAAATTCCGGAATTATGAGAGGATAAAAGAATGGTTTAGGTACCATGAATGGCTCCAAAAATATTGACAACATAGCTCCATGGAGAATTTAGTAAGAGGAGATGCATCAAATGTCTTGAAATCGTAGTAGCATTCTTCATGAAATTTTCTACCTGAGTAGTCTTCTCTTGTACCAATGGCTAGTTTTTTCTTCGGGGCTTTCGTGAATTGTAATTGACTTGGTCAGCTCGGTGGAGGTGCAGATTTTGTAACCGAAGTAGGAGCAGGGGTTTCATCAATAGTTGACTAAACTACAACATGTTGAACTGAAGGAGTAGCAAGGTATGTCGAAAAAAATGAAGGATTTTGAACACTGATGCTTCGTGTTCTTTTCACTGGTAATTTTTCAAGAACAACCATCTTTGATTTGCCTTTATCAAGTGAAGATCTTATGACATCCCTCTGGTTTAGATATCTAGAAATGAGAAGCTCAAAAAGGGAGAATCCCGGAGGGAATTTGAGACCAACATCATCGCCATTTCCATCATTAATCACCATGAACTCTTCCTCAATTTCCATTGATTTTCGTTTTTCATTTCCCATCTATAACAAGAAATAACCAAAAATTACAATGAACAATTTGATGAATTGAATGATAACTGGAATAGATGATGTCAATTTGTCTGAAATTCGCAAAAAATCGCAACAACCTCCCAAAGCAATTCAAACTTTTCAATCCAGATTCATCTTACAATTTCAAAGAGAGATAAATGAAATCCAAATACTTGAAATGCCTGAAATGTTGAGAGTGCTCAAGTAAATCTTCGAAAATCAAAAATGAAAATAATGAGAGTTCTCGATGTTTGATCATGCTTAAGGGCAGGGAAGAGATATGAGAAAGTGTGGATGAAAAGGAAAAATGACTGATGGTCTTCTACCTTTTCATTTTCTCATGTCCGATGAAGACGAAGAGTTTTGGCATGAGGGCTTGTTTTCACTTAATGGTGCAAAATGAAACAAAGGCTTATATTTGCTGCATATTTTTATTTTTTATTTTTTTTGTTATTTGGCACAGACATACGAAATTTTCACATATGTGTGCGAAGTGGTCCAAATGGCTCATTTTATTGCAATCCTTAAGATGGCTTTCGCATAGTCATGTGAAATGTTCGCATGATAATGCAAAATGGTCCAAAGGCATAAAATTTCTGCAGCTATCCTTATCAGTTTCGCTCAATCATGCAAAAATTTCGCATGATCATGCGAATTGGGACAGGGACTCATTTTTCACATTTTCAAAGTTATGAAAACTCCCCTGTTTTTGGCATGAATTCCCATGTTTTTGCATGAACATGCAAAATAGTGATAGACCATTAAAACTCCTTTTTCCTTGCTTCATGCATTCCATCCATCCAGAAATTCCTTCAAAACACAATTGATATGGTTAAAAAGGGATCATTCATAAAGACAAAAAAATCAAACAACATAAAAGCAAAACAAAAAAAATCAAAGAAAAAGAATTGCAAAATCAATGGGCTAGTTAGTCTTTTAGAAGACTAAACCCACCAAACCTTGAATGCTCAACTTATGGAAGGTTCAAGGAGGTATAGCTCCTCCTTCTCTTGAATCATGGGTTCCATATATGGTTTAAGCCGATGTCCATTAACCTTGAAGATACATCCACTCTTTGGATTAGCAATTTCAACAAATCCATTCAAATACGCCTTATGAACCAAATATGGACCATTCCATCGAGATTTGAGCTTTCCCGAAAAGATGTGCAATTTTGAATCATATAAGAGCACCTTTTGTCCCTCTTGAAACTCTTTCCTAAGGACAATTTGATCATGCCATCTTTTGAGTTTGTCCTTAGAAATTTTTGAATTCATGTAGGCTTCATTTCTCATTTTCTCTAACTCATTCAAGTCTAGGAACCTCTTTAACCCAGCTTTTTACATGATCAAAATTCAATTTCTTTATAGCCCACCATGCTTTGTACTCCATTTCCACCAGTAGATGACATGCCTTACCAAAAACTAACCTATATGGTGACATTCCAAGAATTGTTTTGAAGGTTGTTTGGTAAGCCCAAAGTGCATCATGAAGTCTTAATGCCCAATCCTTGCAATTTGCATTCACCACTTTCATCAGGATATTCTTGATTTCACAGTTAGCTAACTCCATTTGTCTACTTGTTTGTGGATGGTAAAGTGTGGCTACCTTGTGTTTCACTCCATATCTAGCAAGAAGGTTGTTGAATATCTTGTTGCAAAAATGAGTACCTCCATCACTAATAATGGCCTTTGGCACCCCAAACCTTGTGAAAATATTTTCCTTAAGAAATTTTACAACCACTTTGTGATCATTATGCTTACAAGCTATTGCTTCCACCCACTTTGATACATAGTCAACTCCTACCAAGATATAGGAGTGTCCAAAAGTGAGTGGAAACGATCCCATGAAATCAATCTCCCATACATCAAATAATTCCACTACCAATATGGGGTTAAGTGACATCATGTGTCGCTTTGTCAATTTCCCAAGTCTTTGACACTAATCACAAAACTTGCAAACTTCATGTGCTTCTTTAAATACAATTGGCCAATAAAAACTTGATTGAAGAACCTTCAAAGCTATCTTTTGAGTAGAGAAATGGCCTCCACAAGCATAAGCATGGCATTGCATAAGAATTCCTTGTTGTTCTTCTTTCAGTACACACTTCCTAATAATTTGATCAACACAATACTTGTAAAAAAATGGTTCCTCCCAATAGTATGCATGCACCTTGAACAATAAAAATGTTCTCTCTTGAGTAGTCCATTCCTTAGGTAGTTTTCCTGTGACTAGATAATTTGCAATATGAGAATACCATGGATTGGTGTCCACTTTCAAAAGAACTTCATCAAGAAATTTTTCATTGATGAGGGGGCTTTCCGGAAGTTTCTTCATCTAGTGACTAGTATATTTGATGAAGGGTATTATTACAAGTTATGCAAATTTCTAATTTAATGAAACAATTTTTCTACCATTAGGAGGAGACAAACTAATTCTAAAAGAATGGTACGGAATTTTAAATATGAGTTAATGTCCGTGAATAATAATTAACTAATACTACTGTTAAATAAACATAAAACTCACTAAAGTATGATAGATTGATGTCTTAGTAAGACAATCAGCCACCATAGGGGCAAATGAATTGAAGACAATCTAAAGCATGATAGATTAGTATGTTCAAAGTCATGAGTTATGATAGATCATTCAAAAATTCGTAATCCTCTAAAAGAGACCGACATAAAGAAAAACACATTGAAATATTAGTTACTCTTGAAAATACTACAATTAGTCTTATTAAAGAGGGTATAATCATAAGAAATGCAATAAAATGACTAATCAATCCAAAATTATAAATAAATAGCCCTTGAAGAAGCATATATAAATAGCCCTCAAAAAACAAACAAGTTATATAACATTCCTCGAAAAATAAATGGTTCTTAAAAAGGCAATAGCCCCTAAAGAGGCATAGGTACCTATAAATAGAAAGATCTCTGTTAATCATATAAAATGGCATCAAAATAATGTCTTCTTTCCAAAGTAACTTAATACCATTAAAAATGATGAAGATCCTAATTGAAAAAAGAAAAAAGAAAGTACAAAACTATTAGTCAAAATGGAAAAAAGTAATTCAAACAAATCTAAACTCGTTAACAAAATGAGAAATATTAAAACATGAAGTCCAATACCTAAAGACATAAAAATAAGAGAACCTAAAGTCTAAATCCTGTTAGACAAAATGAATATTTTCATTAAGGTGCTATGAAAAATGAGATCATGAGACATTAAATATTACTTTTAGCATGAAGTTTCTAAAAGAAACCATCTATTAGCTCTCATTATAACTCATTTATGTAGTAGTCCTAGAAGGACTTGATACACATCATCTAAATGTAGCTACAACTTATTTACATGGATCCATGTATAATGATATATACATGAAAATTTCTAAAGGTTTTTGAATATCTGAAGGAAATAAATTAAAATCTCAAATGTGTAAAATGCTCAAAGAATTTAAAATGGTTGAAGAAAATTATTTAAAACCTCACAAAATATACTCAATCAAGCTACAACAATCCTTATATGGATTGAAATAATTCAAATGTATGTGGTACAATCGCCTTAATGAAAACCTTCTAAAAGAAAGGTATGTGAAGAACCTTATGTGTCCATGTATTTTCATTAAGGAATCAAAAACTGGGCTTAGAATAATTGCAGTATATGTGGATGATTTGAATCTTATAGGAACTCCTGAAGAGTACACAAAAACATCTAATTATTTAAAGAAAGAATTTAAAATGGAAGATCTGGGAAAAAATAAAATATTGTCTAGGCATACAGATAAAGCATCATTCAAGTGGCATGTTAGTCCATTAGTTGACATATATAGAGAATGTATCAAAGCACTCTTATATTGGCAAATTGCATCCACTCAATTCTCCCATGGTTATTTTTTTCACTTGAAGTGAACAAATACACGCTTTGTCCTAAAGACTTTAATGAAAAATTACTTGGTTTAAAAGTACCATATCTCAGTACAATTGGTGTACTGATATCTTGCAAATGGTACTAGACCAAACATAATATTCTCTATCAATTTATTAACAAGGTACAGTTCCGCCTAAACTAGAAGACATTGGAATGAGATTAAACATATAGTGTGACACTTCCATGGAACAAGTGACATGAGCTTATATTATGTATTTACTTTTAGGAGTGTTGCAATATCATGAAAATTAGTTAAGGAAACAATAGTAGTCATTTCCTCAAATAATTCAAAACTACTGGCAATTCATGAAGCTAATGGTGAATGTGTATAGTTAAAATCTATGATAAAGTCTATTCGAAAGTCTTGTGAATTATCCTTTATCAGAGGCTCTAACAGTATTATGTAAGACAATGTTGTGTGTATTGCACAAATCAAAAAAAGAATATATTAAAGGCAATTGAACCAAGCATATTTTACCAAAGTTCTTCGATACACACAAGCCTTAGAAGAGTGGTGAAATCGGTGATCAACAAATAAGATCAAGTGATAATTGAGCAAGCTTATTCACAAAAGTTTGTTGTACTGCAACATTCAAAAAGTTTATATATCAAATCAGAATGCACCAACTCAAAGATCTTAACATTGAACCATTAAAAACAACATAATCATGTTATCATGAGGGGAGCATACTATACTTTTTTTTCCTTCGTCTAGGTTTTGTTTCATTGGTTTTATTAATAAGGTTTTTGACTTGGTAGTTCTAACAACAATGTCTACCTAATTTTTCTTCAATAGTAATAGTCATTCAAGAGAAAGTGTTATAAATATGTTCGAATAGTTGTGAATGACTTAATGACCTCATAATTATCCATAAAGACTTTTGCTATTCTCGATAAAAAATTAAATATTA
Organism: Vitis vinifera; assembly: GCF_030704535.1. Classification (NCBI taxonomy): domain Eukaryota; kingdom Viridiplantae; phylum Streptophyta; class Magnoliopsida; order Vitales; family Vitaceae; genus Vitis; species Vitis vinifera. The sequence goes on along the minus strand of NC_081821.1, from coordinate 13,854,332 downwards.
TTTTTAATTCTAATTTTTCCAACTCTTGTAAATAAGAGAGTTGGATCAATGAAAAACAAACCTCGTAGTTTTTCATAACTCTTCCTCTCTACTTTTTTTTCTTTTTTATTTCTGTTATAATAAATTTTCTTTTAAAAAAAAAATACTTTTAAATGACTTTTAATCACTCCACAGTCCCACCTGTAAATAAATTAAAATATATAATAAAAAATTAAAAGCAGGATTTAATTGTGTATATATATTCATCATCCAAAAATAAGGGTTAAAATTCATATGCGGAGGCAAAGTAAAAGAGCAAAGGGAAGAGGGGGGGAAGTGGGAATGCAGTGAAGGCGGGGTTTGGAGAAAGCAGTTGATAGGTGGGGTAGGGTATTTAAACCTTTTCACGAACACTTCGTCTTCTAGGTTGATGGCAAGGTAATTAGGAGAGTGAATCCAGGGTGATTTCACCTTATTTTGAGTAGAAGCAGCTGTAATGGAAGAAAAAGAACGGCATTCGGATTTATTCTTGGAATTCGCTTTCAGGAATGATGGGTTGAAGAAGAAGAAAGGGAATGATTCTCAGAGCGGTGGTGCTGTGTTTTTGTCGTCCATCCATCCTGTAAAGAAAGCAAACGCACGGTCCAATCTCCCTATGATTGATTTGCAGAGTCAGAATTCCAGGGGAATTTCGCCTTATTTCCAGAAAAAGAAAACCCTAGAATGCAATTCCAATAGGATTATCTCTCCCTATTTTCAGAAGGCAGTCAAGGAAGGAGAGGACAGGGATTCAGAGGCGCCGTTGGAGAGCGAATCAAGGGGGATTTCCCCTTATTTTCAGAAGAAGAGAAGGATGGTATTCGATTCCATTGCCTGCTCCGGTTCAGATTCCAATTCTCAACGGTTAATCTCTCCATATTTCCAGAAGGCGGTGAAGCAAGAAGAAAGGTATTCAGAGGAGCACTGCAATTTCCCTAATGAGACTGATAACAAGAAGAAGAAGAAGAAGAAAAGGAAGAGGAAAGGGAATGATACATTTGAAAGCTTAAAAGAAGAAAGGAAAATAAACGTTCAAAATGTTAAAATGGATGATCAAAAGATGGGAGTTGAGCTGCCCGTTTTCAATTCCAATTCTAGTTCCGAAAGGAAAGTCTCTCCCTTTTGTCAAAAGGCAGTAAAGGAAGAAGAGGAGATGAATTTAGAGGCCCAGGTGGACAGCAAACCAACTGTGGTTTCCCCTTATTTTGAGAAGAAGAAAAGGGCGGTATCAGATTCCGTTGCCAACTCCAGTTCAGATTCCAACTCCCAACGGTTAGTCTCTCCCTATTTCCAAAAGGCAGTGAAGCAACAAGAAAGAAATCCAGAGGAGCACTGCAATTTTCCTAATAAGATTGAGAGGAGGAAGACAAAGAAAAGGAAGAAAAAGGGAAATGATACCGTTGAAAGCTTTAAAGAACAAAAAAAGAAAATAAACGTTCAAAATGTCAGGGTGGAGGATCAGAAGATGGAAGTACAGCAACCCATTTCCAGCTCCAATTCCAATTCCCAAAAGAAAGTCTCTCCCTATTGTCAAAGGGCAGTAAAGGAAGAGGAGGAGGGGAATTCAGAGGAAGATACAAAGAAAGGGCATGAGAATGAAGAAAGCTTCAAAGAAGAAGGAAAGAGGAAAACAAATGCTCAGAATGTTACTATGGAAGATGAGAAAATGAAATTGCCAAAAAAGAAGAGTCGGGCACCACCGATTAGAGTAGTATCCCCATACTTCCCCATAAATGAAGAAGATGCTAAGAAACCGGTTCGAGCTATGTTTTTTAATAAGCTAAATGTGGCTTACAGAAGAAAAAGTCCTGATAATAATTGGAAGCCTCCACCCTCCCATTTCCATCTCCTTCAAGAAGATCATTACCATGATCCTTGGAGGGTCATGGTCATATGCATGCTCCTTAACTGCACTTCTGGTCTCCAGGTAATTTTTTGGGCGTCTTGTTTTTCTTTTATTTTTACTATAAGTATTTGTTTCTAATATTCCAGAGAATATGTTATATTGATGAATTTGAAGACAACTTATCTCTTGGTCCAGACAACATTTAGATTTAGGTGCACTAAAATTTTTTTATTGTTTGCTGTTGGAAATGAGAATTGTTTTTAACTTCCAATAATAGAGAGAAAATGATGATACAGAAAAAGCTTGTTCAGTAACCCATTTTCAATAACTGTGTTTAAAAACATTTCTTGAAAATGAGTCATATTTAGAAAACATTAAGATGTTGTTTTTCCTGTTCTCGAGATTGCAAGCACATTTACAATTCAAAACAGTTCAACAACAAACATATTCTTTCTTTACACTTCTCAAAATGCAAATGTTTCCAAAAACAGCCCTTTCCATTTCCCCTGCCAAACAGTCCCTATGTTCTGGCTTAGGGTAAAATGGGTTAAGTGGCTTCTCAAAACTTGTCCACAATGTTAGACTGAAATCAGGGGACATTTTTGTTTGCTCTTGGTACAATGTTGTTGAGTATTCCAACTATGATAAATTATGAATTCTTTCACTTCTCGCTTAATGCATAGTAATATCAGGTTTATTTTTATGTTGATTGTCTACTTGGATATTTTGAGGTCAGTGGCTTATAATTGTAGAAGGTCACCTCCAATAAACTTGTGCAATCTACAAATTTCCATTTCAAAATGTGTTACGTAAGCAGGTGACCTGATTTTGGGATTGAACATGAAATGAAGTCCTCGTAGTCATGGGCTGAAAACTGGATTCATGCATTGAAAATTGTAACTTCTGATTGTTTTTCTAATGACCTTGGATTTTAGCTTAGCTGTTTAGAGATATAATTGATCCTAGATTGGTACCAAAATCATTCCTTTTTCAGTCACCTACTGGGAACTTTAACCTCTTGAGAGTGTTTTCTTTGAATTGTTAGCCATTTTATATGAATTTATAAAATGAACTTTCTAATGCTGACTTACAAATTTCACTGAATTCATTAATTGTGACCCAAAATTTCATACATATGCAATTGTTGTCACAAGCTGTGATGGAAAAATTTTGGGGTTAATAAGCACTGGAAAATTGGGTCAGTTTGGGGGTTTCATATAGGAGGATTGTTCAGTATAGATTAGGGCTATAAGTAAGAGTGACAATAGTTGGTTTAGGTTTCTGGGCTATGGCAGTAGCTAGTTGAGGGTTTAAATAAGTAAATAAATATGTAAGAAGAATTGAGAAGAAGAAAGAGATAATTGTAGTTCTACACTAGTAATGTTCCTTCTCTCTCAGGAAGTCTCAACAATGTATTGTATTAGATATAGGGCATAAAAATTTCCATGTTCTTGCTTTAGGGTAAATCTGATCTTTAGGCGACAGCAATCAGATTCTATGGCTATAACAAAGTACATATACATGCTATTGGTCAGGTGATCTGCCTGTCCAATTAGGGTTGGTTTGGGACATGTGTGACTTGTATGATCTTGAAGTGGGCTGTGGAACCTAGATCTCATGTGGTGGGATTCATCATGATTGAGCTACCTGTTGGCATCCTACTGGTACCTGTAAATTGACCTGAGTCTGAAAGTTCTTTGTGCTGAGCTGAATTGGGATTTGGCCTAATCTTAGCTTTGTCAGTGTTTGAAGCCAGAAGCTCAAGTTGGGACTGCAATTGATCTGTGTTTTGCTCAATCTAAAGCCCACAAGGACAGAATTGCATTCTTTTGTTCTGACGTGTAGGTACTTGAGCTTTCACTTCAGGATCAATTGCTCGACTAAAGCTACAAGCAAGATTATTCCTTCTTCATTTATTAAACTTTAGTGTGTCTAGGACAGATTGATTTATTATCTAGTCTATTTCCAACTCTAATAGACTGGTTTTCTCTAGAAAATTAAAATTTTCCCAATTGAGCTAGCCCAAGCTGCATTAGAAATTTAACCAAACTGGAGATTGAGAACAGGATGCTGCAAATCTTTATTGGAAAAATGTCAAAGAAAGGATATAGTTTACTTATAAAACATTAGTCAGCCATATGTTAGGTAGATATAAGGATCCTAGAGGAGGAGAATCTCTATAACGACTATTAATAGGATGGTGGCTTGATGTGGCATCTCAAGAACTGTTTTCAATGTTAGATTGAAATAGAAATCATTTTTATTTATTGCAGGTATTCATGCTGTGAAATATTCTTACTGGGCAAATATTAGAGGTCATTGGCATATAATATTAGTTTTCCTTGATAAGATAGCTTATTATTAGTTTTTCTCAATAGGCTAGCTTACAATCATTGGTTGTTAGCTAGGTAGACTGTAAAAAGTTTTGCTGTCCCGAACAAAGTAGCTTACAAACTATTAAAAAAAGTAATTTTTTTTTTTAATCAGAAACAGGTTCTATGAGATGTAGAATTAAGTTTATGGATGCCCTTAGTTTTCTGCTAAAGAGAGCTAAGAATGGTGGTTACTTGTCAGGTTTTAGGGTGGGGGAGAGAGGAGGTGAGGGGGAGGAGGTATCTCATTTGTTGTTTGCAAATGATATCCTTGTTTTTTGTGAGGCTTCTCAAGACCAAATGGTTCATTTAATCTGATTTCCCATGTGGTTTGAAGTCTTCTTAGGTGTGAAAATTAACATTAAAAAGAGTGAGCTGATTAAAGTTGGGAGGGTGGACAATAAAGGAGTTGGCCTTTGAAATGGGACATAGGGTAAATGAGGTGCCAACTTCATATCTGAGGCTTCTTCTAGGTGCTCCTTTCAAGTTAGCGGTGGTTTGGGTTGGAGTGGCAGAGCAGTATTACAAGAGGTTGTCGTCTTGGAAAAAACAATATATTTCAAAAAGGGGGAGGATTATTTTGATTTGGAGTACATTAGCAAGTTTGCCTATCTATTTCAAGACTTTGTTTTCTATCCTGATAAAAGTTAAAGTGAGGCTTGAGAAGATTCAAAGAAATTTTCTTTGGGAAGGCAAGGCTTTGGAGAAAAAACTTCATCTGGTGAAATGGCCATTCTTCTGCATGAAGAAAAGAAAAGGGGGCTTGGGTGTAAGGAGTATCTCTTTGCTTAATAAAGTGCTTTTGTGTAAGCAGAGTTGGCAATTGGCTTTTTTTTTTTTTTTCTTTTTGATAGATAAGAAGCAATTGTATTGAAAAATGTCAAAAAAGGGCACACCAAGGTACACATGATGTATACAATGGCCGCCAAAAAAGACTAAGAAAAAGGTTCAAAAAACAAAAAATACTTCATCCTTCAAACCAAACCCAACCAATCAATGAAATCAAACAAGGACATTGATCTATCACTTATAAACAACTTGGACCAAGAAAACAAACTACATAGAAATAGGACTTTCAATCTATGATTAGAGAGCTCCTCATTCTCAGATGATCTTTTATTTGTCTCCTTCCAAATTATCCAAAGAAAAGCATAAAGGAGCAGCTCCTTAAACATTGTTCCGCTTCCTCCCCATAAAAGAGTCAGGCCAACCTAAAAGAGTGTCTTTGACAGGGGAGTGAAAGAGGAGCTTTCTGGAGACATGTTATAAGTGGAAAATATGGGTGGAAAAGGAGTGTTAGCGGTCTTGTGATGTGAGAGGTGTGTATGGTGTTGGGTTATGAAAGCTATTAGGAAGGATTGAGATATTAAAGTAGAATTTCTTTTTTCCTTTTTTTTTTCAAAGGAAATGGGAGGATGGTGAAGTTTTGGAATGATAAGTGGTGTGGAGAGGAGCCTTTGTATTTTTATTTTTTTTTCCATCTCTGTGCGGTATAGCCTCATCAAAAGAAGCTTAGGTGGTGGATTGATGGGATCAATCAAGGGAGAGGGGTCATTGGCATCTCTATTTTTCTAGAAATCTTAATGCGTGGGAGCTTGATAATGTAGAAAAACTTTTTGCTAGACTACAAGGAAAGATAGTGAACGGAAAGGAGGAGGATATGGTAGTGTGGATAGATTCAAGGAATGAAATCTTCTTAGTGAAGTCTCTTTATGCTGCCTTGGAGTGGGGAGTTGAACTTCTTTTCCAGCAGGAGTCATTTGGACTCTTATGTGTTTCATCTAAAGCAAGATTCTTTGCATGGGAAGCTTATTAGGGAAAGGTTTTGATTCTAGATCAACTTTAAAAAAGAGGGTGATGCTGATTAATAGATTCTTACTATGTAAAGTGGAAGAGGAGTCAATTGATTGCATTTTCCTTCATTGTCCCAAGGCAATGGTTCTCCAGTAGTTGACATTTTCTTTGTTTGGTGATCCTTGGGTGTTGTTGGCCACAGTGAGAGAAACTTTGTTAGGGTGGCATGGGTCCTTTATCAAAAAAAAGCACAATAGTTGTTCCTTTATGCATCCTTTTTCAGACTATTTGGGAAAAGAGAAATCAAAGGTAGTTTGAGAATGAGTAGTCTATCCAAATTCTGAAAACATTTTTCCTTGGTAATCTCCTTTGGGTAAGGTTCTACATAGGTGATAACATAATGTCTAATTGAATTTGTTGATTGGTTAGGTTCTTGGTAAGGGAGAGGGAGTTGTTTTTTTGGAAATTCCAGCATGGTGGTTCCTTGGCTCTTTTTTGTTGTTTTCTTTGCTTCTCTTGATATGCTTCATGTCTTCCTTGATGCATTATTTCTTTGGTTTATATTAGTACATCATACCTGTCAAAAAAAAATTTAAGTCTCCTCATAGTTCAATAACCTTAAAGGTTGATTTGGTGCATCAACCGATTCTGTGTTTTGGTTGGTTTTACAATGAGCTTGACTTTTGGCTGGGATTATTGGGTGGGTACACAGTTAATCCAGGAATGGTACCTGAGATGATCCTTTCTTAGTCAGCTTTCTCACGAAGGAAATTACCTGTTAGTGAGTGGAAAGTTCTTTGAACTCATGAACATTTTATGTGAATTGGTAGACTGAATTTTCTCTTCTACTAGATTGTTGAAAAATCATGAATTGTGAGCAATAATTTTATATGCAAAACTCCATGGTTATTGTTGTTTTTTTTAAACTTGATTTATCAACATATATATGATAGCCAATATTTATCATGGGCATTAGGTTAATGGTGTTGCAAGGCAGACCCTGGAAAATTGTTATGGTGCACAAGCCTTATGGACTAAGTCGTTGCCTAAGGGCAATAAGGATCATCAAGTCTCAGAAACTTATTTGTCAATACATGTCAATGGTCGGGATTCCTAACTAGGCTGATTGAGAGGTTTGTTTTCATTTTTTCAAGGGAATTTTTAGAATGTTGTTCTAGGAATCGGGCTGAGTTCTGAAAGCAATTTTAAGGACTTCCTAGTCTGTGACTTCAGCTAACAACAAATTAGGAGTCTTTCTGGGTTTTCCGGGCCTCCTTTTTTAGTACATATCCTCTTTCCTTCAAATAACCAAGCAAACTATTAAAAGAATTAATGGAGGAAAAAAAATGCAAGTTTCAGCTGTATTTGTTTCGACATACTCTGGGCTCTTTCCTATGGGTTTCTATTAAACATCTCATTTAATTAGATTTGAATCTCTGGTTGAGCTAAGTTTCAATTTCATTAGCTGCTAATTGCATGAAGATTATTCAGATAGAAATCTTCTTTATCTTGTGGGTGTAATATTAATGGAGATATCTCATTACAGGCAAGTAGAGTAATTTCCGATCTCTTCACTCTCTGTCCTGATGCAAAGACTGCTACAGATGTTCCCACCGAGATGATAGAAAAGGTCATAGAGACTCTAGGTTTACAAAAGAAGAGGGCAGCAATGATACAACGTTTCTCTCGGGAATATTTGGACGATAGCTGGACACACGTGACCCAATTGCATGGTATTGGCAAGTATGTTGGCCTATTTTTCCCTCTCCCTTTTTACCTTATTACTTTAACACCCCTAGAAAACAATTACAAGACTTTGTTTTTATGTGCCGAATTTTATCGACCCTGCGATCATGTCATTGTCTGATGGAAAGTTGCTTACTTTTCTCGTCTTTTATTGGCCAGATACGCAGCAGATGCATATGCAATATTCTGTTCAGGAGATTGGGGCCTGGTGGTACCCAACGACCACATGCTGGTGAAATACTGGAAATACCTTTATAAAGTTATTACTCCCTATGGATCTCAGAAACAATGAGAAAAAAAAAGTAGGATAGAAAATCATTTTGTTGTGCTTGGTAATGACGAATGTTAAGGAAAAGAAAACAGGAAGGAAAATGGCTTATTTTTGTTTAAGAGGGCTTTTCGTGCCAGGTTCGAGATCCATACAGAACATTTCCGTGACTTTCTCCTTTTGTTTAAGAGGGCTTCATTTGATTATTAATCTTTTCACAGGTTGTAAATTTACTTAAACTGAATGTAGTAAGCTGCATCCTTAGGCAAAAATTTTACATGTAAATATCATAAGGCTAAGAATATTGGCTTATTTTTTGCTTATTTAACTGTAAATATTAGCATGTGCCTTTTTTCCCAGGTCATTTGCAATTGCAGCATACTGGAATGAAATTACAGGGAATAGCTATTCTTGTTATCACCATATAAAAATTTTAATAAATATAAGGGAAAGAAAATAAGGAGGAAAAGTGAAAGAAAAGAAAGTTATGTTTGGTTCCCGGAAAATACTAAGGAAAGAAAAAAAATGTAAAAGAAAATGATTTTTTTATATTTGGTTGTTCTATGAAAAATATCAAGGAAAATCAAATATGATTAAAACTAATTAAAAACTTATGAATTTTTAAATTATTTAATCTTTATATTGATGAGTTAAAATAAATAAAATGAGTTTGAAGTAACAAAAAAAATAATTTATCAACTTTTAATCTATTTTTTTATTTTCCTTCACTTTTTCTTTCCCTCTGCTTTTCCTTTGTATTTTCTTTCCCTTGCATTTTCCTTCAAATTTTCTGGAAACCAAACATAGCAAAGTAAAAGAAAATAAAAAATAAATTCATAGTCAATAAATTATTTTTATATATTTCTTTAAACTCATTTCACTTATTTTCTTTAATTATATAAAGATAAAATGATTTTAAAATGTATAAATTTTTAACTAATCTTAATTATATTTGATTTTCTTTGATATTTTTCATAATGAAACCAAACATTAAAAAAAAAAATCATTTTCCTTAGTATTTTTTTTCTTTCCTTAGTACTTTCGGGTACCAAACATAGCGTAATCCAAACTAGGGTCAAATGATTAGTACACCCAACAGCCACATTTGTAATGTTAAATCTATAGCATGCATAACCGTCTAAAAGAGCAAAAGGGGCAAAGGAAATAAAGAAACAAAATGATTTAAAAAGGAAAGAAAGGGTTGTAAACCCTTCCAAATTAAATAGTCACATGGTAGTGAAGGATTTCAAGTGTCTGAAAAATAGGAGAATAAATTAAACCAGGGTAGGAGAATCATGATTCTGGAAAATGTTTGGCTATATAGACACTCTGTACAAGAATGCATGCTATCTTAGCTAAGGACGATTAAGAAAAATGCGGGAGATGGATGAAATTAAGGCCGCAGAGTATGTAAACTCAAGGGAATGCTAAAGAAGAATGTTGCCACAAAGCAGGAGACCACCTGAATTTATTCTCTGCCGTTGTCTCCATCTTTCAAATAGAAGATCTTCGTTGCATTTAAGACTCTCATACTCATCCATGTCAAATCCTGATCTCCTAAAGGATTGGCCCTGTGAACTTCCAGGTCCTCCAAATTTGCTCCCCAGATCGTGTCCTGTGTTAATGGAAGGGCTGTCCACAATTCCAGGGCTCCAACTACCATGGCTACTGATGGAACGGTTAATTTGATCTTGTGCATTCATGCCCTCCTATAATGTGTTTAAAATGACAGATAAATGTTAAACAATGGATTTAATTGATAAAAATGGAGTTGACGACACTCCAGAATAACTAGAATAATGTCTTGACATACAAGCAATATAACAACACTCTGTGAAAAGTTATCATACAATGGAACATTTAATTCTACATACAAGTGCTGAAAAGGAGTTCTGTTATGTGTAAATGGTCTACTCCTGCTAATTCCAGTGTGACCAGAGGAGATTGCTAAATACTTGGTGGCAGTAGCACAGATTTGTATAGCCTATTCACAGGAGTATACATTTATTTTGGGAAATATATCGACCCAGTCTTTGTGGAAGGGAAACCTTGTTATGGTCCTCAGGTGAGAATATATGTTAGTATGTAACTAAGGAGCATAACCAGTAGCATAGTCAAAATTGAATCATGCATTTCCAAAACACAGTAATCTAACAATGTAGCCAAAAAAGATTTATGTTCCTTCTAAACAACTATCTCAATTATCACCTCAAATTCTTCCTTTTACAAATTTCAACATGTTATGGATATGGTAAGTATATTACAGCTATGTTTGATTCCAAGAAAATTTAAGCGAAAAAAAATATAAGGAAAAGTGAAGGGAAAAAAAAAATTAAGTCAAAAAATTATTTTTATTCCCACTTCAAACTCATTTTATTTATTCTAACTCCTCAATATTAAGATTAGATAATTTGAAAATACATAAATTTTTAATTAATTGTATTTATATTTGATTTTATTTACTATTTTCCATAGAAAAACCAAATGTGAGAAAAACATTATTCTTAATATTTATTTTCTTTTCGTAGTACTGTCCAATATAATGATTCTCTTATAAACTGAAACGAGATCCATAACACACCGCCCAAATAATACACATCAGAATCAATATCATCAGATCAGGAAATCCAGTATATATCATTTCAGGCAAGAGGTGCCAAATATATAGGTACTTATTTACCAAATATCTCAATTTAAAACTACAACAAAACCTTAAAGTATAATTGTAAGGAAAAAGAAATAAAAAAAATCATGAAAGATACTTTGCAGGACTATAAATTAAGCAATCATGGAAGATCCCTCTTCACCATTTACTAGTGAGATGGAGAAAACTTGAAACTAACAAATTAATCATGGCCTGATAATTATGTAGTTGATACTGTCCTAGAAAAAGCACTATAACACATTATACAAAAGTAATGTTCTCCAATCATTATATTTTTAATCTATATAAAAAAAAATAAAAATAAAACAATTGTAGCTAATATTATTGTTTACTACCATATTTGCCATGCCTAAAAAAAAAACAAAAAATTAACAATTATAACACAGTAAAACACGGTATGTGGGTAATTAAGAAACCAACAATGCATGATTCACATTTGTTCAAAGTAGGCTTAAATCTAGCTAGTTCCCTTTGCTAATATCATAGTTATATATAAGAACTTACTTTTTCAATGAGAAGTTAAAAGCAGAGGAAAGTTACCTGAGCTGAATCCCACACAAGAGTTTTTGGAGTCACTGGCTGCTTTGTCTTCTTGTTGCATGATAGGGGAGAACTATCATTATGAGTCTCCCATTGCAACCAAGGGAGAACCAACCCATCCATTTCAGAAGGAAGAGAATAAGATGGTGCTGGGCTTCGAAAAATTTCTGGTTCCCTGCTATGCTTCTCAGGTTCCCTTGGTTTTGTTATTCCACTTAAAGTTGAACTTCCATCACTCCTTTCACCATCAAATGACGAAATATCTGTATCTTCAACATTTGATATGAAGTCCTCAAAATATTTCTCTGCCTCCTCAGTCAGTCGCTTAGACATCCTATTTCTGTCATTACTTCTCTGAAAATTATGAACACATTAAAGGTAATGTCAATGGAAGTGTTTGTCACCACTTCCCCCAGCTAAGAACACCACCCACCATAAAATATATGTAATCAATAAATTTGCTAGGACATGGCAATAGGAATGCAGTTCATGTACTCTGGTAGAATGCAACATAGAAAATACCTTTCTGGCTCGTGATGGTTTTTCTACAGAAGCTGTGTCCTTAGAATCAGGAAGCAATTCTTTTACAATCTTAGAGAGCTCTCTCCCACGTTGCTCCTCCAATAGAATTTCAGCTAATAGATCTTGTTTACGCTTCTCTGACTGAAAAAAAATTAACAAAATTGTCAATCTATCACCAGTGTTTTGTTCTTGGAAAAAATGAAATGATCCCAATTAAGAAAAAAGTCATTGCATGGAAACTTTAGCAAACTTATTATTATTTTTAGGCCAGTTCCAATCTTGAAATTTGAGCTCAGGCGCAAGGGCCGGTAACTCTCTGATCGTGACTAAACAGTCATATCAAGTCACACTAAATATTCAAATGCATCTCCCTGTTAAGGGCACCGTTAGTAATAAATGCCCTGATCATCACTAAACCAGAAGTAACATGCTTCTCCCTGTTAAGGGCACCATTAGCAATAAATGCTGTGAGGTTTAGGCCTCTGTAGAACATATTTCCCACTGCCAAACATGAGAGTTTCAGTAATATATGTTCCTTCCCATCTAATCAAAAAGATAACTAAAAAAACTGATAGTGCTTGTATTAGTGAATCCGAGTAGTAAAGTACATCTAAAGTTTTTAGGGCGAGGGTTAATCATGCAAAACATTCTTCCCTTTTCTTCCTTGTTTCTTCCAATGTTTTCCTTTCTTTTTCTTATTTTTGCTCATTCTCTTACCTTCTGCCAAACAACTAAATAAAGGTCCCCATTTTCATTTAAGGGGGAAAAAAATGGAACACTATGTATGTTAAAACATATTAAAAAAAAAAAAAAAAAAACCAAGGCCTTATTTTGTAACTGTTTTTTAAAAAAATTCTGAAAAATCGTTTTTAAGAACAATTTTAAATTCTCTAATGTTTTGTAGAATAAAAGTTTGTTTGGGAACCTAAAATATTTTTAACCTGTTTTTAATATTTTTAAATATGTTTCAAAAATAATTTTTAGGTCTAGAGTTTTATTTTTAATCATTATATATGTTTGTATAATTATTTTTTAAAACAACTCTAAAAAAACAAGAGAAAACAACTAAAATAGTTTTCTAGTTGCCAAATATGTTTTCAGTTTTTTTGTTCTGAAAAACAAAAAACTGTTCTCGAAAACAATCGTCAAACAAGCCCTAAGGCTCCGTTTGGCAAATGTTTTTTAAAATAGTTTATGTTTTTCAAAACCAAAAAAAAAAAAATAGAGAAACACGTTTGGTAGTCAGAAAACAATTGTCAAACATAACCTTAGTTTTTATTACTAAAAATAGAAAACAAAGTATTTTCAAAAAATATTTTTTAGTTGTTTTCACTAATTTTTTAAGGGTTGTTTTAAAAATAATTATACTAATATGAAGAATGATTAAAAAAATTATAAATAAAATTTATTTTTAAAACATATTTAAAAACATAGAGAAGATGTTAAGAACATTTTAAGTTCTCAAACGAACTTTTGTAGTACAAAACATCAAAGAACGGTTTTCAAATTTTTTAATACTGTTTTTGAAACAGTTCCCAAACAAAGCCTAATTTTCTTTCAAAAAGTGATCAAAGGATGCATGCAAACAAACACCCTTCAACAGCAACCATTACAGCTCATCAGATGAAACAATTTACAAGTACAAAGTGGAATATTTGACTCATGCAATCAAACATGTCTAACATCCACCAAAAGAAATGCTAAATTATTGCAACCTTCCCATCATCCAAGCATACCTGTTCCAATTTCGTAGCATAATTTCTTCTGACAGTGGAAACATCAAGAACGTCGGAATTATTGGATTGCAGATGATCACCACTTGTGTTTGTGTTTGCCATGGCCTGAACAATTTGTAAGAGACCACAGAAATTTTTGGCAAGCAAAGGATAAACCAGATTTCGAACATGTAGAGCAAAAATCAACAACATTATTTAGCACGTGTACAGAATGCTAAGTTATAACAGACCTGTTCGAGTTCCATTTTGATCTCTTCCACAGCATGTCTAAGCTCTTTACGCATTGCCTCATACAGCCCACCATTCACATCATCCCCGGTTGGGTGCTCGGCCTGGTATCAAAAGACAACAAAAAAAGCAATAAATGTAAAAGATAAAACTTAGATACCAATCAATGCATAATTAAGTGTTACTTTTATCAAGTAAAGCAACCTTCTTCTGTGCATAAACAGCTCGTATTGTCTTCACAATCCCATTTTTACTGGAACAACCATCCCTTGCTTCATCATCGGTTACAGCAGAAGACTGGCTCTGAAAGGTCCAAAATATATTATTTTAAATTCGGATAAATTATAGAACCCCAAACCTGATAAAGAAAAGCTTTAAACAACATATAAAAGAAGATCTCAAATAAGTAAAGGTATCATATGAGTCACAACTAAGCCATTCAACCCGGTCTGCCTGTCAGCTTCCCCTTATTAAAAATCCCAGTCCAATATATCCTCATCTAGATAAAATTATTGACAAAAGTAAGATCAATTCTTCTCAGGCTCTCAGCCATATAAGATGGAAGAATCTTACAGAGTAACCATCATTTGACTTTAATAGATCCTTCTGGCTCAAAGACCTTCCCAGAAATCTACGATGATTTGAAATTGTAGGCTTCTGTGATGAAGGCATTTGTCCATTTCCATCACTGAAACTCTTCAGATTAGCACGATTCCTATAATTTTGAGAAAGATCTACATCGCTCTGCCATTTAAGAAAATGAATAAATAAAACAAGTGAAAAAAGCATGTTAAACAAACAAGAAACTGTAGTATATGCATTCATTTTCTGCTTCAAGAATATAATTTGTATTAAATCTCACCCTAAAATATTGCATAAAAATTATTGAATGCCCATAATAGCAGTAGCAAATCATGTCCTGATATTTCCTATTTAATAATGCCTGTAGAAATCAGGAATCCAATGGTTCCAACAAGGTTGGGAGAAGATCCATACCAAGCAAAAAAACTAGCAAAGAACTCATTATTAAAAAGGGCCCAAGCTGGAGGTGAACACATGCAATAGACCACACTGTCCTACCAACCAATGGAGCCTCAACTGGTGAAGGCAAAACAAAGAGAAAAAAAAAAAAGGAAAATTACAAGGTTCCAATTCTCTAGATTCCAACAAAGGCTAAGATCGAATACCTTCCAACTGATAGGTATGTATGCAAAATGTTCATAAAACCAAGACAGTCAAAGCAAGGATGGAATAGAAGACAGACATTATGCAGTGAACCCCCGATAATTGGGCTAATGTATGCCAAAAGTGTATGTAAGTGTATTTGTGCATTGGTAATTCCAAGTCAAAATTCCCGTTGTGCTAAGGCTCATACTCTTCAAATTCTCCCTTGGTCACTTGCTTTTTCCAAATTGTTCATATTTGAAGATGGCTAGAGTTGATAAGTGCATTTGAGGTGATGGATGATGGCAAACATTGATCAACCGTGTTTTAAATTTTTATCCTTTTATTGGAAAATGAAATTGAAGCTTAAGAGTGTAAAACATTTTGATCAATCAAACTAAAGGGTAATGGTTTATGTTGAACCCAAATTTTTTCAATCTTGTCCGATCAATTAGACATCGATCACAACTATGAATTGTCATGATTTTCCAAACAAATCTCAATCGTTGGATGGGTTTCAAAACCCTAATACTCAAACCCTCTTTCTAGAAGTGTAGAGGATGGATGTAAGAGTGAAAAACCCAATTTTGAGCTTCAAGTTTTTCCTACAAGTGTTCGCCTTGTGAGAAAATCAATTGAGTTTGAGTTGAAAATCATTTTTGAGTGAGAAATTTTTGTTCCAAATGGGTTGATTCACTATGCTTTTCATCATCTCTCATATTGCTCTAATATTCAACATATTGGGGTAAAACACAAGTTTCTTCTTGTGTGGATTCAAGAAGAGGTCGAGCTCCAAGCCTAGCGTGGATTCCAAGTATTTTCCGAAAGAAGAAAGGCGGAAGCTAAAGCTTGAAGGCTCTAGGCAAGTGGTTCAGGAGAGGATAGAAGGGCCCAGGCTTGGTAAAACCTTGTACTCAACTATTTTTTCTTCATAGTGGATTATTTGATTACTTGAGGCTCATGGTTTTTTATCTCTTCTGAGGTTTACCACATTTAAAAATATTGGTGTTATTGTCTCTCTATTTTATCTAGTCTTTTGATTAGCATTTCATTAGCTTATGTTATTTTCATTGAATTATATTGAATGTTTAATTGGAGCATGAGCTGATAATTGCTATTGGAGCTTTGAAAGAACAATATATATATCAGTTTTTGTTGATTGATGTCAAGGAGCATGTGAAAATGAGTGTTTGTGTTGATGCAATGTCTTATATATATCATGTTTGGGGAGTGTTGTTTCATTTGCATTGAATAACTTGTTTGGGAAAATGTTGGTGCATTCATTGTTGCTTGTGATTTACTTGTTTGTTCATAAGGTTGAAAAACAGGGGAATTGTGAGCATTTGTGAGATACCATCTCTAATTGTTTTAAAAACACCTATTCACCCCGGTGTTATCCATAGGTGAGATTCATCTTCAGTGTATAAATCCAAGACAACCAAAACTAGGATGGAATGGAATGGAAGACAGACATTACACAATGAACCCCAGATAAATGGAATAAAGCAAATTGCATGTAAAACAATAGATGCCCAGGCAAGAAATTTTATTATATTTGTAAAAAAAAATGTCAATGAACTCATCTCAAATTCAATAACAAAACATGTATTGTTCTTCAATTTTCTCTAGTATGTATAAACTTTACATATATATATATATACACATATAAAGATATACCTCATCAGGTAAACTGATCCAAACCACATTCCAATAACCACTCAAACTACAAGTCTTACCAACTAATAATCCCTCAGTTGAACACTGACAACCCACACACCAAGCGCACTCATATCAAGGAGTGTAAAAAGATCAATAAGGTATATATAAGCTATGAAACAACATGTATGGTTTCTAAGTTCAACAACACACCCTTATTTCCATGCTTTTGACCCATATGCAAGTGAAACATCTCACTTAAATAACTTAACTCTACTCACTTCACAAATACTACAGTTGCCAGGGCATATGCAAGCCCATGTAACACCTGATAGTATTGATTAAAAATGGAAGTATCCAAGTTCAGCATTACTCTCTTTTTCAATAGTAGCCAAAAAATGATGCATGAGGATACTAGTTTTCACAAACATTTCACTTTAAAACAAATAATCTTAAAGCTCGAAAAACAATATTTCACAATGCCAAGAAATAAATTGTTTTTAAGAAACAGTTCTCGTAAACTAGTTATCAAATTTATTTAGTGTCATTCTTATTTTTTTATGTTTCTCTTATGTATCAACACTCGTACGTGACAGATGGTAGACCCATTGCTTACACTCAAAGATTGGGAAACTAAGAAGGACCTTTATGTTAATGGCGACTCATGTTCTACGCAGGTAGGAAGACGGTACTAGTTAAAGCCTGAAACACGGGTTCTCTTCATGTTTCATTACCTCTGAAGTAGCATAAATAGATTTGTATCATACATCCGACTAAGCATGCAAAGATGCTAAAATCCTCATCAAAGAAAAACAATTTCCAACTATTCGTAGAAAATGATGGAGATTTAACTGAATTCAATAAATGATTGCAGATTTTCACCTCATAATCGCTAATCTGCTGCCGCACCACCGAAACCGACCTTCTCCTCCTCGAATTGTTGTCAGAAACAGCCCTTCCAACACCAAAATTCTCAGAAGTACATCCATTTCCATCAGCGCCTCTCCTCGACACCGACCTCCCCCGCCTCTGAGACGACCCTGCCGTCACGGAATGGCCAACAACAGAAGATTCAGAACTCCGACCTCTCTCGGCAGACCCGAAGAAATCCACCGCCAGATCATCTAGGCTGATCTCCGGGAACCCCGATCCTCTCACAGTATTAACAAATCTCCCCTTGGGCACCGGAACCTCCTCGAAATCCTCCTCCTCCGCCGCCGGAACCTTCCGAGAGAACCGGCTGAGACTCCTCGACCGGCGATGAGCTGATGAGCTGGAAGTCCCGGCTCTTGACGGCGTCCCGATCGACGACCTCTTAGTTGTCGATTTGAACGCTGACGTCGCCATATTCACTGAGAAATGAATCCAGAAAAGAGGGTTTCCACACTCTAATTCTCCATTCAAGGGAGAGTAATTTCTAGAAAGAAAGAGAGAGAATGAGACTGAGCTGACGGAGAAGCCACGAAAATGAAACCTTGGAGTGAAAGAGAACAAAGAAAAGAGAAACAGGGGGGGCTGTTTAATTTGGCGGAGAGATCGAAATTTGGGGAATTTTTGAATGGAGAATGTAAGAAGTGGACGGAGTTGCCCTTAATTTTAACACGAAAATTGTATCATAAGTTCATAACCATATAATAGGAAGAAGGAGGTGGGGGGCGAATCGGTCAAATATCTTAATTGTTGGAATTGAATATCTAAAATGATATCTCACCTTATTTCACGCCTCCAACGTTTGGGTGGGAAGGGTTTATGGTCTTACTTTTTAAGTTTGAATTTCGTTACCATAATCCCATATCATTTATTATTAATTAATTAATTAATTAATTAATATGATTCATTTTCTGATCCCACAAATCTTCCAAGAGATTGCCAAAGTGAAAGGGCCCCTACCATCCCCAGCATTTTGCTGATTCGCTCAAACTTTTATGCAAAGGAGTGGTCAAATGGGAAAATTATTCCAATAATTTCCAAGGATTGAAACTTTCAAACTTTCAAATAATTTGTTTTCCACTGCTATAATCACTTTCTGACATGGACCGTACTTGGCCCGACTCCATCCAAGATGCCCGCAGACCAACGACTTTTTTTAACTTCATTTTTTCTAATATTTCATCTTTTCATATTTATTTATTTTAATTATTTATGGGCATTTTAAATATAAAATATGTAAAATAATAATATGTAATAAATAATAAATAACTAATGAGAAATTTAATATAAAAATAAATATATAATGAACAAATTTAGATATTTAGTCAAGATATTGGATTTTATATATTTATACTAAATAAAATATTTATTTATTTTATAAATCACTAAATAAAACTATTTTGACATGTTATTTTATTGTTTATATTTTTTAAAATTTTAAAATTTTCATATGAAAATCATAGTTAATAATTCTAGTTTTAACTTTTTGCTTATGGTTTTAATTTGATTGTAATTGTAACTTTTCATTTAATTAAAATTTTTAAATATTTGTTTATATAAAATAAAAATTATATAAATAAAAAATAAGATATACATTTTATAAAAAAATTATATTTAATCATTTACATTAATTTTTTCCTAAAGACTCTTGGTTGTTTACCTTAGAAGTTGTGCACTACACAAATTATGCACCTCTACTTATTCAAATTGGGCATTTCCAATTTATTTAAATTGTTCACTTCGTTCGAATTGCGCAATTAGACATACAATATTTAAACTTTATATGGTCATGTATTTTGTTTTTTTTTTTTTCTTTATTACCATCAACATAAAGCAAGTAACAAGACATACTAATTGTCGTACCCCAAGACCCACTCTAAGGGCATGATGGTCATTTCATGTCATAAGCTTGAAGGCTCAAAGTAGAAACAACGCAAATATTCATTTTGTAATTGAATGGTTACTAATTACCAAAGTTTTATTCAAATTAATAAAATAAATAAATTTTATAATCCCTTATTCTCAACTTCAAAACTAACACATCAATCAAAGTATAATAATCCAAATAACTTCAAACTCGAATAATTCAAATGAGAATTAAATTTTGACATCTAAACAATGTCCAAAATAAAGTTTAAACCAAAATCCTAATAAAAGCAATTTCCCAACCTATCCATCACTCTTCGTCCGAACTGAGAATACTTAAAAAATTGTCAACGAAAGGGAATGAAATCAAAGTTCAATAAAAATTATTAATATAGTTTCATGGATCAAACATTTTCAACTATGATTCTAAATAGAAAATATAATGTATAATCATTTTCATAAAAAATTTTGAGTTTAAACATACTAACACATTTAAAACTTTTTAACCAAACATTTTCATATTTAAGTCAAAACAATTTCATGTTAAATAACAATTGCATTCAAAATATTTTTATTTTGGTTATAGAATAATAAATGGTGTCCAATTAGGCGAGACTTTACAAATGAGTTGTTAACCTCAAATTTATTCATTTTAAGGTGAATGAAACCAAAGGTGAACAACCTATTGACTAGGGTCGAAAATGTTAATAATTATAACCCGTTGACTAGGGCTAAAAAAAGTAGAGTCAAACACTTCATTTCATTAATTCGAACTTACAAAACAAAAACAACATATCTCCATAATTTTCATTTTTTATAAACAAAGAAAATAGAAATAAAATTTTCCATAATTCAAAATAACATATAAAAAGAATTTTATTTTTATTTTCAACTTCCTAATCAATAATAATTTAATTAATGAGTTTTCATCTTCAACATGCTCTTGCCTTATTATTATTCTAAATTTCTAATTTACGTAAGATTCTTGTTTTGAAAATCTTCCATATTTACTTATTTGTTTAATGTAAACTTCTCCAAAACTTACTCCTTTTAGTTAAATGAATATTTTTTTCCTATTATTAGTATTATCCCTAATATTATATTCAACTTCACACTAATAATTTAAATCTATGAGTTTCAAAATTTTTATAAAATTCATATTTCTTCTTAATCTTACCTTAACCATTTTTTCTTTTCTCTACTTAAATTAAATTAAAACTTTTACTAAAGATAATTATTATTATTATTTCCAAGTCCTAATGTTTCCTAATAATTAATCTCATACTCTATTGCTACCTAACAAGTACCCCTAACAATTACCAATTTTTTTTTTATTAAATGTAATATTTTTAAAAAATTAAAAGAATGCACATTGAAAAATATTGATAAAAATATGGCACATTTTTCCATATGGGTGCCATGTAATCACTATCAGTAGAAAACCCTTATTTCCCTTTTCAAAACTCTCGTTCTCTTCTTCCTTTCTTTCATTTTCTGAAAACCCTATTTTTCGCTCTACACTTTCAAATTCTAACTTCATTTCACGAAGAGATGTTGGAGAAGCACAAGGCTTTTGCTTTTGGTCTTCATTTGCTATGAAATATGCAGATGCGTTGGCTTCTATCAAGGTATGCGAAGGTGTTCCCTTAATTGTTTGCAAAATGAATTTGCAATCCTCAATGAGGGCCTTGAATTGATTAGAATGAAGTCTTTCATGTCTTAAAAGGAACCCTAGGTCTCGGGGAGTTGTACTATCAAAAGTTTTTAACCCTCTTGTTCTACTTTTTCTTCATAGAAAGGAGACCGAAGTCACCTTCATCTTCAACGTCGATCATCCTAAAAGTTTTCACCATTTTTGATCGTCAATAAGGTAAGCTTGAAAATTTTCTTTTTGATTTTTTCCTTGTCTTTTTTTAGCTATGCTTGTATTTATCTTCAAAAATTTTCAGATTTAAGGTTTCTTGTTATGTAGGTAGAGGGTCCTCAATGTGTGCAAATAAGGGTGGGGTGACACAAACAATCTCATCCCTTGTTTGGCAAAGACTACTGAAGGTTAATTATTTGTTTCCAAAATGTTGCTTTCCAACTTTATTTCATTTTCTAATATTTATTTTTAAATCAAATTAAGGTAAAACATGCGCTAAAACAATGCTAATTAAAAAATAAATAAATATTTTGCATTACAAGTTTCATATTTTTGCAAGTATGGTTTTTAAAATTTTTATTAGAGTGTTTGTTAAAAAAAATCCCTAATTTTGTAGCACGAGCTTTGAAGATTTTTAATTTTCAACCCAAAACTTGTACATCTTGGGGAAAAAAAAACAAAGGGAAAATGGAATTTGAAATCTTTCTTGCTTTAGAAACATTTGAAATTTTGAATGGGTATTTGTCAAATTTAAAAATGTTAAGAACATGAACAAGGAAACCCACTTGTTCTTTTTCCATTTTTCTACCCTTTAGCATCCTTCTCAATGGGGACATGTTTTCCCAACTTTAATTTACAGTAAACAATGAGACCATTTTGCATTTACAATGTAAAAATGCAGAGTGGGTTTTATGCTAATGGATTCTAATGTTTATATAGTTGTGAGGGATTTTTATTAATACATGATCAAAACTAGAAAGAGCAAAGTTGTAGATTAAGGTTACATTTGATTGTTTTCAAGAAAAGACTAGTAGGGGAAAGTAAATGAAAGGAATGAGAAGGTGTAGTTACACACTTTCTTGAAATTGGGCAAGTTTATAGGAAATAACTTTATTTATACTATTTAAAAATAGGATAAATGGGTTTAAATTTGTAAATTGTAATTCAAACCTTGGCGTTGCAAGTGGGGCTATTTTTAGGATAAATTTGATATTAAAGAATTCAGTTTTGTTATCTTTATTTTTTCACTCTTTGAATAAAAAAAATATGACAAAGGGAAAATTTCAAGTTAAACAAGTATGTGTCTTAATAATTATTTAGTGAAATGTAGAGTGCATGTGAAAATGTTTTTTCAAGTTGAGGAAGTGTGTGTAGAAGGATTAGAAATTTTCTTTTGTCTTATTTAGAATTTTTTTTTATTCATTCAAGATTAATAGTCTTTCTTGTATTTTTCTAAGCTTCAGGATCAATAATGAGGGACAGTTCAATCATAGTGTTTTGTTACATTAATGGAAAAATGATCGATGCACCTAATGAGATTTGCTACAATTTTCCTTCATTAAAGGCTATGTTAGTTAGAAACGACTCGACATTCAATGAATTAGTTGTGCATTTATGTGAGGTGTTGTGCAAAGGTTCTTCTCAAGTAAAGTTGAAGTTGGTTTATCATTATCCAATTAATCTTTGAGATGGTAATTTCAACTTTGTAGCAATACCTATAAATGACGCTGATGACGTGAGTTTAATGTTTAATGTAACAACAAAGTTTCCTCCACCTTATACTATTGAGTTGTATGTAGAGATCATATCAGTACAGATGGAGAATGTTGGCTGCACCATTGACTTGTCAATTGATGTACCACTCCCTCATAAAAGATAATGGATGTTGATGATGCGCTTGAAATGAGTGAAGATGATGATGAACCTTTAATGAAGATAGATTTCAATGCGGTGCATGATATGGTCATGAGTGAAGGGTATGTTTATGAGGCACTTGAAAACCATGATGTTTAAGATAATGATGTTGAGAGAATGAAGCATCTAGGAAATGAGTCTACAAACCTTGATCATGAATATGCCATCCCTTCCTTGATGTTGAGTTAGTTGAATTGGGATGTGATAAATGTTATGCCTCAAGAGAACTTAGGGCACGTAGTGGAATGTGGAATGTGGAGTGATCATGATGTATTGTAGAAGAGCTTATGGTTTGGACTTATAATATGATGTTAAAAGATTTGCATTTACAACAATCTGAATTTGGTTGTACTTGAATCAAAGTTGCATTTATGGTTAGTAAGATGCAAGAGGTGGGATGAAGTTTGTAAGTGGAAACTTCGTGCATGTCAACATAAAACTCACCATTTGTTTGAGATTACACAATACAAAAGTTTTCATACTTGTGTATATCCTAAACTCTCACAAGCCCACTCTCAAATGGGGTCCACCTTGATTTTTAAGGAGATACAAAATGTTGTAAGGAAGGATTCATTTACGTCAGTATCAACATTGCATTAGATAATAAAAGATAAATATGGATATGAAGTTCACTATAGAAGAGTTTGGGAAGCAAAGAGAAAAGCAATTATGACAGTGTTTGGTGATTATAATGCATCTTACTACCTTCTCCCCAAGTGGATGAATGTTCTTCAAGCAACTAATCTTGGTACAAAAGTTGTTTGGAAAATAACTCCCTTTGGAAACTTTAATGGCAACATAACTCCCTTTGGAAAATGAGATGGATTAGAGAGAACCTAGTGTAAAGGTCTAGTGTGGTGCATGCAAGCAAGAGGGTCATAATTGACGTAAGTGTCCTAACAAAGATCAAAGACAATCCTCTAACATCCTTAATGAATGACTTTTGAAATATGTAATGATGTATGAACTTTTGGTGATACATGAACTTTTCATGATGTATTGACTATTATCGATGTATGAACTTTTGGTGATGTATGAACTTTTCAATAAGTTGTAATATATATGCTATGACATAATACATACATACATACACATAATAAATTGTCGTAGTTTTAAAAATAGTTCAGGGATGATGACTTTTTAATAAATATTTTTAAAAAATGTTGTACTTTTGTAGAAACATTAACAATTACCCCCATGAGTTACAACAACTTCACCAACTCCACTAGTGCTACCCATTTCTCTCCTACATTACCCAACCCTTTTTTCCCTCCATAAAAAATCAACGTCTAAGCATTTTTCTCTTTTTTTTTTTTTTTTTGTCACATCCTGTTGTAAGCAACCTTGTAATTATTTTTTCCATTAAAAAGGCACATACAACCATAAAACCTCACTTTTTTTTTTCAACTCTCAAATCTCTCAACTTCCCATAGTTTTAAAAGGCTCAAGGTACACCAAAGCACAAAGTAGTCATGGAGCCTGAGGCACAAGGCGCAACTAAGGCGCCAACTTTAGTGAAGTGAGACGCATCCTAATTTACATATATATTTTTATATAATATAATCAAATTTAACAATCATTTATTTGTCCTAAACACATAAATCATCAAATATCATCCAAAACTTCAATTTAATCAACAAAAAACATAAAAATAAAGAACTCCAAACATAAAAAAAAAAAAATCCAAATCCATATTTCTAATAGCCTACTACATATCCAAATCCAAAGTTTCCAAACCAAAACATGAAATTTGTCCACAATCCAAAAACATCATTAAAAAACACTTAAATAACAAATTTGTCCACAACAAGCAATCATCACTTCTCATCTCAATCAACAAAATCATCATCACCATCATTTCCATCGTCACATTTGTAGCCTTCCCCATCTTCTTCATTTGTTGAATCAATCATGTCTCCATCTTCATCTTCATCTATTAGTGAATGAGAAGGTAAAGTTCTAAAACTTGAAGCTATCCTCTTCGTTGGTGGTATTATGCATGAGTTTGCTCTAGCTCTAGCTCTAGTATCAAACTTGGCCTCCTTAGCTCCAGTAGCTCTAGCAACATCACCCCATGTCAAATTATCATCATCAAATAAAAAATCATCTTGTACACCTCCATGAGAATCCTCATCTTCCATTATTCCTATCAACCATTCATTGTTATCATCTATATCTTTCAAGGAAATTGGGTCAATGGTGTTATATTCATTGTATCTTCTTTTCAAGGCTCGATTATACTTAATGTATACTAAATCATTCGAGCGTTGATGATTTAACCTATTTCTCCTCTTGCTATGAATCTGCAAAAATTCATAACCTCATAAATATATTTTAAAGTTTTAACTTTTAAGTTACATTCAAGACTCTATTAGACTATTACTTGTAATTATTTTGGTCACTTTCATTTTCAAAGATGATCCAATTCCGTTCACAACCTGATGCATTGCATGTTAAGTTGAGGACTTTCATTACAAACCTTTACAAATTTGGAGTTAAAGCTCCATATGCAGCCCACCATTCAATTGTAGTATAGATATTAACAATTTAGTGAAACAATTCACCTATTTTAGCAAAAATACAATCTAATCATTTAAATAAACAAAACTAAATAACTAACCTGGTGCTCTAGTCTTCCTTGTCCTAACAGCTAACTCATTCCCGAATAGTCCTTGGTCATTTGTGTACAAACTCACTTCAGCCACAACTTTTTTTTGCTTAACAGGGTCTCTTGTTAGCCTTAAGATGCACTTATACAAATCACTTATAATTTTTGCATCATGCTTTATTTATGGTATATCATAGAAGAATTTCGGGTTCAAAAAGTACCATGTTGTATGCAAAGGTTGATGAAGCTGAATCTCCCACCTCTTATCAATGATTTTGAAGATTTCTTTGTACTTTTCTTCATTTCCATTAAAACTTCTCACAATTTTATCCTTAGCTCTATTCATGGCCTCATAGATGTATCCCATAGGAGTTTTTTTTTCACCATCAACCAATCGAAGCACACGAACTAGGGGACTCGAAACCTTTAAGCAAAACACAATAGTGTTCCAAAATGAAGGCATTAGAACTATGTTGGCTATAGTTTTCCCCTTTTGATCTTTTGCCTATTTACTATCTAACCAATCTGAACTTGTAAACATCTTTCTCAAGTTGTTTTTTTTTGTTTATGCAATCATGATAATGTGATGAAAGCAGTTGCAAACCGAGTCTTAGCAGGCCTAAGTAATTCCCTTTGTCCAGTAAATTGCCTCATCATGTTGAGTAGCCCTGAGCGATTATAAATATATCCATTTAGTAGAATAGTCCTCTCCAATGTCCTCTTGTTGTTTGGTACCTTTCCAATATCTTCCAACATCAAGTCAAGGCAATGTGCAGCACATGGTGTCCAATACAAATGCGGGCGCTTTAATTCTAACAACCTCTTTATTTGACATTGTAGATAATAAATTCACATAAGTTCTCAAGATAAATAATTCAAATTTTAAAAGTAAATAAAAATTCAAGAAATAGTATTTATTACCTGCCATCACATAACTTGAGTGATTATCTGTTATAACTTAAATAACATTCTCCTCACCAACTTGCTCTACCCATTTGTCAAGTAACTCAAACATCTTTTCTCCCGTCTTAATCATTGAAGAAACATCAATAGATTGCATGAACATCCCTTTGAACAATTAACCACAAAGTTCACCAAAGTTCTCTATTTCCTATCGGTCCATCCATCCGACATAATTGAACATCCATTTTGTTTCCATTTCACCATATGATCTTTCATCAATTTTTTTGTGAGAGCCAATTCTTTCTTAAGGTTAGTAATTCTTACCTCATGAAGAGTTGGTCCCTTCATACCCACACCATATTGGACAATGGTCTCAATCATTGGTTGGAAACTCAGATATGTGACTGCATTAAATGGAATATCAGTCTCATACATCCACCTTGTGATAAGCATACATGCTCTTTCTCTTGCTTCCTTTTTGCAGGTATCATTGATGGTAGTTTGATTCATCTTCCCACTCCTTCAATTTTGAACAACCATATCTGCATTACGAGTGAAAAAATGATCCATAAGACCTTTTTGTCTTGGTTTTTTTTGAAGAAAACATCCTACCACCACATCCTCATTGGTTACTACCTCTACTAGAAATGTTGGTGACATTCATTATACTATTAATCTCCTCACCAAAAATCTTCATCTTCCAAACCAAACAAATCTTCATTAACATCTTCGCTCCCCATATTCATTTGCTCTTTTTAACTTTTCTTAGAACTCATATACTCTTCAATTTCTTTTTTAACATGTTTCAAACATTTTCTACACTTTTTAGCATTTCTATATCCACCAACAAGATGTTTGTGTCTATATATGCCTCCTTTGGTTACTTTATCACAAAAAATGCACATGATGGTGTTCAAATCTTTTTCATTATCTAAACGAGCATACTTCTATCCGGGATCTCTTCTTCCACTTGCACTAGAGTCCACTTGAGTTTCACTCTCATTATCCATCTTGCAAACAAATTATCTATACTACAATAAAATAATTATAATTAAATTAAGAAAAAAAAATGCATATCACATTAACAAAAAATATGCACATGAGTTTTTTTGTTTGTTTATTTTTATTTAGTAAAATTTTCATGTAAAAATAGAATATTTACATTTAAAAAAAAAATTCCAATGAGAGTTATGAGACAAGAATGGAAAAAAAATGCAGAAAAGTGAAGAAAAGAGAAAAATACCGAGGTCCCAAAAAGGTATATGACTATTTTTCCTCATCTTCTTTGTTTTCTTCACTTCTCCACTGTACGACTAAGGTTAGGGCAAGATTTGGGAGTGGTGTCGGGTTGAAAACAACCAGAAAAGGGGGCTAGAAGGGAAAACAGGGTCAAAACGGTGTTGTTTTGGCCCTTTTTTTTTTCTTTTAAGGAATAAGCTCCAAAACGATGTCTTTTTGGTCCAAAAAAAAAAAAAATAGGGCTTCTCTGCTTTCTACAACCTGATGCTGAAGAAGAAAAAGAAAAAGAAGAAGAAGAAGGAAAAGGAGAAGAAAGAGGTAGGATCGAGGTGTACCTGAGGACCACATCGCGCCTTGTCGGAGGCAAGTGCCTTGCGCGCCTAAGTGGCGTCTTCGTGAAGGGGCGTCGCATCGCTTGAAGCTTAGGCGTGCCTTTCACAACTATGCATACAACTCTCACTCAACAGGGAAATTGTACAATGTACCAATATGGGAACTTATGCCGTATGAGGTTAATTACTAGTCAAAGCTCATATCAGTATGTTAAGGTGAATAAGAATGGAAATAGTAGAAGGGATTTAAGAGTAGATAATGTTGGAACTAACCCGAAGAAGAATAAGGAAAAATCAGTAAGAATGGGATATATTCTTAAAGTAAAGTTAATGATTTTTCAACAGAATTAATTTTATTTTTATTTTTGGCCTTAGTCACTATTGAATCCTAATGTTTGAAATTTGCTTGGAAATTGACAAATTGGTCCACTCTTTCTCTCACTTGATTAATATTGAAATGGATAATATGGTTGTGTTTTGTCATTGCATGGATATAGGACACACAATATTAAAAATTGATTAGAAAAGACCTATTTTATTAATTTTTACCCAAAAAAAGAACAATAAGAATGATAAGATATACTAACATTTTTCTAGGTTATGTCAACATGTCAAGTGATCATCTTGGACTCAAAAGCTCCAAAAAGTGGAGCAAAGCCTATAGATTCATTGGTAATGATTGTTCTTCATTATGGAAGGATGCAATGTAAGGAATACACACAATCCAATTGGATGAGCACAAATCATACGAATAGAAAATCGAATAAGTGTAGGATCAATTATTACCTCCAGCCATTGGTGTTTGATTTATTATACTCACTATTTGCTGCAAGTTTTGGCTTTTCCAAAACTTTGATCTCTCACGAAAGATGGTGTAGCACTGAAGAAGAGAACAAACTGAGAGATGAGTTTAGGGACCAAAAACAATATATTTAGAGATGTGGCTTCCTATCAAAAACACAAAGTTGCCTTTGCCACCATTTTAGAACAGCTGTGGGTCATGTTCCTAGACTGTAGGGAATGTGGAAGATGTGTGGAAGACTTGGTCATAGGGGTTAGACCACTTTAGATAAACTCCCACAACTAAAGAGATTGATAAACATTTTATGGATGTTGTGGGCGTGTAACAGAAATAACATTCTTCCACTTGGTCCACACCTTTAACCTAATGTCTCATCTTAGTCCATCAATTATCCACATTAAGTAACAAATACTTGAATCATGGCGATAAGTTCTTTATTTAACGAGTGTTACCTTCCATGTATTACAATGTATTTATTTCTTAACATTATACTTTATGTGACAATATTACTTAATGAATAAACCCTATGTTACTCTTGGTCTAATGAAGTTAAATTTTCTTAAAATTAAATAAAGGTGCACATCAATATGAGAAAACATCATAATAAGAGTTTGTACAATATAAACTACATAAGGGAACTAAGTCTCATGTTCACTACATGATCTTTAAATTTCAACGGTGGCATGCTCTTAGTAAAAGGATCAGTGATGATCATCAATTCAGTGCTAATGTGCTCAATAACCACTTTCTTTTCTTTAACACGTTCTCTTCTGGCTAGATACTTAATGTCTATGTGCTTGCTTCAACTTCCACTTTTATTGTTCTTTGCCATAAAGACAACAGTTTAATTGTCGCAATATATACTCAATGGCCTAGATATAAAATCCATAATTCTAAGCCCGAAAATGAAACTCTTAAGCCATACAATATGCGAAGTAGCCTCAAAATAGGATATGAACTCAACTTCCATAGTAGAAGTAGCAATCAAAGTCTGCTTAACGCTCCTCCAAGATACAACTCCACCGGCCAATATAAAAATGTATCCAGATGTTGATTTACGTGAATTAACACAGCCAGCAAAGTCTGAATCTGAGTAGCCAACAACCTCTAAATTGCTTGTCTGTCTGTACATAAGCTTGTAGTTTTTGGTTCCTTGAAGATATCTCATCACTTTCTTTATAACTCTCTAGTGGTCCAAACCTGGATTACTCTGATATCGTCCTAATATTCCAACATCAAATGCAATGTCAAGCCTTGTGCAGACCTGAGCATACATCAAACTTCCGACTGTAGAAGCATATGAAATGTTCTTCATTTGTTCCCTCTCAAGATCGTTTTTCGGGCATTGATTCATATTAAACCTATCACCCTTCACTATAGGAGAAATACTAGGTGAACAATCCTTCATCCGAAATCTCTCTAAAGCTTTATTGATGTAGGTTTCCCAAGACAGACCCAAGATACCTTGAAATCTGTCTCTATGGATCTTAATGCCAATGACATAAGATGCCTCACCCATATCCTTCATGTCAAAATTTTTAGAGAGGAATTGTTTCACCTCATGAAGTAAACTTTTATCATTAGTTGCAAGTAAGATGTTTTCCACGTATAAAACAAGAAAACAGACTTTACTCCTACTGTCCTTAAGGTATATGCATTGATCCATAACATTTTCTACAAAACCAAATGAAGAAATTATGTTATGAAATTTTAAATACCATTGGCGGGATGCTTGTTTTAAACTGTACATAGGTTTCTTAAGCTTGCAAACCAATTGCTCACCATCACTATAAGGTAATCCTTCTGGTTGTTTTATGTAAACCTCCTTATCTAGCTCTCCATTAAGAAATGCATTTTTCACATCCATTTGTTGCAACTCCAAATCAAAGTGGGCTACTAATGCCAATATAATGCATAAGGAATCTTTCTTAGATACAGGAGAAAATGTCTCTATGTAATTGATTCCTTCTTTTTGAGTAAACCCCTTTGCAACAAGTCTAGTCTTGTATCTCTCAATGTTGCCTAATGACTCTTTCTTTGTCTTGAAGACCCATTTACAACCAATGGCTTTTGCACCATTAGGCAACTCAACAAGGTCCTAAACATCGTTTCACCTCATGGAGCTCATCCCATCCTTCATGGCATTGTACCACAATTTTGATTCTTTGCAATTCATGGCTTGTGAAAAAGATTTGGGATCATTTTCGGCTCCTATATTATAGTAAGATTCTTGTAGATACACTACATAATCGCTAGTAATTTCTGACCTCTTAGTTCGAGTAAACTTTCTTAAGGTTGCACCATTATCATCTAGGGAAGTATGAGGTTCAACTTGTTCAGAAGTATCAGGTAACTCCTGATCAACTTGATCTACTGAAATGTTGTCAATAGCTTGTGGAACTTCAATGATTGGTTGGTCTTCAGTGATTGGTTGGACTTCAACGATTGTTTGTTCTACACTCGTTTGAACTTGAGGGATGTTATGAACAACAAACAATGTATCACTTGAAGTGGAAGGTTGAGACTTTGTATGATCAATATTAGAAACTATGTTTCTGAATTGATTGCTCCTACTGACCAAGTCATATTCAAGAAATTTAGCATTTCTTGATTCCACAATCCTAGTGTTGTGAGATGGATAGTAAAATTTGTACCCATTAGACCTTTCAACATATCCAATGAAATACCCACTTATAGTCCTTAGGTCTAGTTTCTTCTCTTGTGGATTATAAATTCTCACTTCAGACAAGCATCCCTAAACGCGCATATGTTGCAAACTCGGTTTCCAACCTTTCCATAACTCAAATGGCATTTTCAAGACAACCTTGGTTGGAACTTGGTTTAATATATACACTGTCGTCTTAAGTGCTCTAGTCCACAAGAATCTAGGAAGTTTTGAGCTGCTCAGCATACTCCCCACCATGTCCAATAAAGTTCGGTTTCTTCTCTCTGCTACACCATTTTGGTCTGGAGAACTAGGCATGGTGTATTGGGCAACAGTCTCATGTTCTTGAAGAAACTTCGCAAATGACCCTGGTGCTTGTCCATTTTCCATGTATCTACCATAATATTCTCCACCTTTATTTGATCTCACGATCTTAATTTATTTACCGTATTGTTTCTCTACTTCTGCCTTGAAAACCTTAAAGGCATCTAATGCTTCATTTTTGTTGTGAAGCATGTAGAGATACATGTATCGTGAATAATCATCTATGAAAGAGATGAAGTATTTCTGACCATGAGAGTCCATGTTTAGAATACATATATCAGTATGTATGATCTCTAATATGGCATAACTCATAGTAACACCTTTCTTTGATTTGTTGGTCTGCTTTCCTTTAATGCAGCCCACACAAGTCTCAAAGTCAGTAAAATCTAGAGTACTAAGTACCCCATCATTTACCAACCTTTTAATTCTATCTATAGAGATATGACCTAATCTCCGGTGCCATAATGTAGAGGAATCCTCATTTACAACACATCTCTTAATGCCATTTTGGACATGTAATGAATTATAAGTGGTATCATTTTGTAAGAATATGTGATAAAGACCATCAAACAAAATACCATTCCCAACACAATCAAATTTATAAGTCAAATTGAAAGATGTTTATGAAAAATGAAAGGAATATCCAAAATGTACAAGTCTAGAAACTGAAATCAAGTTTTGTGAGAAACTTGGTACGTAAAAGGTCCTTTGCAATTCTAAAACAAAACCACCATCTAAAGTTAAATAACATGTCCCTATCGTTTCCACATGCAAGCCCATCTTGTTTCCAGATAAGATGAATTGCTCACTACTCATTGGCTTCCTTAGGTTTTGCATACCCTACAAGGAATTTGAAATGTGGATTGTAAATCCAGAATCAATCCACCATGTGTTGGTATTTACATTAACCATATTAGATTCATAACAAACTAATGAGGTAAGGTTACCTTTCTTCTCAAGTCATTTATGGAATTTCAGACATTTCTTCTTCATGTGTTCTTTCTTTTTACAGAAGAAACACTTTTCGTTTTTCTTAATGTCAGCTTTGGGAGGAATTTGAGGTTTCCCTTTCTGACTGGCTTGAGATTTTCCTTTCTTTCATTTCTTCTGCGTTATCACCATGACACTTTCTCCTTGCTCTATCATTAACCTTCATTTTTCTTGAACACACATGGTCATCAATTCATTGATAGACCACTTATCCTTATGTGTGTTATAAGAGATTTTGAAAGGTCCATATTGAGGCGGAAGAGTGTTGAGGATAAAGTGCACCAAGAAGGATTCAAACATTTCTACCTCGAGCTTCTTCAGTTGAGCCATTATGTCCCTCATTTCCATGATGTGTTTGCATACACCTTTTATACCAGTGAGCTTCAGAGATGTGAACTTCATAATTAGGGTGCTTGCCAAGGCTTTATCCGAAGTGGCGAATTGCTCGTCAATAACCTTTAGCAATTCGCAAACATTCTCGTGCTGCTCGATTGAACCACGTATACTAGCACTAATCTTAGTCTTAATTTACATCACGCTGAGGCGATTAGATTTCTCCTAGCGTTCATACATTAGAATTTGATCAAGTGTGCTAGTATCAGTGATCTTAGATGGTTCATCTTTTCTGATGGCATAGTCTATCTCCATGCACCCTAATTGAAGAAGAACTCTCTCCTTCCATAACTAAAAGTTATCTCCCCTAAGTTTGGGAACCTCACAACAAATATCAGAAATGCAAGGTAAAACTACACAAAAAGATTACAAGCTTATTAATATTTGAGGCTTTAAATAAATTCATGTTTTACCAATGTAAAACACGCTTAAAAATTGAATCCAATTTTATTAAAAATTGTCTATGGGCTAAATCTCTAATTCAATCAGATTCATTATCTTTATAATAGATTTTATCAAACTATTTTGACTAAATTCATAATTTTAATTTTTATTATGATTATAGTTTGATATCTTCTATCTTTAAGCTTTATGATAAACTATTAAATTAATTTTTCCTAACTCCTGTGGGTAAATTAGGAAAAACTAATTTTAATATTTTATCCTAATTAATTATATAAACATAATGAAATCTCTGTGGGGTAAAATCGTTATATTTATATAATTAATTACAATTAATGTTCATTATGTGATCCTTATCCACTTAATATATAATTTTATATAATTAAAGATGATGTGGCTATTCCTTAATCATTTAAAATTATATGGTTCACTAGACATTAAAACTAAATTGTAGACTCTACTTAATACCTAAGAATAATTAAAAAAACATAAATGGCAACCACAAAAATGTTTATGAATTATTCATAACTTAATTGTTCACACTAAATAATTATTTTAATTAATTTGTAAACATTTTATAAATCTTAATGTGCTAAATAATTTTAACCAAAATTATATGTTATAACTATAATTTATGTAGCACAATTTAGGCAATATTGCATACATGATAAAAACATACAAATTAGCACAAAATAACCATATTTGCATGTATAAAAAAACACATAATAATTTTTTTTTATTATTATTATTTGTAAAGGTGGATGTCAGATTGTGATTGGACGCCCAAACCCATACAGTAACACAATCTAGGTCCATTGAGGCTAGATACCAAGGCCCATGCCCAACAATTTTAACAAAAATAAGAGGAAACCTATAAAATAATTTTGTTGTCGGGAAACAAACCCGGGTCTCCATCCTCCCATCAACGGGAGCGGGAAGTGGACGTTATTGTATGAAGCTAGCCTTAGATCTCCACCACTAAAAGAGCGATGCCACCCAAGCCTTCGCTCGACTGTCGAGACTCATCTCCCACATTGGCACAGGTAGACCAGCCAGTTAACCCCATTAGGCACTACCCACTCAGTCGAACCATTCTCCAAGCCTCGAAGCCGCTCACAATCTCTTGATGCAGACCTGACAGTGGATAGGCTTTCCATTTGGATCCAACCGTGAAGCATCGACCAGTTAACCTTCCACTGACGGGAGCGAGAGGATATGGTGCACTATGAAACCAACCTCACGCGATGCCCTCCGTCTCTAAGAACCTTAGGACCCAAGGC
Organism: Vitis vinifera; assembly: GCF_030704535.1. Lineage (NCBI taxonomy): Eukaryota > Viridiplantae > Streptophyta > Magnoliopsida > Vitales > Vitaceae > Vitis > Vitis vinifera. Next base: position 13,819,484 of record NC_081821.1, on the reverse strand, counting down.
TTCGTTTGGATCTCGAGGCTCAACTCCCCACTTGGAAAGGGCAAACTAGGTGAATCACACCCAGCGTACCTTACCTTTCCAGCCAAACTAACCTTCAACCAATTACATATGCCCACTACTCTGCTCAATCCCAACCCATGTGAATTTTTCACAACCCCACTTTACCAAATTGCATAAATTCTCTAGTTTCCATTACATTTTCCCATATAAGTTCATGTAGATGTGGTGTTTTTTTTTAAGTACCAAAGGTCTGGTTTGAATGTTTGGTAATGGGTCAAGATAGGTTTGTCGTTTCTGACAGCAAGTAAGGGTATTTATTTATTTTTTAAGCAGTGTGTAGACCCTCAATTTTGTCCTCCTATCACATGTCCTATTAGATACTTGTTCGATTCTTTACAGTAGTTCCTTGGTAGCCCATAGCTACTCATACTACTTACCTTTTTTGAGCCACCTCGAAGACTTTGGTTAAGGGATTTATCTAACCCTGTTGTGACTCTTGACAACCCTTATTTAGACTTATGCCCATTAGGCATCACCTTAGGCCCATTTAGATGCACTTGGCACCTTCTAGCTTGCACACATTCACCCTAGGTTACTTAGACAATCTTTCAGAATAGGTCACTTGGACACTTCTTTTGGCATAGCCCAGTTAAGCGTGTTCTTGATTTTGGTTATTTCCTTTTCCGAGATAGGATGAGTATTGGCTTGACTATTTATTGCATGAAATGAATTTTTATTTTTTATTTTTGAGGGTTTGAGTTTGACATTTAAATTATTATAATCTGTTGCATTACTTTAATTTCTTAATTTTTTCTAATTGCATACGTCTGATATTTATTTTTATACCCTTATCAATTTATTTGTTTATTTACTCACTTATTCATTTATTCTTTAATTCCATGAATTGACATTTTAAATTTTTGCGGCTATGTGATTTGATTTTCTATTTTATTTTATTCTATTTCCAATTACATGATTTCTTAATTCAACTTTATTTTTACTTTGCATGAGACTTGGAGCCATCAGGGAGAGGAGATCACGACCAAATAGGGAAACTTGGAAGGAATCTGGGCTGCATATAGAAAGTTGGCAGATCACGACTTTAAGAAGGAATCCGGGCTGCATATGATTTGCTTGAAGAAAGAATCCGAGCTGCATATAGAAAGTGGGCAAATCACGGCTGAGGCACATCTGGGAGCATATGGAAAGAAGATTAAAAGGGATCTGATCACTTACCAAACAAGATACGACTGCATCCTTGGGGAAATCTCCAAGTGAGCCACACATAATGGACTTCCCATATCCACGCGCATGTAGGAAAAGATGGAAATAAGATATTCCATAAGGAGTGGGCTGCCTTACAAATAAAGGAGAGAATCCAAGCATAAAAAACTTTTTTTCGGAGGGGAATAGGCGGAAAGAATTTTCACGCGGAACTTTGGAGGAGAGCAAGGGATCAGATAGAGAGGACACGAGAACAATTCTTTTGAGAGGATGCGCAAAGAACTTTGAGGAGCCGACACATAACCATAAAAAAAAGAGGAGCACCCCACAAAATCTCCACAAATAACGGTTTATAGGTAAGTGTACGCTTTCAAATTTATTTGGATTTTGTTTTGATTCATCCTTTTAGTCTTGAGTGTTTTAATGATTTTAGTTCTTTGATTTAATTAATCCTATATAATAAATTTCTTGTTTTAATTTCGATTGAGTTTTAATTTTTTCTTTTTTAGTCTGGATATGTTTGTGGTTTTAATTCTTTAGTTTAATTTATCCCATTAGATAAAGTTCCCTTTTTTTTATTCCAATTTGATTTAGTTTTAATTTATCTTTTATGTTTAGATGTGTTTGTAGTTTTTTTTAATTTAATTGTTTCTATTATAAAAGTCCTTATTTTTAATTTTGATTTAGTTCACTGTTAATCTACCTTTTATGTTTAGTGTTTGTCGTTTTAATTCGTTAGTTTAATTGTTCATATTAGAAAAGTTCTTATTTTTAATTTCAATTTAGTTCAATTTTAATCTATCCCATGTTTGTGATTTTAATTCATTAGTTTAATTGTTCATATTAGAAAAGTTCTTATTTTTAATTTTAATTTAGTTTAATTTTAATCTATCCCATATGTTTGTGATTTTAATTCGTTAGTTTAATTATTCATATTAGAAAAGTTCTTATTTTTAATTTCAATTTAGTTCAATTTTAATCTATCCTATATGTTTAGATGTGTTTGAGATGTTAATTCATTAGTTTAAGTATTCCTGATAGATAAAGTTCATATTTTTAAAATCCCAAATTAGTTTAAATTTAATTTAATTATTAGTTTAAATATGTTTGTGATTTTAATTCCTTAGTTTAAACAATTTAAGAGATAAAGTTTATTTTTTCAGATTAATTTAGTTTTAGTTTATAATTTAATTTGAATGCGTTAATGATTTCAATTCCTTAGTTTAAATAAGTTGTGAGATAAAGTTTATTTTTTTAATTTCAGATTAACTAAGTTTTAGTTTATGATTTAATTTGAATGTGTTAGTGATCCTAATTAGTTTGATTTTAATTCGTTTTTTAGTTTAAATAATCATGCTAAATAAAGTTTGTGTTTTTAATTCCAATTACTTTAATTTTAATTCGTTTTTAACTTAAAGGCATTTGTAGATCTTAATTCTTTAGTTTAAATGATTGTATCAAATAAAGTTTGAGTTTTTAATATTCCAATAATTTTATTAAATAGAATTTAATTTCAATTTAGTTTGATTTTAATTTATTTTGTAATCTAAATGCGTTCATGATTTTAATTCAGTTGTTTGATTAACCCTCTTAGACAAATTCCATATTTTTAATTTCGATCTTAGTTTAATTTTATTTTGTTAATTTATTTATTTGCTTTAGTTTAAATATATTTGTGATTTCAATTTGATAGTTTAGCCAATTTTATTAGATGATGTTGATGTTCTTAATTTAATCTAGTATTAAATATTTTTAGTATTGAGTGTGTTTGTGTGTTTTTTATTTAATTAACTTTGAATTTAATCCGTTTATATCCAATTTTGCAGTTGACTATAATTTTGTTTAATTAATTTAGTCAATTACGTGTAATTATTTTCATGTTTTAAGTATGGTAATTTTGGCTTTGATCTATTGACATTTAGTATGAGCTTTAGGAATTTTAGATAATTAATCCAGTTAATTGCATGTCATTGGTTTCATACCTTCAAAATTGTTGAACTTTGGTCTTTGATTCATCATATTTTGTTAAAATGTTAATTTATCTTAATTGATCCCATATTATTATCTCCATATGCTAAGTTTGTTGGCTTTAATCTTTGATTGATTATTTTTACTTTAATTCATGTGTTTCTTGAAATCTAAATGTTAGTCTTGAGTAATATTTTGTTAGTTTGTTTGATTAGGAAGTCATAAATTTGATGCCTTAGTGATTGTTAGTTAAATTCTATTTTTGAAGGCCACTGGAAACTCATGAAGGTTGGTCTTACCCTCACCACTTTAATTGACATGGTTTTCTAAATCTTTATTTTGTGATTTTCGTTTTCTTTTGTTTTGATTGGTATTTTGTTTTCTATGTTTTATTATTTTAAAAATTAATTCCTTTTATTTTAAAATCGAAACCTGTTTCTCCGAAGACCCCTTTAAGAAATTTTTTTTTTAAAAAAATTCATTTAAAGTCTTTAAAATAAAAAAACCCCATTTTCTTAAAATAATATGCAACCATTTTTTGATCGGTTTGCATCTTTCTCGGTTTTTTAATGAAAATTTTGGTTTAAAAATTAGACACGAATCCAAACTTGTGGTCCCACATAAATGGGATAATTCCATGTTAGATTTGTGTATATCAATTGGGGAATTGGTGAAACCCCTACATAAAAAAAAAAAAAAAAAAAAATCTTTTCAAAACTTATTTTTGCTACCACCTTTGTTGGTTGTTACAATCATATCTATTTTTTTTGGAATTGTACATAAGATGTGTGTGATAATTGATGATTTCGTATTCCTTGATCATTTTTGCTATGCTAATTAGATGAGCATGTTAGAATTTCTTATTTTATTATTTATTATCTAACCCCCCATGTCCTGAGGAAGCGCATTAGGAGTTATCTATGCTATCCAGGTATGTCCCCTGTCACCTACCTTCTAAATCCTATAAATATGATTGTCATTGTGAATTATACCTATGTTTGAGAATGCTTGGGATGTCTCGATATATGTTTCATTGTTCGATTATTTATGATAAAATGCATGTTGGGTGATATATTATCTAAACTAACCATTAATGTTTTATGATAACGCTTAAGAAGTGGTTCAGGTATGCACCCTAACTCTCTGTTATTGTGATTTGATCTTGTTTGGCATGTTATTTTTTGTAATCACCTTGGTCAACCTAGGTGCCCTTAGTTAATCAATTAATTGCCACATCTCCCCTTAACTTATTTAGTATAGACATTTATAGGGCTTAGAGGGGTGCTACCTCTTTGAGGTGCCTTCCCAATAAGTAACCTGATCCCCGGACCTAGACTCGGGTTTTTCAAAGACACGTTTTTCCAAAAATTATGGAGTCATTTGTTAGGGTTTTATTTCTTGTTTTATTTTCCCTTTAAAATAAAAATAAAATAAGTGGCGACTCCGACTTTTCTTTCCAAAAATTAATTTTTCATAAATAAAAAGCAAGTCTCGCTAATCGAGTGGGGAGGCACGTGAAAAATGCTGGTCCACATAGTGCTTTTGAGAGATTAAAAAAAAGATGTTTCTTTCAAGCATACTACATGACTGTATCTCATAACCACATCACTCGTTTCGTGTTTAAGAAGAAAAGGAGCACTAACTAAACAATTCTGGACACAACTACTTTCTAGTGCAAAATAATACCAAAGCAAAGACAAGATTCTGTGCTTTGATACCAAATGTAAGGAATACACACAACCTAATTGGATGAACACAAATTATACAAATAGAAACCTGAAGAAGTTTAGGATCAGCTATTACCTCCAACCATTGGTGTTTGATTTATTATACTCACTATTTACTGCAAGTTTTGGCTCTTCCAAAACTCTGATCTCTCATAGAAGATGGTGTAGCACCGAAGAAGAGAACAAACTAAGAGACGAGTTCGGGGACCAAAAACAATATATTTAGAGTTGTGGCTTCCCATCAAAACCACGAAGTTGCCTTTGCCACCATTTTAGAGTAGTTGTGGGTCACGTTCCTAGACTGTAAGGAATGTGGAAGATGTGTAGAAGACTTGGTCAAAGGTGTTGGACCACTTCAGATAAACTCCCACAACTAAAGAGATTGATACTCATTTTGTGTAATGGGTCTTATGGGTGTGTAACAAAAATAACATGCAAAGCCAATGACGAGTTAAATATTTTATTTGTTAAATAAGTAAAGTATTTTTATCATGTTAGACCTTAATAATTCATCTGTAGGTGGCTGTCGTGACTCACATGGTCAATACCAGTGGATCCATGAGATGTTTCCTTAAAGGGACTAGCAACAGTCCACGTGCAATTTTCTAGCTTATCTAAGGATATAAATGACCTTGGTGATGGTGGAGGGATTCCAGTCTTTCTCTTTAATTTGGCCAATCTCTTTTTTCGGTAAATTGCTGTTTGCAAAGATTTTATACTGCATTTAGTTTTTTTTTTTTGGGATGTGAGTCATCAATTGTAACAAGTTAAAAGCTTAAATTAAGGAAGTAAAAAAGTGGCCTCAAAAAGAAATTTATTTATTTATGTTTTGATTGACCAAAGGTTCATTGATTTAATGAGAACAGTGATAGTGATGGGAGAGTGATGAGACTAAGATGGTGTTTGTTTTTTTATTTAATTCTAAATAGAACCTTAATGCTTAATATCATTAAATATTAGGTTGTTTGTTTTTATAGTATTTTATTTCTATTAAATATTAAAAAGTAAAGAAAAACCAATATGTTATTTTTTCTATTTAGAAAAAGTTACACATTTTAGTTTTTTCTATTTAGTAAAAAGTTCATAATAAGTTATGAAAAAGTAGAAAAACAAACAACCTAAATTCTAAAAAAAAATTGCTTTCAGCCAAAAGCTAGAAAAACAAACACCACCTAAGTTGAAGTGAATGTCTCTATTGTAGCACAGAGATCCTCAATTTACTAGGTCTATTAACTTCACGTAATATCAAAAAATAAATGGATGTTCACATTAAAAAATTTTAAGCTATATATTTAATCAAAAGTAGGTTGGTCATTTGTATTTTTAGCACATGTCTCTAACATTATATCTTAGCAAGTATTCTTTTATTAAAAAATGTAAGTGAATTACCCAAATGTTATTGTACTTTGAAAAAGCATACACATCATTGTTAAGCTAATATGTCATTAATATGCATACTCTTTTTTGCCTATTAAAAAAAAAAAAAGACATAGTTAAGCTAATATTCCATGTCAAATAAATTGGTGATTTTATTGAGTTCCAAGCAGTTTTGAATAGTTACTGTGAACTTTGAGAAGTTTGGGAGAGTTTAAATGAGCTTTTGAGTATCTTTAAAATTAAATTAGAGAGAGGGAGGGAGGGAGGGAGGGTGTAAAAAATTAGAAGTTACATTTAGACTTCATTTCTATTGCCTCAAGAATGGAAAATTGCATTTGTTCTATGAAAACAGGTTGGAACTTCAAACCATGATGTGTTGGCATGTCAATATATCTTCCCAAACTCATGTAGTATGATACTTAACCATGCCTATTATCCTCTTGAGTTTTCATTTGGCTCTCTTTTTTTCAATTCTCCAACACATTTAATCATGACATTTGTGATCTTTGAACAATCTTAGAGAAATTAGCGGAGAAACTTGTTCAGATGTTCATACTTGAAGGTGAATTTTGGTTTTGTTTTGCTACTCCATATTTCTATTTTATTTGGACATGTAATGTAGATCGCTTGTAACTTTATTCTTATTGGTATTGTATGCTCCAAGCAGCGGTTACTTGTAGTGGAGTTACTCTCCAGTTGTGAAGAAGCTCCACAAGACGATCGATTTTTTTCTTTTGTTTATTTGCATACATTATAATCATTTTCTATTATAAGTAACCGCAATTTGAAGTATTGACTCTTCATATTGTTTGCTTCATATTGTTTGAAGTATTGACTCTATTCATGAAACGAGTAATTTTAAGTGCTTTGCATGTGGCAAACTATCCAACATTTTAATAGGACATAGAACAATATACCTCTTTCCTTACCTTTTTTCTTATGTTAAAATTAATGAAAGAAAACTTTTTTTTTTTTTTTTGTAACAATCTTAGTTGTACCCATATGATAATCCTCATTAGTTTTCATCTTGAAGCACTAATCTAATGTTTAAAAATTCCAAACATTATAGCTTAACAAAATAACAAAATTAAAGACTATAACTACAAGTGAAATTTGATTCATTTGAGCATTATTTATCTTTTAGGCAATCAGATGATTGAAATTTGATTCCTTTGCATATCATATGAGGACCACATTCTTCCTAGCTTACATTGAACTCGTCTATTGAAAATATGAGTTCTAATTTTACACTGAACTCGTCTTTTCAACATACGATTTCTGGATTTAACACTAAACTCCTCTATTGAAAAGAAAAGTTCTAATTTTACATTGAACTCGTCTTTTCAATAGACTAAGTCTATGTGGAATCCCATGCATAATAAACTATCGTAGTTTTAGAAATAGTTTAAGGAGGATGACTTTTTAATAAATATTTTTAAAAAATGTTGTACTTTTGTAGAAACACTAACAATTACCCCCATGAGCTTTTACAACAACTTCACCAACTCCACTAGTGCTACCTATTTCTCTCCTACATTACCCAACCATTTTTTCTCTCCACAAAAAATCAACGTCTAAGCATTCTTCTCTTTCTCTCTCTCTATTTTTTTAATTTTTTTTTGTCATATCCTATTGCAATCAACCTTGTAATTTTTTTTTCCACTAAGAAGGCATGTACAACCACAAAACCTCACCTTTTTTTTTTTTTCAATTCTCAAATCTCTCAACCTCCCATAGTTTTAAAAGGCTCAAGGTGCACCAAGGAGCAAAATAGTCTTGGAGCCTGAGGCATAAGGTGCGGGCTTTAATGAAGTGAGGCACACCCTAATTTATATATATATATATAATATAATCAAATTTAACAATAATTTATTTGTCCTAAACACATAAATCATCAAATATCATCCAAAACTTCAATTTAATCAACAAAAAACATAAAAATAAAGAACTCCAAGCATAAAACAAATCCAAATCCATATTGCTAATAGCCTAATACATATCCAAAATCCAAAGTTTCCAAACCAAAACATGAAATTTGTCCGCAATTCAAAAACATCATTAAAAAACACTTAAATAACAAATTTGCCCACAACAAGCAATCATCACTCCTCCTCTAAATCAACAAAATCATCATCATCATCATCATCATCATCATTTCCATCATCACATATGTAGCCTTCCCCATCTTCTTCATATGTTGAATCAACCATGTCTTCATCTTCATCTTCATCTATTAGTGAATGAGAAGGCAAAGTTCTAGAACTTGAAGCTATCCCCCTCGTTGGTGGTATTATGCTTGAGCTTACTCTAGCTCTATCTCTAGTATAAATCCTGGCCTCCTCAGCTCTAATAGCTCTAGCAACATCACTCCATGTCAAATTATCATCATCAAATACAAAATCATTTTGTGCACCTTCATGAGAATCCTCATCTTCCATTATTCCTATCAACCATTCATTCTATATCTTTTAAGGAAATTGGGTCAATGGTGTTACGTTCATTGTATCTTCTCTTCAAGGCTCGATTATACTTAATGTATACCAAATCATTCAAGCGTTGATGATCTAACCTATTTCTCCTCTTGCTATGAATCTGCAAAAATTCATAAGCTCATAAATATATTTTAAAGTTTTAACTTTTAAGTTACATTCAAGACTCTATTAGACTATTACTTGTAATTATTTTGGTCACTTACATTTTCAAAGATGCTCCAATTCTGTTCACAACCCAATGCACTGCATGTTAAGTTGAGGACTTTCATTGCAAACCTTTGCAAATTTGGAGTTGAAGCTCCATATGCAGCTCACCATTCAGCTATAGTATAGATATTAACAATTTAGTGAAACAATTCACCTATTTTAGCAAAAATACAATATAGTCATTTAAATAAACAAAACTAAATAACTAACCTGGTGCTCTAGTCTTCCTTGTCCTAACAGTTAACTCATTCCTGAATAGTCCTTAGGCATTTGTGTACAAACTCACTTTAGCCACAACTTTTTCTTACTTAATAGGGTCTCTTGTTAGCCTTAAGATGAATTTATACAAATCACTCATAATCTTTGCATCATACTATATTTCTGGTTTATCATAGAAGAATTCTGGGTTAAAATATACCCTATTGCATGCAAAGGCCAATGAAGCCGAATCTCCCACCTCTTATCAATGATTTTGAAGATTTCTTTGTACTTATCTTCATTTCCATTAAAAATTTTCACAATTGTATCCTTAGCTCTATTCATGGCCTCATAAATGTATCCCATATGAGTTTTTTTTTTCACCATCAACCATACGAAGCACATGAATTAAGGGACCTGAAACCTTTAAGCAAAACATAATAGTGTTCCAAAATGAAGGTATTAGAACTATGTTGGCTATAGTTTTCCCCTTTTACTCTTTTGCCCATTTACTATTTGACCAATCTGAACTTGTAAACATCTTCCTCAAGTTGTTTTTTTGTTCATGCAATCGTGATAATGTGATGAAAGCAGTTGAAAACCGAGTCTTAGCAAGCCTAAGCAATTCCCTTTGTCCAGTAAACAACCTCATCATGTTGAGTAGCCCTGAGCGATTATAAATATACCCATTTAGTGATATAGCCCTCTCCAATGTCCTCTTGATGTTTGGTAACTTTCCAATATCTTCCAACATCAAGTTAAGGCAATGTGCAACACATGGTGTCCAATACAAATGCAGACGTTTTGATTCTAACAACCTCCCTATGTGACATTGTAGATAATAAATAATTCAAAATTTTAAAAGTAAATAAAAATTCAAGAAATAATATTTATTACCTGCCTTCACATAACTTGAGTGATTATCTGTTATAACTTGAATTACATTCTCCTCACCAACTTACTCTACCCATTTGTCAAGTAACTCAAACATCTTTTCTCCTGTCTTAATCATTGAAGAAGCATCAATAGATTCCATGAACATGGTTCCCTTTGAACAATTAACCAAAAAGTTCACCAAAGTTCTCTTTCCTATCGGTCCATCCATCCGACATAATTGAACATCCATTTTTTTTCCATTCCACCATATGATCTTTCATCAAATCTTTTATGAGAGCCAATTCTTTCTTAAGGTTAGTAACTCTTACCTCATGAAGAATTGGTCCCTTCATACGCACACCATATTGGCCAATAGCCTCAATTATTGGTTGGAAACTGGGATATGTGACTACATTAAATGGAATAGCAGCTTCATACATCCACCGTGTGATAAGCATACAAGTTCTTTCTCTTGCTTCATTTTTGTAGGTATCATTGATGGTAGTTTGATTCATCTTCCACTCCTTCGATTTTGAACAACCATCTTTGCATTAGGAGTGAAAAAATGATCCATAGGGCCTTTTTGTCTTGGATTTTTTGAAGAAAACATCCTACCACTACTTCCTCCTCGGTTACTACCTCCACTAGAAATGTTGGTGACATTCATTCTAATATTAATCTCCTCACCAAAATCTTCATCTTCCAAACCAAACAAATCTTCATTAACATCTTCGCTCCCCATATTCATTTGCTCTTTTTGACTTTTCTTGGAACTCATATACTCTTCCATTTCTTCTTTAACATGTTCCGAACATTTTCTACACTTTTTAGCATTTCTATATCCACCAACAAGATGTTGTTTGTGTGTATATATATCTCATTTGGTTCCTTTATTACAAAAATGCATATGATGATGTTCAAATTTTTTTCATTAACCAAACAAGCATACTTCCATCTGGGATCTCTTCTTCCACTTGCACTAGAGTCCACTTGAGTTTCATTCACATTATCCATATTGCAAACAAATTATCTATACTACAATAAAATAATTATAATTAAATTAAGAAAAAAATTGAAAAAAAAATATGCATATCACATTAACAAAAAATATGCGCATGAGTGTTTTTTGTTTGTTTATTTTTATTTAGTAAAATTTTCATGTTAAAATACAATATTTATATATATTTTTTTTAAATGCCAATGAGAGTTATGAGACAAGAATGGAAAAAAATGTAGAAAAGTGAAAAAAAAAAGAGAAAAATACCGAGGTCCCGGAAATGTATGTGACTATTTTCCCTTATTTTTCTCATATTTTTCCTTTATTTTTCCTCTTCTTCTTTGTCTTCTTCACTTCTCCACTGCACGACTGAGGCTAGGGTAAGATTTGGGAGTGATGTTGTGTTGAAAACAACTAGAAAAGGGGGCTGGAAGGGAAAACATGGCCAAAACTGTGGAATTTTGGCCTCTTTTTTTTTTTTTTTTTAAAGGAACATGCTCCAAAACGACGTCATTTTGGCTTGTTCCTTTTAAAATAAAAAAGGGCCAAAACGACGTTGTTTTGGACTGTGTTCTTTTAAAAGAATAGGGACCAAACGACGTCGTTTTGGTCCCAAAAAAAAATAAAAAAATTAGGGCTTCTTTGCCCTCTGCAACCCGACACCGAAGAAGAAGAGAATGAGAAGAAGAAGAAGAAGGTAGGGGATCGAGGCGTACCTGAGGACTGCGTCGCGCCTAAGCGGCGCCTTCATGAAGAGGCGTCACCTGCCTTTAGGCGAGGCGCTGGAGGGTGGCGTCGCACCACCCGGAGCCTTTCACAACTATGCATACAACTCTCGCTCAATAGGGAAATTGTACAATATACCAATATGGGAACTTATGCCGTATGAGGTTAATTACTAGTCAAAGCTCATATCAGTATGTTAAGGTGAATAAGAATGGAAATAGTAGAAGGGATTTAAGAGTAGATCATGCTGGAACTAACCCGAATAAGAATTAAGGAAAAATCAGTAAGAATGGGAAATATTCTTGAAGTAAAGTTAATGATTTTTCCACAGAATTAATTTTGTTTTTTTTTGTTTTTTGGCCTTAGTCACTATTGAATCCTAATGTTTGAAATTTGCCTGAAAATTGACAAACTTGATCAATGTTGAAATGGATAATATGGTTGTGTTCTGTCATTGCATGGATAGAGAACACACAGTATTAAAAATTGAATAGAAAAGACCTGTTTTATTAATTTTTACCCAAAAAAGAACAGTAAGAATGATAAGAAATACTGACATTTTTCTAGGTTATGTCAACATGTCAAGTGATCATCTTGGACTCCAGAAGCTCCAAAGAGTGGAGCAAAGCCTGTAGATTCATTGGTAACGATTGTTCTTCATTATGGAATGATGCAAAGCCAATGACGAGTTAAATATTTTATTTGTTGAATAAGCAAAGTATTTTTATCATGTTAGACCTTAATAATTCATCTACGGGTGGCTGTCGTGACTCACATGGTCAATACCAGTAGATCCATGAAATGTTTCCTTAAAGGGACTAGCAGCAGTCCACTTGTGCAATTTTCTAGCTTATCTGAGGATACAAGTGACCTTGGTGATGGTGGAGGGACTCCAACCTTTCTCTTTAATTTGGCCAATCTCTTCTTTCGGTAAATTGCTGTCTGCAAAGATTTTATACTGCATTTAGTTTTTTTTTTTGGGATGTGAGTCATCAATTGTAACAAGTTAAAAGCTTAAATTAAGGAAGTAAAAAAGTGGCCTCAAAAAGCCATTTATTTATTTATTTTCTGATTGCAATTGACCAAAGGTTCATTGATTTAATGAGAACGGTGATAGTGACGGGAGAGTGATGAGATTAAGGTGGTGTTTGTTTTTTTATTTAATTCTAAATAGAACCTTAATGCTTAATAGTATTAAATATTAGATTGTTTGTTTTTGTACTATTTTATTTTTATTAATTATTAAAAAGTAAAAAAAATCAATATGTTATTTTTTCTATTTAAGAACAGTTACATATTTGGTTTTTTTATTTAGTAAAAAATTTATAATAAGTTATGAAAAAGTAGAAAAACAAACAACCTAAATTTTAAAAACAAATTACTTTTAGCAAAAAGTTTAAAAAACAAACACCACCCGAATTGAAGTGAATGTCTCTATTGTAGTACAGAGATCCTCAATTTACTAGGTCTATTAACTTCACGAAATATCATAAAATAAATGTATGTTCACTTTAAAAAAATTTAAGCTATATATTTAATCAGAAGTAGGTTGGTCATTTGTATTTTTAGCACATGTCTCTAACATTGTATCTTAGCAAGTATTCTTTTATTAAAAAATGTAAGTGATTACCCAAATGTTATTGTACTTTGAAAAAGCATACACATCATTGTTAAGCTAATATGTCATTAATATGCATACTCTTTTTTGCCTTTTAAAAAAAAAAAGACATTGTTAAGCTAATAAAGTGGTGATTTTATTGAGTTCCAAGCATGCAGTTTTGAATAGTTACTGTGAGCTTGTTGAAGTTTGGGAGAGTTTAAAATTAAATTAGAGAGAGGGAGGGAGGGAGGGAGGGTGTAAAAAATTAGAAGTTACATTTAGACTTCATTTCTATTGCCTCAAGAAGGGAAAATTGCATTTGTTCTATGAAAACAGGTTGGAACTTCAAACCATGATGTGTTGGCATGTCAATATATCTTACCAAACTCATGTAGTATGATTCTCGAGTTTTCATTTGGCTCTCTTTTTTTTCAATTCTCCAACACATTTAATCATGACATTTGTGATCTTTGAACAATCTCAGAGAAATTAGCGGAGGAACTTGTTCAGATGTTCATACTTGAAGGTGAATTTTGGTTTTGTTTTGCTACTCCATATTTCTATTTTATTTGGACATGTAAGGTAGATCACTTGTCTTTGCTTGTAACTCTATTCTTATTGGTATTGTATGCTCTAAGCAGCGGTTGCTTGTAGTGGAGTTACTCTCCATCCTCCACAAGACGATCGATATTGTTGGACAGATGAGCTGTATCCAGGGGAACTTCATGATTTGGGTTGCATTCAAAAAAAAATTGTTGGGTTTTGAATCTCATTCGCCTGTTATACGTTCTAATCATGAGATCTTACAGGTATAAAACATTCCACCATTGTATAATGCATATAATTAATTGTTTGAAAGTATGCATTTGCTTTTGAGTTAGATGTGTATATGCATGTGATTCAATTATGCCATTTAGATTAGCCCTATGAGAATTGATACTTGTCCAAGACTACTTTACTACCACTATACCAACATGTTTGAGTTGAAGACACAAAATTTGAAGCTAAGGTAAGAATGTGGTATAGTGAGAGACTTGAAGTTAGATACCAATATCTGTTTTCAATTGAGGTTAATTTATAATAAGTTTAAGAAAGCTCCAATTTTATTAAACATTCTATTGTGTTCTAACTAGGTTTTTGTGCTTATAAAAATTCAATTCCTCAAGTATGAAAACATAAGTGAGAGACTTGAAGTTAGATACCAATATCTGTTTTCAAAAATTGTCATTATAATTTGAAATTCTCACCATTTTGATTGGTTGAGCATGAATGGTTACTCAGGTTCTGATCCCTGTTTTCCTTTATAGGGTTGATGAAATATTTGCTATAATTGGGGAGGAAAATCCTGAACCTGCTTATATGGCAAAAAGAAGGAGAGAAGTACTACTACAATGAATCCATCAAAGATTCTGCAGACCACGATAGGCTAAAAATTGGGTAGTCCTATAATTTATCTAGAGCAAAGTGTAAGACTTTTTTTTTTTTTTTTCCTGAAATGTCATGTTCATCACTCTTATGTACGCATACATCCTATTATTATTTTATTGAATTAATTTGGATAATTTTTTTATTTTTTTATTTTTAACAAACACATTATTTAAATAATTTTTTTTTTATAAAAAAAAGTATCATAATTTATTTAAAATAACTTTAGCATAAAAGTTTTTATATTATTAATGAAAATTTTGGATGAAAAAGATAGATGATTTTTTTTATTTTTTTTTTATTTTTACATTTCTAAAAATGCAAATATATAAAACAACCTAAAAACTCTGATTCAAATAATATTTCTCTTTTAAAAAATCATAATTTAATTAAAAATAATAAGATTTCATATCATGTATTTACATATTTGTTTTTGTAAACTTTATTTTTTTAATTTGAATTTGTCATCTCATTGATATCCACCGACCCACTTGTATCCTTACATCATTTAATTGACTTTTCTTTTCTATTTGTCATTTTAATCCACTTATTTTGATTAATTTATTCAGTAAAAAAAATAGATTTAGATAATGTTTCTCTATTTTTTATGTGATAATAATGTGAGTTTTCATATTAATTTATTCAATAAATAAATAATTTAGATCATGTTATTTTTTTATGTCAATAAAAGTAAAAGTTAAATTATATTCACAAAATTTCTTAATAAAAAATGGGAAATATATTGTAAAAAAAATAAAACAAATAGAGTTAAAATTTAATTTTCCAACTTAATTCTTATTAATTTATTCAATAAAAAAAACCCTTTAATAAAAATTGTTGCCTTCTTAATTTATCTTATCCTTTTTTTAGTTGACATTATCTAAATATTTAAATATTTTCAATTCATACCATCTAAATAAGAATCTTCTCGTTATATTATATAAAAAGTATGAATTTACTTTATATCTTTGAAAAATCATTTAAAAATTTTTTAGAATGTGAGATAATAAATTTTTTTTGTATCTCTTTTTTTTTTTTTAAAAATTGTTTTTAAAATCATTAATTTTAGTGTAAATCTTTAAAAAATTTCTTGCACCTTATATTTACGACTACTTTTTTATTTTAAAAATAGAAAACATGAAATATATAGGATGTCGAAGAATTCAATTCTCAAACAAAATATAGAAAGGAAATAGTTTGCATACAATGTGTAATGTAATGTAAGCTTCAAGTAGAAATAACCTTAAAAGAAACAATTTCAAGGTTTTCGTAAAACATTAACGTAACCATATTTATTGAAGTCTTAGAATACAAAACTCTATGGTTGGGATGTCGGATGTACTCTCTTACAAAGATAGACATGTCACACAAATCTAAAAGCAAATTACATGCATCAAAATGATGAGTCAAAATCAAGAATGAAAGAACAAATAACCGTCCAAGAGGTACTGCCTATATGCCGATATTTGCTGCATAGAGATGCTATGATCCATGTCGAACATCATATTCTCAGACAACCCCATCTGCGGCATGGAATTTGTGGGATGGGTGTTAAACATCATCGTATTCTTGGATACCGACATCTCTTGCATGGTAAGATCAGTCCCCATCTTCTGATATGAAGTTGAAGGATCAGGGTTATTCGTGAACATCCCATGAGCTGGATCATAATGAATTGGGACCTGAAATTGAGTACTGTGGTGCAGGAGCTCACTGCTGGATGCCTTCCCACTTCCAAATTCTGGATATCCGTTATTCTCCATATTCATCATCATCATCGGGTTCAAATCAGATTCAACCACTCCACCACTTGTATCGGGAAAATCCAAATCATATAAGAACATTTCAATGCCTTGAAAGGCATGCTCAGCTGTAGGCAAACCCGGGATATGAGGGGAGTTCACAGGAGTCTTACTCATCAAGCCCGCTTCTCCCTTCTTCAAATCAATCAGACTTATCACATGTTCAAGTTTCCTGTCCAATTGATCATTTATTTCCATCAGATTTTCATAGGAAAGCCCATCCAGTTCCAATCCAGTCTCAGAAGTCTGCCCTTTGGTTTCGCCATTTTTTTCCTGCAGCTTTTGCAGCTCAACTTCGGCCTTCCTCTTTCTGCTTTCAAGAATGTCAGATAAATCCACCGTCCTCTTTCCATGGTCTTCCTTCATGTACTTGTTCACTATATGTTGAACTTCATAGTGATTTTCAGGCCAAACATCAGGCTGAGAAGAATAGGAGCCATTGCCATTCTGATCACAATACATGATCATACACGCTTCAACATCACATAGAGTTGACAACTCCTGGAGCTTTTTCTTCAAGCCCTTTTGCCTATTTCGGAAAGTTCTGCACCGAAGTTTCTCATTAGCGATCAACTCCATTTTTAACTTGCCACGACCCATTCTGAAGACGAAGAAGAAGAAGAAGAAGAAGAAGAAGAAGAAGAAGAAGAAGAAGAAAGATTGATCAAAATTCAATCACTGGGTATGTGGAGCAACAGAAGAAAAAGGGGTGAGATCGATCAAGAACAGCGCTTCTCCTCTAATGTCAATGGGTCACCTGTGCTATTTATAGAAAACCTAAGCTATGGAAACCAGATTTAGAAACCAAATATAAAATACCCATAAAAATAAAAATAAAAAGTGAATGATCAATTACTAATAATGATTAGGAATTTAAGATTCTAATATTTTTTTGACGTTGCTAAAAACGTTGGGAAAAGTATAGCATTGGAGCGATTGAGATCAAAACGGACGCAGCTTTCATCTTCTCTGGCACCGCTCAGATGGGAAGGATCTTGCTATTCCTAACAGGCTTCCTCTTCTATTATTCATCTATGCCTGCCATGAGACGTGCCTGTGGCTTTGGTGAAGGATAAACGGAGAAAGTCCCAACCGCATGGGATTTCTACCAACGGCGTTGTTGGGAGCCTCTTTGAAACGCGTCGTTTCGGTTTCACCGTTTGGCGCCCGTAGGTCGATTGATCAAGTTCTGTGCGTGGCTTGATCCTAGGCGGAATGGACCATGGAAACCCTAGACGCAACTTCTTCTTGTTCTTCTTCGTGTGTCTACTTTTGGATAGTTTGAGTTTGGAAGTATCTAATGAGTTTCATGTGACATCCCAAAACCCGGAGGCCAATGGCACCACGATCACTTCACAAACAAAATTCTAGAGCCCCGTCTATTCCCATAATTGATCACATTTGATGACTGCCCTTCAATACAAATCCTCCATGGCTTTGCTGCGTGTTGTTCTTAACTGAATCCAAAATTCTCATAAGGTGAGTTCAAAGCCCTGGATTATGCAAATTTGGACCTCTACGTTCTTTGTTTGCAAATTCAAGATTACTTTTAGTTTTACTATGAAAAGAAACTCAAGTATAAGTAAAATTATTAAGAGATTTATATATTTTTAAATTAGTTAATCTTGATATAAAAAAGTTAAATAAATTTAAAAAATTTAAAGTACTGTATAATACTAATTTATTGATTTTAAATATATTTTTTATTTTTCCATTTTTTATTTCTTTCATTCTATTCTTCTTCTCTATTTTATTTTCCTTTTATTTTCTTTCATGCTTTCCGAGAATCAAACATAACTTTATGGAATCCCCTGATTCTAAAAAAAGTAGGCATGAAATCTACCTTAATTATATTTCATTCCAAAAGAGGGGGAGGGAATATTTATAAACACATGGAAAAACAAACAAATAAAATAATTGAATTGGATTTGATCAGGAAAAGCCATCTTATTATAAAGCTACAATTTGGTAGATCACGCAATTACCAATAGTCATTGCAAGAACACCCCCTTTCTCTGAAATGGTGGAAACAAACTCTATCTCTTAGTATTATTTCTCTATTGTAAACCTCAGATATGAGCTTTATGACCTCATGGCAGTCTCTACAAGCTCTAAGGTTCTTCACAATTCTAATGGGTGAGCCATTGGGGGTGTGTAGCAGGCCATAAGCAATAGCCAACCTCTCACTATGAAGGCCTAATGCATACTCTTTTTCCTCTTCATCTATGTCATGGAGCACATCAACTGTAGAAGCTACATGGCCCACTTGTTTCAACTTTCTAGCCATTTGGTGTAGCATCCCATAAATCTTTTCCCTTTTTGGGTGTGATTCATTCTCCCATGATGAACTTGTGGACCATGAAATTTATCTCTATGGAGCTCCACCCATGTTGTTTTTTGGGTGCCTTCTCTTTCATTAGGCTCCTAACTTGGCAAACGCTTGACCATCTGCCTAGAGAAGCATACACATTGGACACAAACACATAATTCTCAGGGCTGCTTGGATCTAGCTTGAGGATTTTTCTACTTATGTGCTCTCCAAGGCCTTTATATCCATGTGTCTTGCAGGCACCAAGCAGTGTTCGCCAAAGAACAACGTTAGGCTCAATGGGCATTGTTTGGATGAATTTGTGGGCATGACCCACCATCCCTGCTCGACAAAATAGATCAACCATGCAACCATAATGCTTTATTTGGGGAGTAATTTTGTATTCAGTCCACATGGTCTCGAAAATTTGATGACCCTTTTCAACCAATCCAGAGTGGCTGTATGCAGATAAAACACTAGTGAAAGTGACACAATTGGGGATTATCTTTGATCTTTTCATGGCATCAAACAATTGCAGAGCTTTCTCATCGTGCCCA